>NC_137045.1:16354194-16604643 GCF_032717465.1 Coenobita brevimanus | reverse complement strand
GCATAAGCATAGTGCTAGTGATGCATGGGGTAACACACCAAAACTGACTTGTAAAGTGATGTTGCTGACAGAGAAAGTTAAAGTGTTGGACAAACTTCAGGGAGGAATGTCGGCGACAATTCTCCGTCAGGACGATTCCCTGTCATTTATTTACATACCAGTTTATTTAACAAGTACAATACACTAGTTTTTTACTTATATGAGTTATAAAATCCCCCTGAAAATTAGTTATTAAAGTATTAATTAATCAATAATAAGTATATCAATAGAATGATGGGGAATTGTCCATGTTTTGACGGTGAATTGACTTGATGGTGAATTGTCTCAGAACCGTATGTTTGGGGTGAGTCAACTGTTCATACAATAAAGAAGGAGAACGTAGCATACGGAAGACAGTGAGGGCTAGTGCACCAGACTGTGCTGAAGTGTCTCCACCTACGCCTGTGAATTGTCTTGTAACCGCATGTTTGGGGTGAATGAGTCAGCTGTTCATACAATAAAGAAGGCAGAATGTAGCATACGGGAGGCAGTGAGGGCTAGTGCACCAGACTGCTGGTGCACCAGACCACTTATGCCTCTGCTTGTCAGGTTTCAGTTTTAAATTTGTTACATTTTTGTTGTTTTTAATACATAATGCTAGTTTATAAGGTGTATGTAGTGCATAAACAGTATTATTCAGATGTAATATACGTATAGACATGCATAATTATGTGCACACAAGGGCAGAACATATATGCGAATTTACCACATACGCGAAGGGTCTGGGAACCTAACCCTCGCGTGAATTAAGGGCTTACCTGTGTATATATATATATATATATATATATATAATATACAGTAATCATTCTAATATCCGGACGCCCAATAACCGAACATCCCCACTACCTGGACCTTATCGTCCTGGGATCCAACATTCCCAAAATGGTCCGGGAACCCTCCCCCCCCCCAAATTCCCATCCGTAATTTGAACTTGCCGCGCGCGCCGCGGGAGAGCATTGTTTTGGTCCGTCATTCCTCCGACATCCAATAGAGCGCTGCTGCATCCTCCCCACTTCCCGCCTGTCTCTAACCGCGATTGGACCTACGCTCTTCGCAATGGTTGCCCAAGTGCTCGCTTTTGTGGTGGTGCCCTACCTGCTGCAGGGCCTCCTCTTAGTGTGTGTGATGATGGCCCCGCCACCTGAGAAAAGGAAGAGAGTGGTGTTGACTCTGGAAAAGAAGAGGGAGATATTGGAGAAAGTTGATGCGGGTTGGTCTTCTTCCCGCATTCTCCGCAAGTACAACCTGGCCCGATCGACTTTGTTCGATATCAAGAGGTCCCGAGACAAACTCATGCAGTACACGGCTGACTTCTCGTCGAGAAGCAAATGCAACGTGGAAAGGAAGGTTATGTTTACCCCCAAGTTTGCAGGAATCGACCGATCCACGTTGATTTGGTATTGACAGCAACGTGCAGCTGGTGTGATGGTACGTGGAACGGAGCTGAAGGCTGCTGCTGAGAAGTTTGCAAGGCTTCACGACACCCTAGACTTCAAGGCATCCGAGGGTTGGCTCTTCGCATTCAAGTTGCGACATGGCCTTACTAACCGTAAAGCACATGGCGAAGCATTGGACGCTAACGAGGAAGGAGTTGACAAGTTTCGGCACAAGGTGAAAGGCTTGATCGACAGGGAGGCCCTAACTCTCGGTCAAGTCTACAATGCTGACGAAACTGGCCTATTCTATCGCCCGCTGCCAACGAACACTCTAGCCGAGGAGACGGAGAAGCGTGTACCTGGCCGCAAGCTTTCCAAGGAACGGATATCTGCTTTGTGTTGTGCCAGTGCTAACAGCATGCACCGGCTTAAGCCCATTGTTGTTGGCCGTGCAAAGCTGCCTCGGTGCCTTCGTGGGGTGATGGATGTCCTTCCTGTTGTCTGGTACCATTCTTTGAAAGCATGGTTCACAGCTGTGATTTTCAAAGATTGGTTTCACCGTCACTTCGTCAAGGAGGTCATCCATTACCAGACGAAGACACTGGGAATCCCTCGCGACCAGGTAAAGGCTCTCCTTCTGCTCGACAATGCACCTGCCCACCCGTGCGACAAGGACTTGGTTGCTGAGAATGGCCGTATTAGGTGCATGTTTCTGCCACCTAATACAACTGCTCTCATTCAACCCATGGACCAAGGAGTGATCGTGGCAACAAAGCGCCTATACTGTCGGAAGTTCCTGGATGAGGTGATGGTTTTTCTTGAGGATGAGGACGAGCGCAGGGAAGGACGGGACACACGAGGCAAGCGGACTTTGGAAAACCTTCGCCGCTACAACATCAAGTCTGCGCTGTACAACTGGGCTAGTGCATGGAAGGAAGTCCCTGTGAAAACTCTTGAAAATGGTTGGTCTCGTCTGCTTCTCGGAACGGATGTGGAGTACGATTTTCTAGGGTTTGACGTGGATGACTTCCATGCACAGCTACGTACGCACGGCGACGATGTTGATGTGGACGATGTTCGTGAGTGATTGGACGATGATGAGGGCGATCCTGGGTATCAGACGTTGACTGATATCGAGATCGCGTCTTCGGTTGCTGGTGTCAGTACCGAACTTGAAGATTCCGACGACGAAGGCGACGATGATGCGGACTCCTCTCAGCAGGACACTACTCCAGCCATCCCCAAGCTGAGCGCACTCCGGGAACATCTAGAGTTCGTCCTAGACTACCTGGAACACCCGGACTGCGACAGGGAGATGGGGCCCTTGGGACTCGTGGAGGAAGTGCGTGCTTTCAAGCAGCGCATCATCAATCATCAGAATTGTCGTTCCTTGCGTCAGTCAACGATTGACAGTTTTTTCAGGCCCACGACCCCCGCTGTGCCCAGCCCTGGCTCCACTCCGTTGCCTCCCCAAGACAGGCCCTCATGCTCCGAGCCACAGCCCAGCACATCAGCCACGGTGGAGTCACCGCTCGACGTGAGTTTGCGGCTTTCTTCAGAGTTCTCTGCAGTGGGTACGCCATCACCACAACCCAGCGATGCACCCCTAGGTCGCCTGCCAGTGATACTCTCGGACTCGGACAGTGAATAAACAGCAAGAACTTCTCCAGTAGACCACACGAGAATTTTGAGTGTTGTGCAGTGAAAAAAACGGTGTGTTGTGTTAAGGTTTTCAAGTTGAGAGAAAAGACTCGATGGAAAATAAATTTAACGTAAATAGACTTCTTTGTTTTGGCTTTTGAAAATGGAAAAAAAATGGGAAAAGTTAAAGTGCAACACTAAGTTACAATGGAGCATTATTTGGACAAAAGTGAACACTGTGAAGAGAACGGACTTCTGTGTGTTATTGACTAAGTTTAGTGCAAGACTTCAGGAAGAGTGTACTGCAAGTGCTTCAGGAAATCGTTCTTACTGTCAGAGTCCGAGAGGAGGCGGTTATTCATCGAGGTGGCCAGGGACTTGCTGTAAGTAGCCAGAATGTTTCATACTGTACTTTTTTCCATACTATACTTACCAGAATGTTTCATACTGTACTTTTTTCCTTACTATACTTACCTCATTTCACTCTTTAATGTCCTTTATTGGTGTGAATAGGGTGTTAGTAGCTATGCATGTGCAGTAGGAATGTGTTTTTCTGAGTTAGGCTAGGTTAGGGTCCATAAGTACCAGAATGTTTATTAATGTATGAACATACTTCTAAACCCTCATTTTATGTTTCTTTTGCATTTATTTCAGTCATTTATGTGCCTTATTGGTGTGATTTGGGTCTTAAATAGGTGCTATGCATGTCCAGAGGGAGTTGTAAAGGTGTTCTCTGAGTTAGGGTCCATAAGTACAAGTCCATAAGCTGGGGCCCAATATCCGGACAAAACCAATAACCGGACCTACCAATGGCTCTATTACGTCGGATATTGGAGTGATTACTATATATATATATATATATTTATGTATATATATAGATACGTATATATATATATGTATATATATATATCTATTTATCTATTTATTGCCAGACGCCTCAATCCCGTTTGGGGTGGCCACAAACAAATCGCCTCCAAGTCACCCTGTCCCCCGCCATTTCACTGCCCTGCTCCCAACTCACACCCCCCTCTCTCATATACCTCTCCACCCCATCCCTCCATCTCATCCTCGGCCTCCCCCTCCCTCTTTCCCCCTCCACCTCACTCATATACACTCTCCTCATCAGTCTTTCACCCTCCATCCTCTCCACATGGCCAAACCACCTCAGTGTATTCCTCATAATGCTTCCTATCACATCCACACCCACACCACAACGTTCCTTTATATCCTCATTCGTCAGCCTGTCTCTCCACGTGACTCCACAGGCTCCTCTTAAATAACTCATTTCCACTGCTCTCACTCTTGACTTGTGTCCTTCCAACAATGTCCAAGCTTCACTTCCGTACGTTAGAGTTGGTATCACAATACTGTCATGTAGTAACTTTTTCACTTCCATGCTCACTTCCCTGTTTCTTATCACTGCTTTCAAGGAACCAGCAACCTTTCTTCCCTGCTGTACCCTTTCAAGCACTTCACCCTCCAAACCTCCATCCTTACTCATCACACTACCCAAATACTTAAACGTACTCACATTTTCCAATTCCTCACCATCCAACCTCGCTGTACATTCACTAACTTCACCTCTCTCAAAGACCATCACTTTACTCTTCCCTACATTCACCTTTAGGTTCCGTTTCTTACACACTCTCTCAAACTCATCCACCAAGCCTTGCAGCTCCCCTTCGTCTTCACTCAACAACACAGTATCATCTGCAAACAACAGTACAGGGAGTTTCCAAACACTATCCTCTCTCACCAGGGCCACTCCAACATCCACTACCCTACCTTGTACCTCTTTTATTACCCCATCCATGTAAAGATTGAACAACCATGGAGACATGACACATCCCTGTTTCAACCCAACTTTCAAAGAGAAAAATTCACTTAGTTCACCATCCACACGCACTGCAGCCTTCACACCATCGTACATACTCTTCACAGCATTCAACAACTTCCCATCTACTCCATATATTCTTAACACTTTCCACAATCCTTGTCTATCCACCCTGTCATATGCTTTCTCCAAATCCATGAAAGCCGCATACAACTTCTTTCCCTTCTCTAGAAACTTTTCCACTAAAGATCTAAGAATGAATATCTGATCTACACAACCTCTTCCCTTCCTAAAGCCTCCCTGTTCTTCTCCAACTAATTTCTCTGTTCTTTCTCTAACTCTGTCTATAAGTATCCTACCATACACTTTTCCTATTATACTAAGAAGACAAATGCCCCTATGATTACCACACACTTCTTTTTCCCCTTTTCCTTTGTACAAGGGAATAATTATACCTGACTTCCAATCCTCCGGGACTCTACATTCCTCCCAGGCCAATCTGCACATCTTCCACATCCATTCTACTACTATCTCTCCTCCATGCTTCAGCATTTCACCACACACTCCATCAATTCCTGGGGCTTTCCCCGATTTAACTTTCTTCATTGCTTCCACAACTTCTATCCTACTGATTTCTTCCTGTCTTCTCACCTCCCTCCTTCTCCCAGCCATTCCCCAGCCACTTATACTCGCATTACTTCCATCCTCTACGTTCAACAATTCCTTAAAGTGTTCTCTCCATCTGCTCACTTTTTCTCCCTTCTCCACCAGTAATCTACCATTTTTATCTTTCACTCCCCTGCTAACTTCACTTCCACCCTGTCTTACTCTTTTCACTTCTCTCCAGAACATTTTCTTACAGTCCCTCCACTTTACACTCAAATTCCTTCCAAATTCCTCATCCACTCTCTTCTTACTCTCTCTTACCAATCTTTTCACCTCTCTCTTCCTTTCCACATATAACTCTCTCTTCCGCCTCTCAACTTCTTCCACGCCCCTATTTCTCATCCATTCATTGTATGCTTTCTTCTTCTGTGCCACAGCCTGTTTCACCTCTTCAGTCCACCACGCTGTTCCTTGCACCCCCCTCCGTCTTCTCTTCCTTCCACATATATATATATATATATATATATATATATATATACACTATATATATATATATACTGCAAGCTCGCCCCTAACATGAGGGTTTCGTTCCTAACATGGCATGGCGCGTTCGGTGAGAAACTGCGTAAGTTTCAACTACTCCTTATTTTGCTCTCTAGACCCCCTAAATGTGGTGTTTTGCTTTTATCTGCCATTGGTGGTTATAAGTTTTATTTAATGTTATAACTTACAAATACAGTACTGCAGCAAATCTTCAACATACAAATACGTAGACATGAGGCAACATTCCGACACCGATTGGCTTCGGGACCATCACAACAATGATAAGACAATTTGCTGTCATTAATGAAGACAGCTATGGGTGACACTGAAATATAATTCAAAGGCGGCTACACCGAGGAAAAAACACATTAATTAGTGACTAAAGGTGCAACTAATAAATAATATCCAAAGCCTACACTATTGAACATAGACTTTAATGGATCCCACTGATATATAGTTAACCCCTAAACCACGGGGTTGTTTTAGCTCGACTTGTGTGTCCCACTAGGATATTCGCGCTCTGACAGACTTTCTAAAAATATTTGCCAAAAATCAGTTGTTAGTCTTAGAATATTATAGTTACACATGCATATGGCACATACCTTCAGCTTTCTCCTGGGATGTTTGTTGAGCCTTCGTCGAGTACCATAGGACTTGTGGAGACTTCTGAAGTTGGGTAATGAAGTCTCCACTTTACACTTCCCGATACCCCGTAATATGGTTACCACAGCCTGATATTATAAACACAAACACTATTCTATGAATTTCAAGTAGTTTGGAATCTATATTCCAAAAAAGAAAAAAACACTGTGAAAGCAATGTAAATTATGAGCACAAACGAGGATTCCTCCCATGCTGGTTCCCCGATGGTATTCTGAGGCGGAGCTGTCATTTATTATTTATAAACACACTCACGCTTTATATTCCTAGTACTTTATTACACTTATTTATATATACAATATTTATCTATAAGTTTCTTTCAGTACTAGTAGTTTATTTTCACTCCAGGGATTCACTTTCTCGTCCTGTATACTAGCATTGAGAGCAAATCTGTCACTTTCACTTTCACTTTCATAACTCATAGTATTCATACATGCTAGAGTGAAACTTTCACTGTCATTACTCCTAGTATATATACTCGTATTCTTATATTACTATTAATTTACATTTCTATTTACATTCTCTGTTTTATTTACACTGTGTTATGCACTGTCACTTGCAGTAACTTATAAAACTATTTTCCACTGTTCACTTATATTTACATTCATTGCTTTCACTTGCTGTTTACACATTATTTACATTTCCACTTGCACTGTTTTAGAGTCACCAGAAAGATCGTAGTCACTGTCCATCATTTACATTGATAAATTAGCCAGTTCACGTTCCACAGCAGTCACTTAGCCCTTTACCCCTTTCCACACGAGGTTTAGTAGGGGTAGAGGTCACAGGGCCCTTTGCATGGGGCTAAAAAGCAGCGGTCTGACGTGGTTACACCTTGAAAGACGACAGTAAACTGAATGTTGTTGCCTAGGGGCAGTGAAGTGCTGCCAATGTCAGCGTGGTGACAGCTGCTGATATATACGCTATGAAATGATTGGCAGGAAATCTAGACAATACATTATAAATTAGGTAGTTCCAGGTGAATGTAAATATCACTTAGGCTTCTCCCTTCCTTTCTTATATGTATTTTTATTATGAGAACAGGTCATACGGCATATTTCAAGGGAAAATTAGCGAACGAGTGCAGGTGAGGTGTTGCCATGTGATAATTAGTCCATTTCAAATGTATGGCAGTATCAATTACCTTTTCTCTTTCCTTTATACTGTATATTATTTTGTATAAGAATAGGGCAAAGGGCACATTTCAGTGGATAAATGAGTGGAAAAATCCATCCAGCATTTGTGTAGCGCACCGCAGCTGGTCAGGCGGGAGGAGAGGGTAATGGAGGGGAGGTAAGGAGGGGGGGAGTCAAGGACAGGAGAAAAATGGCTAAATTGTCAACAGTAGATGGGAGTACAAGAGACATTAGCGGAACTGAGTATAGCTGGACACTGGTAGTACTGATAAATGATGCAAGCCACCACTTGAAAGCCCGGGTGAATTCAAAATAACACAGAATCACAAAAGTGACGCCCTGCGGTATGATCCCTTGCTCCCGAGCGTCACGAATGTGACGCCCCGCGGTTAAGGGGTTAAGCAAGTAGGATTGTCGATGTTCCCTCCGAGGCTAAGGGATAATAAGGGCCTCACAGCCCTCACTCATCACTGTCAGAACTGGCTGGCTGGGCAGGGTTGGCTGTCTGGGCAGGGTTGGCTGTCTGGGCAAGGCTGGTTGGCTGCACAGGGCTGGCTGGCTGCGCGGGGCTGGCTGATGTGGCTGGACCAGCAGATGAGACTGGGCCAGCTGGCTGGGCGGGGCTGACTGATGAGGCTGGACCAATGGATGAGACTGGGCTAGCTGGCTGGGCAGGGCTTGCTGGCTTTTGAGATGTGGATGGCTGAGATGTGACAGACGTTGATGGTTCACCAGGACGAACAGACGTTGCCTTGAAAAAGCTTGAGATTTTTGTTTGTTGAGCATCTCTCCTTTTTATAAATCACCCTGTAAACAATGATTGCCTTCTCAATATCTCGTACAGCTGCAGCACTTCGTTCAGGGTTGGGGTTGTTTTGAATATCATCCTTGGCAGCCTGTATTGTAGTGTAAAATCTTAGCATTTTCATGTCCAGGCTCAATTGTGCCTTTTCTTCTGCACTTTCCTCCTGTTCTGTAAAGGCCCTCTGTTGCTTAGTCTCCATTAGGTCTTATTAGATAGTGGCTCCTCGTGACTCTCAAGCAGTTCGTCGACATCAGCCTCATCCACCTCAGTGAATCCACACTCATGAGAAATCCTGACAGTATCCCTGCGCACCTCACTGATGTTATTGGAAAATCCGCTGAAGTTTTTGACACACTCAGGCCACAGTTTTCATCAGCAAACGTTCATGGTCGATATCGCTACCTCACACCAGACTTCATCGACGTTGTGAATAGCTTTTTTAATGTTGTATCCAGCTCAGAACTCCTTGATGTTGGGTTTCTTAGGGACTTCAAGGAAGTCAAGGAGCTGATTCATAGTATGCCTTTGATACAGGGCCTGCAGGTTCCTGATGATGCCTTGGTCCATGGGTTAAATGAGTGATGGTGTTGGGGGGAAAGGAACATCACCTTGATGTTGTCGACCCAATCAACCATGGTGTCTGAGTGGCTTCTGGTGTTATCAGATAAGAGTAGGAAGCGGTTGGAGATGTTCTGCTTCCGCGCTTACTCCTTCAGCATGGGCGAGAGGTAACCTGAGACATAAGATTGGTTGAGGGAAGTCGTGAGCCAAGCTTTCTTGTTTGATTTCCAAACCACCGGATGTAAGTCCTTGCAGACACCCTTGTATGCGCGGGGGTTCTCAGAATGATATATTAACAAGGGCTTGAACTTCAAATCACCTGCTGCATTACCCCCAAGCAACAGGGTGAAGCTGTCCTTTGATGGTTTAAATCATGGCGCAGTCTTTTCCTCTTTTGCAACAAAAGTCTTGGAAGACATCCTCTTCCAATATAGCCCAGTCTCATCATAATTAAGTACCTGTATGCGAAATTTTTATTCAACGTTGCTACTCGTGAAACATCATAAGTGCTTTACCCACATACTGTTCCTACAAACCCCATAAAGAAATAAGAAAATGAAAATTATTGTAATATAGTACTGTATTACAGACTGGTCATGTTTAACCACAAATAAAATTAATCTGGTGAACCCAACAGAATTACAAATTTTAGATTAAGGAAAGTACTGTACAGAAACCTCCCAAAAACAATGCTTTATTTTTTGCACTGAAAGTACTGTACATTAAACCCCCCAAAAACAATGCTTTATTTTTTGCACTTAATTAGTGTCTGTTCAGAGTTCATGAACTGATGAAAATTTTTCAATTCTGCTGGGTCACTGCTGCAACATCCCACATAACCTAACCTCAGTTAATCTAACCAATAAAAAACGCAGTAATACAGTACACCTGCTTACTGCAGTAGCCACCATCCTTAATCGCCACCTTAAGCACGGGAAGAAAAGCGTCACCAACAGGCTTATCACACATAACCTAACCTAACCTAACCAAAAAAAAGCGCAGTAATACAGTACTGCCGTGCTTACTGCAGTAGCCACCATCCTTAAGCGCAGGAAGAAAAGCATCAACAGCAGACTTATCAGGGCCAGCAGCCTCACCTTTGTGATTTTTTGGTGTTATACACAACAACACATGTGTATGTAAAGCATCTATAGAAACAATTTTTGTTTCATATCGCTTTCATGCAGGTTAGGTCTGCCTCGTTTAAGATTACCTCAGCATGGGTTGCCTTCCACGTGTACTGTACATATTTGTATAAATAACCACAAATTACTCATTATTCTAGTTTCAATATGTCTGGAAATCATGGAAAAAAGTTTATGTTAGGTATGGCCTTTTATCTATGCGGTTACCTAGGCCTTGGCTGCCACATATTAGATTTTATACTGTAATTATTATTACATAACCTGTTTTCTTGATGTTGTGAAGTCCTGCACGGTGCTTGAAGCGATCAAACCTGCCCTTGTTAGCCTTAAAGGTAACATCAGGCTCCACCTCCTGCTTGCTCTTCAGGTCTTCGAAGAGAGGCAAAGCCTTGGTGGACACCAGACCTGTAGACAAAGGCATGTGGTGCTGAGTTTGTTCATCAGTCCACAACTTCAGCAGCCTCTTCATCTCCTCCAAAACTGTCCCTAGACCACGGGTTATCCTCTTTGCCATCAGCGTAGTTGTTGTCTCCCCGGCCTTCTTCACGGCGTTGGTATTCTTTATTACTGCAGACACAGTCGACTGCGGCAGCCCTATGGTCCTGGCGATAGAGCTGGCTCTACCTCCCTCATGGCGTCGTACGCTGTCAAGCTTAACCTCCAGAGACAGGCTTTTCCTGGAGCGCTTTGCCTTGTCAGCAAACACAGTAGTGGCTGGGTGCCTAGAAGCCATTGTTTATCACTGAGAGTAAGCACAAAGTCAAGGAAAATTGGGCAGGCGAAAGTGCACCACATAGGCAGTTGAGAACAAGAGCAGCACGTCTTAACGTAGGGGGAGCGCGGGAGAAAGTGGACGAGAATGTGTTTTCCTGCGCCAACCATGTGGGGACGCTATGTTTGCGCACTCGCTATCCACTGAGCTGCAGATGATCCATCGTTGTAGCAATTCGTTTCCATTGTACAGCGAGCATAGGGTGCTAAAATGTTGACATCATATAAGCGAAATATTGTATACGGAGCCATTGTCTAACGAGGGTTTACTGTGTATGCTGTATATATATATATATATATATATATATATGTGTAATATGTGTGTGTGTGGGTGTATATATATCTATCGCCAGATGCCATTATCTCATACAGGGTGGCCACTAACAAATTGCCTCCACGTCGCCCTGTCACCCGCCATTTCACTGTCCTGCTCCCAACTTACACACCCCTCTATCATATACCTCTCCACTCCATCCCTCCATCTCATCCTCGGCCTCCCCCTCCCTCGACCCCACTCCACCTCGCTCACAAACACTCTCCTCGTCAGTCTCTCACTCTCCATCCTCTCCACATGGCCAAGCCACCTCAGTGTGTTTCTCCTAATGCTTCCTATCACATCCACCTCCACACTAGAATGCACCTTTACATATCTGTCTATCTATCTGTCTATCTATATAGATAGATAGATATATACCGTGAGTTAGAGGAAGGGCAACATGATGGCAGAGAAAAGGGCAACATTGAGACTGTTTGTTCATGACATCCCCCCTCCCATGCAGGATTAAGACTTAGGGTTTTAGACAGATTATTATTATTATCATTATTATTATTATTATTATTATTGTTATTATTATTATTATTATTATTATTATTATTATTAGTGATGGGTAGATAGTGCAGTTCATTTTGTCCTTGTGAAGTAGATTTGCCACTTTTCCTCAAGCTGTAGTAGTTGTTGTAGTCCCATGCTCAACTGAAATGGGAACTCAGTGGACTGCAGGCATGAAGTTACCCATCTTCTACAGTCCACCATCCTCGTTTCTGGGGATAAAGAAGGACTTAAAGTACTGTAACCAGGGAACTAAACCAGACAAATGACAAACTGGATCACTTCATCTTAGGTCTTGTGTACTAGGAGATGTAGTAGTTGCAACCCCAGGCTCATCAAAACATTAACCTAGTGGACTGCAGACTGAGTTACCCTTCTGTAGTCCACCATTCTCCTGTTGGGGGATAGGGATGAAATTAAGAAGTGTTAATATATTGTAATCAGGCAGCCTCCCCTTCCCCCCATCCTATTGGTGCCACTCCAGCACCAGTACTGTAGGGGTTAATTATTAAAGGTCTGTGTTGAACTCCTCCACTGACAAAGGGTTGACTTATCAACATACCTGAGATTATCTCCTAAAAACCTGCCTTATTTTCAGAGGCTGCCCGTGCTACTTACGTTGCTGCTGTATTGGTATTACTACTGCCGATGGGGTTAGTGATGCTGCGATCGATGTCGATGCTGTGATGGGTGACAATGCTGCGATGGGTGGCGATCCCGCATTGGGGTTGGTGCTGCAGGCTCACCATTACACAGGGGCCACTAACCTCTGGGGAAATACCTCTGACTGCCTTGAAGAGGTTCCTGGAGGCTATCTTCAAATCTTTACTACTAATTCTACAGCTACTACCACCCTTCTGAAATGTGAGTTAGAAAATTTTTGGCTTAGGAGCCCGGGGCTAGGCAGTTGGTCCCGACATTTAAGATGAGAGTGACCAGCCTTACTCATCCCTGAGTGGCATTACATGAGCAGTCAACCCCAACCATCCCTTGGATGTAAACCTTCACCAGCTCAATCCGATTGGAGCGCAATAATTACCCACTAAACCACCAGGCGCCAAAATTTGGTTATATGGTTACCACTCAGCGTAGTAAATGGTTTCCCAGTGCACAGGAAACCATTATGCTTGTTAAGTATAGAGTCACCCACAGGCTGAAGGAAGTGGAAAGAATGAAGGAAAGAAATACAGAAGAGGGAGTGTAAAGTCACTCGTAGGCAGAAGGACAAAGAAAGAATGAAGGAAAGAAAGACAAGAGAATGGAAGGAAAGAAGGATGGAGAGGAAAGGGCAGACACCCGAGAGCAGCACTACATCGAGTGAGTGGATGGAGAGCGCCCCCGCCCACCACAAACAGTGTATTTATACAGTATAATTATCTATACCAACAGTGCTGTATAAGAATTTTGATTCTGTACACGTGACATTAAAATTTTATAGAGGGAAAAGGGTTGTGCTGTGTTTGTGTGTGTGTCTGTGCGCCAGTCCTCTTCCTCCTCCTCCTCTCAAATTCATCTCCCGTTCCTCTGGTACTTTTGTTCTATATTTCTTATTGTCTTTCCTTTTCCATCTGATATATATAAGGAAAAAGTCAATACAGTTCTTTGTAGAATATATACCCTTTTATTTTCATAGAGGGCATTTTCGTTACTTCACAAACCTTTTAGGCCGATGACGTTCCTTGGTACTTATTTCCAACATCCTTTACTACAAAACATTTCCTAGTTAAATGGAAAAGATATCATTGTAGTTAAGGGGTTAAGTAAAAGTTTTGTTGCTTCGATTAACGATAGCGTCTGACATGTTTACCCAACAGTGGCACGGCAAAGACTGGCGTCTCCCACTCGGGCGGCCAGGCTTACGGGTGAGTGGGCGGGGCCGTGGGGGCGGGGCATGAGAGAATCAGGGTAGCACAAACAGTATAGGCAGTCTCTCATTCTCCATCCTCTACATGGCCAAACTATCTCGAAGTGTTTCTCCTAATAGCACCACAATGCATCTTTACTTCCTCATTTGTATATCTGTCTGTCCATAAAACTCCACACACTTCTCACTTCATTTCCACTGCTCTCACTTTTGACTTGTGTCCTTCCAACAGGATCCAATCCTCACTTCCATGCCCACTTCCCTACCCCTTATCATAGCTTTCAATGATCCAGCAGCCTTTCTACCCTGCTGTACCCATTCAAGCACTTCCTTCCATCCCTACTCATCACATTACTCAAGTACTTTGATGCACTTATTCTCTATTTCCTTACCATCCAGTCTCACTGTGTATGCTGTGACTTCTCCCTCAAAGATCATAACTTGACTCATATATACATTCTCTTTTACATTCCGTTTCCTACATACACCCCCATACTAATTCACCAAGCCTTGCAGTTCACATTCCTCACAATACAGTATCATCAGCAGACAACAGTTCAGGAAGTTTCCACATCTTACCCTCCCTCATAAGACACTCCAGTATATTCACATCCCTTCCTATATCTCTCTTTCAGCTCCATCCATATACAAATTGAAGTACCACAGAGACATGACATGCAGAAACATGACACAGGGAGACATGGCACACACAGACACGACAGACATAGACGTGACACACAAAAGCATGACACAATATGACACAGAGGCATGACACAAGGAGACATGAGATTTTTGTCCTTATGCAGAGTCATTTCCCATACTTCACTGGCAGAATAAGATAGCACTGTGGCCCAGCATCCTTCCCATAGCACTTCTTCATGACTAGCACCATGTAAGTCTTGTTTCAGCTAGCATTTACAAAGGAAAGATGGTAATTTAATCCCCAATTAAACAGAGCATAATTGAATAAAGTCGTCAAAATACCTGCATTCCCCATATCAGCAGACTGAGCTGACAACACCAAATATATATGGGCAGCCCTGTATTATGGTTTAGTAAATTGTGGGCTGCTGTTGCTGTGGTCCTGTTTTCCTCTGTAGCAGTGCTGTAAGCAAACCACTTCTGTGAACCAATATAGCATAAATTTCAGCATTTCTGCTGATACAGTATTTGCTCCCTGACTAAATAAAACAGTGTCAGTTGTTTGTAGCTTATCTGTGTGTGCTGATCATCTGCCTTCTTGAATGAGATGTGGTTAAATGAGCTGAGAAATTTTGCTAAGGATATATGTGTGTCATTTTCCAAAGTAGACTGTTGATAGTAAGATACACACACACAGCTGAAAAAGAGTATTAGAGGGAAATCTGTTCTAAGGATAATTTTTGGAATTCACCCTAAAGCTTATATTGCCTCTCTTTCATTAAATTCCAGCATTTAGTATCTGTAGCTTTGACTGTGATTCTTGGGAGCAGTTAAAATAAGCCTGGGACCACCATAACAACAGCAGGTAGTATCAGCCCAAAAGATCATAAATAAATGTGGCATATAAAAGGACCTGCACAAAAAGCCATAGTGCTTTTTTACTGAACAATAAAACTAGGTGTGTTGCATATATTATCTTTCCTGAAGTATTGATTTTGGTTGTTATATTTGTATGCCTATTTTCATGTAATGATGTGTTATTTTTGCATTATTATTATTATTGCCATGTCATGTGATTTACTACGCAGTCTGCCACAGGAAAAAATATGCTTTAAAAATATGCATCTATAGTCCTTGTTTGGAAGATTTTAATTGGCAGCAGGTCAACTATGAAAAGTGTCGTCCTCAATCTGTATTTCCCCCTGCCTATGACCTTCAGTCTTTTAAATGCAATGTGTGGAGGAATTTCAGATGTTAAATGCAATGTGTGGAGGAATTTCAGATGTAAGAGATCTTGAATTTGGCTCTCTTTTGTGTATTATTTCTTGCAGCCTTTATTTTTTCATGTCAGCATTAAAAAGAAAAATGTACTGTGCTAGGTAGCACTGAGAATTTAAAACTAACAATATCATTCTGACTTGATTACCTTCATTAAACATCCCCAGTTGATTCTCTTCATTTATGTCAGAGAATAATGAGTTGAGATTTTTCCCTGCACATATATGAACATTTGTCGTTAATACGGTGTATGTTTTTATTTATTTATTTTTTCCTGTGGCTGACTGTATGATTATGTATTGATGTGGGTATGTTTTTTGGTGCCTGTTTATTTCTGTTGATTTTTTCTATAGTCAGTTTGCTTTCACTGACAGAGATTCATAACCTCTAGCTTGGATTATGGCCATGTGTTGTCAGATTGGAGAGTTAATTTGAATAGTAACCAAGGAGTCTCATACCTAATTCATCATTAAGGCTTATCAAATTTTATGTAGCCACAGAGATTGATAGCCTGTTAGCTTGGATCATGGCCTGGTGTAGTCAGACGTTGAGAGTTAATCTGAATAGTAACCAAGGAGGTTTATCCCTACTTCAATTTGAATAGTAACTAAGGAGGCTCATCCTTACCTCGTCACTAAGGCCTATTGAATTTTATACACTAATGATTTAGTACTGAAGTTATGGAATTTGCCTCGTTTTGTCAGATGAAAATAAACTGACTATAGTTATGTATGTTTTGAATTGTAATATGTTATCTTTATTTATCTATTCTTATTTGTAATATTGTGGGAAAATATGGTCTTGCAATGTCATTTTCAGGTGTTTAAAAACTATATTTGAAGATCGCAAGGTGCCCAGTGGACTGTACTATTTTGATATACCAGTACTGTTTCACATCACACAGTCATTTGCCATATTTTCCTCAGCATGTGCAAGGACCAATTTGCCAGTCAGGCCTCTATCGTCTGTTAACCCAGGGGATCTCAGAAATCAGCAATATTATGTGATGAGCTGATTATTTTGTGCAGTATTAAGTTAGGCAGACTATGTTGTATAAAGTTGCAAGCTCTCCAACATCACAGCCAATTGTTTATACATTTTAGAACCATCATTATGTTTATTCTAAGTCTGTGCTGTGGATATTTCTCCTACTTTGTTGCTTTTTCTTAGTCTGTGGATCTTTGGGTGTTTTTGATGGTGTTGGTGTCTGTAGGGTTGGGTTGTGGTGGTTTATGATTGGAGAGAGAGAGAGAGAGAAAAAAAAAAATTGTAAATGACAGTGATTTAATATCGGTTTTGGAATGAGCAAGGATGTGTGATGTCACCATGGTTTTGTGTGTGTGTGTGTGTGTGTGTGTGTGTGTGTGTGTGTGCGAAGATAATGGGGTTTGAATGGTGAGTGAATGAGTGTCAGAGTCATTTCAGTGGGATTGCAGTTGGCCAGTTTCTCCCTCTTTTGAGTTTCCTCTTTGCTTTATGGGCCCTATACATCATCCATATGTGAAAAACAAAAAATGAATAGGGGATGACTGCTTCAAAAAGAAAAAAAAAATGGTTACAATGATGATTGAAAAATAATTGGTTACAAAGATGGTGATGATGATGATGATGATGAATAGTCTACTTCACTAGGCATGGTACTGATAGTTCTCCCACTTTAAAGCTTGTTCATTCTTTGTTCCTTGTTCACTGGAAATAAAATTGAAAGAGAGAGAGAAAGAGAAGTTGGGAGAGAAACCATGCCATAGTACTAAAATTCATTACCCTCCCATCACCTGTATTGAGTGTTTCCCTCCACCTTCCTTTAGCATAAAAATTAATTCTTCTGTCTTATTCCTTTGTCAATACATGATAAACCTGTTAGGTCAAGATTATGCAGTTTTGAAGAATATTTTCTATGTATCTTGGCTTGTAATCCCACTTGACTGACTACAGAAATCCTGGCAGTCCCAAAGATATATATTGAAGGATTGTCTGTTGTGTTAGTGTGATGAGTGTGGTGTGATATGTGTGTGGTGTGGTGTGGTGTGGGAGAAGGCATTACACTCTGGTAAATGTGTGTGTTGTGGTGTGGGAGGAGGCATTACATTGTGGGCATATTGTATTGTCTGTGAGTTGTATATTGTGTTAGCACTAAGTAGAGAAAGATGATGATTGTGTTGAAATCTGTTTATACTCATTTCACTAACTTGGCACAGATGTTCATGTTTTGCAGCTGTTTTTTTAACATTTCCCACTGGCAGAAACAAAGTATTACAGACCTGTGTTCTTTCCATAGCTTTTAATTGTGACAGGCATCATATTTTAATGCTTGTTTACCATATTCTTACAACTCAGCATTCATGAGAGAGCATAAGCCATTTTTAAACCAAGTTAGAGTAGAGAGAGAGAGTATAGGTGTAATTGTGTTTCTCTGGGCATGGTTGTGTCTGAAGGGTGTCTCGTGATGGCCTTTGAAGGCTTTTGTTGTGTGGCTGTAGTGGCCATGTATATCTAGGTATTAGCTATGTACTGTCTGAAATAGTAGAAATAAAGTAAAAAAAAAAAAAAAAAAAAAGTGGATGACGGACACAGCCACTGGCGGATTGTACTTAGGCTACTAGTATTGCTGATGGTCAGAGCTGGTGACGTGTATTGTGAAATTCCATATGCTTTTCACAGCACAGTTCCGTTGGAATGGGGGCCGTTTTAAGGGGTTAGGAAAAAAAATATGTATCCTTGTGAAATTTAGAGTTGTGTATAGAATGAGAACAGATGTTTTTGATCCACTGTGTAGTGTAGGTTTTTTAATACGTTCATTACATAGCATTTCTTCATAATCAGCACCACATTTTAGTGCTTATGTACTGTATTCTTACAAATCAGCATCCTAGAGAGAACGCAAGGCATTTTAGACCAAGTTAAAGAGAGGGAGAGAGAGAGAGATAGGTGTATTCATGTTTCTCTGGGTAGGGTTGTTTCTGAAGGGTGGGTGTCTGGTGATGGTTTTTGAAGGTTCCTGTTTGGCTGGAGATTTTTGGATGGCTGTGGCCTTTTGTGTATAGGCAGTAACTATGTACAGTCTGGAATAATAAAGTTCTGTTTATATCTGTTAAAAAAATAAAAAGAAGAAGGTTGACGGTCACAGCCATCGGCGGACTGCAAATAGTGCAGGTGGTCGGTGCCGATGACCTGTAGTGTGAAATTCCACATATTTTCACAGCACAGTTCTTTCTGAATGGGGGCCATTTTAGGGGGGAGAAAAAAAGTGCTGGATGTAGGGTGATAACATGTTTTTGAAGCACTAGTGTAGGTTTTGAATGGGTGTAGGTGCTGGGTAGTGACTATACACAGTAGCCAAAACAAGTATCTGTGCAGGAGGGGGTCAGTGTTGCCAAAGTCAGAATGTAATGAGTGATATCTCAGGAGGGTTGATATACATGATTTCACCCACCTCTTTAGTGTTACTAAACAAGAACAGTATTACATTTGATTACTGTCTCTCAGTATTGGTAGACAGTTCGTACTACAGCTAACATTTGGTGTACGTAGTCCATCTGTCTGTAGCCAGACACGATGATCCCATAAGGGGTGGTCATTCATTGTCTTTGAGTTGGTTATTTTACGGGGAGGGGCACTAACCCCCCGCCAAGAACTTGTTCACACGCAGGGAACACTTATGGTTGGGTTATATGGTTACCACCCAGCGTTGTAAATGGTTTCCTGGCTTACAAGAAACCATTAGGCTTGTCAGTGTAAAGCCACCTGAAAAGAAAAGAAGAGTAATGAAAAGTGATGGAATGGATTTATATAGCCCTGGAGTTAGTGCATAGAAATTGCCTTGACACTGAGTGCCACATAATAATAGAATCATAAGACCAAGTTTGTTATTCAGGAACCTGATTCACAAAACATCTCACTGCCAGAGTTCTGCCAGGACCAGCTTGTGGCAATATCACATTTCACAATATTAACACTTATTTAGGATGTCACATCAGATGCTTGTCAATACAGACTGTTTAGAAAGAGTGGTTACCACATACTGGAAGATATATGCCACTACAAAAATGGAAGGTCAGGCTTTTACGAGATTATTGCATCATAAACTGTATTAGTGTGAATAATATCATAAAGCTATTTACAATAATACAAGCTTGATGCCCCAGAAATTATCACCCTAAATCTTCAGTTTTAAGGCAGATTGTCCAGGCATCTTAAAATTAATGGATCTTGAATTTGACTCAGTTTTATTTTTTAATTTTTTTTCTTGGAGGAAACAATCATGCAGGCTTCTGACATTCAGTTACTTCCTTGCATTAACCCCTAAAGCGCGGCCAATGAACAGCCGACCCCCCCCGGGTGGCGGGGTTGTATCGCGGTCTGAGTACCTGTAGGAAAATATTAGCCAAAAATCAGATATTAACCCTAGAACATTATACTTGGTATGGCAGATAGTACTTACATTCAGCTTTCTCCAGAGACAGGTGTTGAGCCTTCGTGGACTACCCAAGGACTTGGAGACTTGCAAAGTTACGTAACAAAATCTTCACTTTCACACCTCCAGCAACCCGGTTTCCCCTCTACCACAGCCTCATTCTGTCTCAGTAAACTTTATACTACAACGTACAGGTAGTTTGGAATGCGTATTTGTACAATACGCACTGAAAATAAGGCTAAAATCAACGAAGCGTACGGCCGACATGCAGCGTGATGGCGGTCTTCCCGTCACTCAACAAACATTTCCATTTTCACAGCTAAAAACACGTATACTACGTTATTTTCAATCATATTACTTCCCAAAAGATCACCGCGGCGCGCTTTTTATTCTGCCTTACGCCCGTCACTTTATTCTCGTTCTTGTCAGCTGCTCGCACTGACTCAGAAGAGCTAGAACTCGCCATAATGTCACTTTGAAAGCCTGCGGTAAACTGACGCTAAACAGGGGCAAACCGTGCGAAAAAAAGCTAGTGTGACAACTGGGGAAACAAGTGTTTCCTATTAACATAAACTGCTTGTGAGAAGAGAGCGCAGATTTATAGTTCTGAGCGGTCAGAGCGCTGCCATATATCACAGCCAGGCTGGCCAGGCCGTGGGGGGGGGGGGAACGTGATATTTGGCAACAACGGAGGTCACTAGTACAAAGGTAAAGTATGCTAATTGTAGCTAAAGGGTGGTGGTACTTATAGACAATACCAGCTGGAACATCCTTGCCCGCGTTTATTCAAAATTAACTCGAATCGCAAACGCAACGATCCGCCGTTATGTCCTTTATGGCGAGTGTCGCAAACGCGACGACCCACGCTTTAGGGTTATTTAAAAAAAAAAAAAAAAAAAAACATGTAGTATGCACAGATACTTGTTTTAGCCACTTAACTGTATGGAAAAAAATATGCTTTTCAGAACACAGTCCCTTTAGGATTGAGGTCGTTTAGGTAGGAGAAAAAAATTGTGTGAGGTGTTAGGTAGAAGAAGAGGGAAGTATAGTGCTGGGTATAGGAAGAAAAGGAAAGTGTAGTGCTTGGTATAGGAAGAAGAGGTAAGTGTAGTGCTGGGTAGAGGAGGAAGAGGGAAGTGTAGTGTTGGGTAAAGGAGGAAGAGGGATGTTGTTGAGGCAGTGTGTGTAGTGCTGTAGGCTTTGAATGGCTATAGTGGCTAGGTAATGAGTATGTACAGGATAAATTATTAACAAAAAAAAGGAAATAAAAAAATGGAAAAATAAAACACAAAAATGGTTACAAGTTTTATTTGGATGGAGGTCACTTTAATTTGGGGCAGTGGTCAAGTGATAGGTTTGAATGGCCATAATGCTTTTATTTTCCTCTGACAAAGTCCAACCAGAGTGGAGGGTCAGTTTAACTAGTAATCAGAGACTCATTCCTGTCTCATTACTGAATTTCACTATGTTTCATGGGATTGGTCCACTTCTGTCAGATAAAAATAACATTATGAAGAGGTACATAGTGAGGCTGCGGGGAGGAGGCAACCTTGTAAGTCTGTGTGGAGGACTTGGGGTGTGGTGGTTGTTTATGTGTTCGTGTTTTTCTGGATTGAAAGTCCCTTGGTTGTCTTGTGTCTCTGTGTTTAGCCATAAAGGATTTTTGGCTCTGAGAAGACCAGCTGGTATTGTATTGGTGTTGATGTTGAATGGGAAAGTTATGTTGATAATTACAAAGCACTTACGTAGAGAAAAATGTGTGAGGTAGTCAGGATTCCAGGGGCTTAAATATTTAAGGTCAGCGAGTGAGCATCTGGCCCTTTTTACTCTACATGGCCTGGTTATATTAGTGACACCACATGAAGTTGTCTGCTTAGCACCGCATTTTTATAACAGTTGGGTGCGGGAGGTTAGAATCGGGGGTAGGGTTGTGAGAGGCAGACTGAAAAAGATCTGAAATGAGGTCATAGTGTGTGAACTCAGGGATAAGAAACTGAATAGGGAAGGCTGCCAGAGATCAAGCAGCCATTAGGTGACCAAGGCCATCGCAAGCATGTTGGAGCCTTTACAAATGATATATGACCAATACGAAAATACTGAACCACTTCTACTGGCCCACCATGGCTCTTAATTTCAAGATTATTTAAGCTCGGTATATATATATGCATAGGATTGAATTAAATATATGCATACAATTGAATTATATTAAAACACATCATCTGAGATGTAAGGGCACATTTTCCACACTATTACAAGCAGAATAGGTGTGAATTGTGAGTTTTGTGTGTGTATAATGCCAGCAAAAAGTAATTCCTCATTTAATAATTGATAAATATTCCCGTAAATTGGTGATAGGTGAACATTGCTTGAAGCTAGGGTTAGGTCCCAGCAAGAGGGAATTTTTCTCAAGCATTTAAGGATCATATGCAAGACAGCAACTTAGTGACAAGATACTATATGTATTTGTGTTAAATTTGTGTCTAGATATGTATCTGTGTTTAATTTAAATTAATATTTTTAGACGAATTAATTTTGACCTTTCACAGCACACCTTTGAGATTAATTAAGAAGCATATTATGTGAAAAGTATTTGTATTTTGACTGACAAATTAAGAGAGAAACTGTGCTTACTGAAAGTATCTTAAATGGGGAATTACTGATAGGGGTTTGCCAGTAAGTTATTAATGTTATTATTTGACTAACAAGCAGTGTCTGAAGCTTAAACTAATGATACCCCTTGTTGGCATTGTACTTCAAATGAAAACATTTGAGTGTTTATTCTCTGTGTGTTTTAGTATTTCATATAGTTAAGTATTTATTAGGCTTCCACTTCTCCTTGTTCTTCTCTTCCTTGCTTTTCCTCTCCTCTTCTCCTCCTCCTCACCTTACCACCCATCCAACTCACCGTACCACCACCACCCTGCAACCCACCCTACCACCACCACCCTGCAACCCACCCTACCACCACCACCCTGCAACCCACCCTACCACCACCACCCTGCAACCCACCCTACCAGCACTACCACCCTGCAACCCACTCTTGCTATGCCCTGCCAGGTGTCCTTTGCTATTCCTGTCATCCTTGTCCTGTCCTGCCAGCCCTGTCTTGTCCTTCCATCACTGTCCTGTCAACCACGTTTTGCCGACACTGTCACTCCTGTCCTGCCATCCCTGTCCTGTCCTATCCTGTCCTGCCATCATTTACCTGCCCTGCACCCTTGCACTGTCCTTTTCCCTACACCCTTGCAATACACAGCCATGTCCTCCCCTGCATCCTTGCAATACACGGCCATGTCCTCCCCTGCACCTGTGCAATACACAGCCATGTCCTCTCCTGCACCCTTGCAATACACAGCCATGCCCTCCCCTGCACCCTTGCTATGCCCTGCCACATCCCTCCTGTCCTATTCTTGCCATCCCTGCCCTGTTTGGCCATCCTTTACCTGTCCTGCCATCTCTTTCCTGCCCTGCACCCTTGCAATACACAGCCATGCCCTTCCCTGCACTCTTACCATGCCCTGCTATTCCTGCCAACCCTGTCATGCTGTCTTTTACTTCCTCTGCATCCTTGCTATGCCCTGCCATCCCTGTACCGTCATACTCTCCCTTGCACAGTTACTGTGCCCTGCCATCCCTGCTATTCATGCCTTGCTCTGTCCTGCCTTGTTATCTATTTTCTGCTGTTCTTGCCTTGATCTGTCCTGTCCCGCCCTGTCATGTTTATCACTCTATTAATATATCCTTCCTCCATCTCCTTCCCTTCCTGTCATTCCCCTCTTCGTCTTTGTTCTCTTCCTTTCCTCTCCTACTCCTCCTTCCTTCGGCTTTTCATCTTTCCTCCCTTTCTTCCTGTTTCCCATCTTTTTCTTTATTTTATCCTCCACCTAACCCATTTTCTTCACCCTCTTCCTCTCCTTTCCTGCTCCTCCAACTTTCCTCCTCTTTCCAACCTTCTCCTCTTCCTCCTCCTCCTCCTTCCGTCACTCTCCTCTTCCTCCATCCTTTTTACTCTTTTCTTGTCATTTCTCTTCTTCCTTCTGTTCTTCCTCTACTACTACTACTCTCTCTTTCTCTGTATCTTATCTGCCTCCTCTTTCCTCTTCTACTCCTTCCTTGTGCTCTCCCTCATCTCCAACTTCCCTCTTCCTTGTACTTCCACTCTTACTCTTTCTTCCATCCCTCTCTATTTCCTCTGTTCCTTTACCATTTCTCTTCTCCTCTTCATTCTCTTCCCCTTATTCTTTTGTCCTCCCTCTCACCTTGTCTTCTCCACCACCCTTATCTTCTTTTCCTCTTCATTCACCTCCTCTTCACCCATTTCCCCTTCTTTATTTTTCTCTCCTCCCTCTCTTCCACCTCCTGTTTCTTTTCCACCCCTTCCTCTTATTCTTCCCTACTTTTCCTCTCTTCCCTTCCCTTTCCTTTTCCCCCTTATCATCTTCCTCTTCTCCCTTCCTCCCTCAGCCTCTACCCCCTCCACTTCCTCCTTTTCTCTTGCACATCCCTTTTGCTTCTATGTACTATTCTTCCTTCCCTGTATTCTTTTCATTCTCCTGTGTCTTCCCCCTTTCCTATCTTCCTTCTCCTCCTCCTTCACCTCCAATCCTCCCTGTTCTTCCTCTTCCTCTTTTCCCATCCTTTTCTCTTGCACTCTCTTTTCTCCTCTTCCCCCCAACTCCAATCGTTCTCTTTCACCTCTTCACCTTCATTCTTCTACCCTGTCTTCCCTATCTCATATTCCTTCCCCCCCCTCCTTTTCCTTTCCTCTTCTAACCTCCCTCCCTTATCTACCCCTCCCCTCTTTGTCCCCTCTGCTACCACTCTCCCCTTCCTCTTTTCCCCTTCTACCCCTCCCCCCTTCCTTCTTTTATATCCCCCCTTTCCTCACCTCTTCCTTTCCACTTCACCATTTTCTTTATACTCTTCCGCTCCTACAACTTCTCCTCCTCATCTTGTATCCCTTCCTCTCCTCTTTTACTTCCCCTTCCTCTTCTGCCCTTCCTCTCCCCTATACTCTTCCGCTCCTACAACTTCTCCTCATCTTGTATCCCTTCCTCTTCTGCTCCTCCTTCCTCTCCTGTATACTCTTCCGCTCCTACAACTTCTCATCTTGTATCCCTTCCTCTTCTGCTCCTCCTTCCTCTCCACTTTTACTTCCCCTTCCTCTCCGTTTTTACTCCCCCTTCTTCTCCTCTACTACTCTCCCTTTCCTCCTCCTCTTCTACATCTCCCCCCTTCCTCTCCATTACTACTACTCTCCCTTTCCTCCTCTTCTACTTCTCCCCCCTTCCTGTCCTCCTCTTCTACCCTTCCCCTTCCTCTCCCCTCCCTATCCTCCTCCTCTTCCTATACCTCCCCTCCCTATCCTCCTCCTCTTCTACCCCCCATTCCTCTCCTTCTACCCCCCTTCCTCTCCTTCTCCTCCTCTTCTACCCCCCTTCCTCTCCTTCTCCTCCTCTTCTACCCCCCTTCCTCTCCTTCTCCTCCTCCTCCTCTTCTACCCCCCTTCCTCTCCTTCTCCTCCTCTTCTACCCCCCTTCCTCTCCTTCACCTCTTCTGCCCACCCTTCCTCTCCTCTTCTATCCACCCTTCCTCTCCTTCTCTTCTACCCCCCTTCCTCTCATCCTTCTCTTCTACCCCTCTTCCTCTCCTCTTCTACCCCCCCTTCCTCTCTTCATCCTCTCTACCTCCCCCTTCCCCTCTTCATCCTCTCTACCTCCCCCTTCCATTCCTCCTTTTCTACGCTCCCTTCTTCTCCACCTCTTCTACCCCCTCCTTCCTCTCCTACTCCTCTTCTACCTCTCTTCCTCTCCTACTCCTCTTCTACCTCTCCTACTCCTCTTCTACCCCCCTTCCTCTCCTCCTTTTCTTCCCCCCCTGCCTCTCCTCTTCTACTCTCCCCTGCCTCTCCTCTACCCCCCATCCTCTCCTCTTCCCCCTCTTCCTCTTCTACCCTCCCTTTCCTTTCCTCCTGTTCTAACCCCCATTTCTTCTACCCCCCTGCCTCCTCTTTTACCCTCCCTCTCCACCTCTTCTACTCCCCCTTCCTGTCCTCCTCCTCTTCTACCCACCCTTCCTCTCCTTCTCCTCTTCTACCCACCCTTCCTCTCCTCCTCCTCTTCCAACCTCCCTTCCTCTCCTCCTTCTCTTCTACCCCCCTTCCTCTCCTCCTCCTCTTCTACCTCCCCCTTCCTCTCCTCCTCCTCTTCTACCTCCCCCTTCCTCTCCTCTTCTAACCTCCCTTCCTCTCCTCCTCCTCTTCTACCCCCCTTCCTCTCCTCATCCTCTTCTACCTCTCCTTTCCTTTCCTCCTTTTCTACCCTCTCTTCCTCTCCACCTCTTCTACCCCCCTTTCCTTTCCTACTCCTCTTCTACCTCTCTTCCTCTCCTACTCCTCTACCCCCCATCCTCTCCTCTTCCCCCCCTTCCTCTTCTACCCTCCCTTTCCTTTCCTCCTGTTCTAACCCCCATTTCTTCTCCTACCCCCCTGCCTCCTCTTTTACCCTCCCTTTCCACCTCTTCTACTCCCCCTTCCTGTCCTCCTCCTCTTCTACCCCCCCTTCTGTTCTACCCCCCCCTTCATCTCCTCCTCTTCTACCCCCCCTTCCTCTCCTCCTCTTTCACCACTCTTCCTTTTATTCTCCTCTTCTACCACCCTTCTTCTTTTCTACTGCCCCTTCCTCTCCTCCTCTTTCACCACTCTTCCTTTTATTCTCCTCTTCTACCACCCTTCTTCTTTTCTACTGCCCCTTCCTCTCCTCCTCCTCTTCTACACCCCCTTCCTCTCCTCCTTCACTTCTACCCTCCTTCCTCTCCTCCTCCACTTCTACCCCCCTTCCTCTCCTCCTCTTTTAAAGCCCTTTCCTCTCCTCTTCTACCCCCCCCTTCCTCTTCTCTTCTACCCCCCCTTCCTCTCCTCTTCTACCCCCCCTTCCTCTCCTCTTCTACCCCCCCTTCCTCTTCTCTTCTACCCCCCTTCCTCCTCCTCTTCTACCCCCCCTTCCTCTCCTCTTCTACCCCCCTTCTTCTCTTTTACTGCCTCTTCCTCTCCTCGTCTTCTACACCTCACTCCTCTCCTTCTGTTCTCTTCTACCCCCCTTCGTCTCCTCCTCTTCTACTGCCCCTTCTTCTCCTTCTCTTCTACTGCCCCTTCTTCTCCTTCTCTTCTACTGCCCCTTCCTATCCTTCTCCTCTTCTGCCCCCTCTTCCTCTCCTCTTCTGCCCCCTCTTCCTCTCCTCTTCTAGCCCCCTCTCCCCTACCTCCTCATCTACCCCCCTTTCCTCTCCTAACCCCTTCCTATCCTCCTCCTCCTCTTCTACAGCCCCTTCCTCTCCTCCTCCTCTTCTCCCCCTTTCTTACCCCCCTACCTCCTCTTCTCCCCCCCCCCTTTCCTCTCTGCCTCCTCTTCTATGCTCTCCTTTCCTCCTGTTCTAACTTCTGTTTCTTCTCCTATCTCCTCTTTTCCTATCCTCTTCTACCCCCCTGTTTCCTCCCCCTCTTCTACCCTCTTTCTTATCTTCTATCCCCGTCTCTTTTACCCCCCCCTTCCACTCCTCTTCTATCCCCGTCTCTTCTACCCCCCTTTCCTCTCGTCCTCTTCTACCCCCCCTTCCTCTCCTTGTCCTCCTGTTCTACCCTCTCCTCTTCTACCCCCCTTCTTATCCTCCTCCTCTTTTACCCCCCTTCTTATCCTCCTCCTCTTTTACCCCCCTTCTTATCCTCCTCCTCTTTTACCCCCTTCTTATCCTCCTCCTCTTTTACCCCCCTTCTTATCCTCCTCCTCTTTTACCCCCTTCTTATCCTCCTCCTCTTGTACCCCCCTTCTTATCCTCCTCCTCTTTTACCCCCTTCTTATCCTCCTCCTCTTTTACCAGCCTTCTTATCCTCCTCCTCTTTAACCCCCTTCTTATCCTCCTCCTCTTTTACCCCCCTTCTTATCCTCCTCCTCTTTTACCCCCCTTCTTATCCTCCTCCTCTTTTACCCCCCTTCTTATCCTCCTCCTCTTTTACCCCCCTTCTTATCCTCCTCCTCTTTTACCCCCCTTCTTATCCTCCTCCTCTTTTACCCCCCTTCTTATCCTCCTCCTCTTTTACCCCCTTCTTATCCTCCTCCTCTTTTACCCCCCTTCTTATCCTCCTCCTCTTTTACCCCCCTTCTTATCCTCCTCCTCTTTTACCGCCCGTCTTATCCTCCTCCTCTTTTACCCCCTTCTTATCCTCATCCTCTTTTAGCCCCCTTCTTATCCTCCTCCTCTTTTACCCCCCTTCTTATCCTCCTCCTCTTTTACCCCCCTTCTTATCCTCCTCCTCTTTTACCCCCCTTCCTCTCCTCTTCTCCCCCTTTCCTCTCTTTCTACCCCCTTCTTATCCTCCTCTTCTATCCCCATCTCATCTCTTCTATCCCCCCTGCCTTCTCTTCAGGCCCCCCCCCCCTTCTCGTCCTTTTCTACACCCCCTTCCTCTCCTCTTCTATCCCCCTCTGCCTCCTCATCTCTTCAACCCCCCTTTCCTCCCCTCTTCTACTCCCCCTTCCTTTCCTCCTGCTCTAACTCCCCCCCCTCTTCTATCCCCTTCTGCCTCCTCATCTCTTCTACCCCCCCTCCCTCTCCTCTGCAACTCCCCCTTCCTCTCCTCTTCTACTCCCCCTTCCTCTCCTCTTCTACTCCTCCTTTCCTCTTCTACCCCCCCCCTTCCTTTCCTCCTGCTATAGCCCCCCCCTTCCTTTCCTCCTGCTCTAACCCCCCCCATTCCTCTCCTTCTATCCCCCTTCCTTTTCTAACTCCCAGTTCTTCTCCTACCCCCCTTCCTCTTCTACCCCTCCTGCCTTCTCTCCTCTTTTTCTTCTTTCCTTTCCTCCTCTTCTATCTCCCCTTCCTCTTCTCTTCTATCTCCCCTTCCTCTCCTCTTCTACTCTCTTTCCCATTTTTTTTAAACTACTTTTATGTAGCTTGTGCTATGTGTAGAAAATGGTATAGGTAATAAATCTATTTTTTTTCTTGCCAGCACGATAATTTTAATTCTTGTCTACACGACGATTTTATTTAACTCTTGCTAGCACATGCTGGCTTGAGGAGGAGGAGGGAGGGAGGGGGAGAGAGGAAGGGGAAGAGGAAAAGCAAGAGGGAGGGAGAGGAGAGGAAGAGGGAGGAGGAGGAAGGGGAAGGGGAGAGGAGGTAGAAGGATGGGGAGGGAGGAGGAGGAGGAGGTAAGGATGGGAAGAAAATGGAAGAAGAGGAAGAGCAAGAGGGAGGAAAGGGGAAGGGGAGAAGAGGTAGAAGGATGGGAAGAAAGGAGGAGGGGGAGGAGGAAAATGGAAGGTGGGGAAGAGCAAGAGGGAGGGAAGGAGAAGGGCAGGGGAGATGTGGTAGGAGGGAAGGAGATTAAGAACAAGAGAAAGGGAAGGGGGAGGAGGAGGGAGGGAAGGAAAAGAGGGGAGGGAGGAGAGGAGAGGAAAAGCAAGAGGGAGGGGGAAGAGGAGGAATGGAAAGAGGAGGGAAGGGGAGAAGAGGTAGAAAGATGGGGAGGAAGGAGAAGGTAAGGATGGGACGAAAGGAGGAGGAAAATGGAAGGAGAGGAAGAGGGAGGAAAGGAGAGGATAAGCGAGGAAGGGGGAGGGGAGAAGAGGTAGAAGAATGGGAGGAAAGAGGAGGAAGTAAGGATGGGAAGAAAGGAGGAGGAGGAAAATGGAAGAGGAAGAGCAAGGGGGAGAAGAGAGGGAGGGAAGGAGAGGAAACGCAAGAGGGAGGGGAAGGAGGAGAAGACGGAGGAGGGAAGGAGAGGAAAAGCAAGAGGGAGGGGGAGGAGAGGAAGAGGGAGGAGGAGGAAAGGGGAGAAGAGGTAGAAGGATGGGGAGGAAGGAGGAAGAGGTAAGGATGGGAAGAGAGGAGGAGGAGGAAAATGGAAGGAGAGGAGGAGGAGGAGAAGAGGGAGGAGGGAAGGAGAGGAAAAGCAAGAGGGAGGAGAGGAGGAGGAAGGGGGAGGGTCAGAAAGGAAGGAGCAGGGAAGGGGAGAAGAGGTAGGAGGAGATAAGGATGGGAAGAAAGAAGAGGGAGGAGAGAAAAAGAGAGAAGGGGATGAGCAGAAGAGGGAGTAGAAAAGGAAGGAGAGGGAGATGGAAGAGGGGGAGGGGACAGGAGGAATGAGGAGGAGGGGACAACAAGAAGAGAGAGGAGAGGAAGAAGGAAAAGGAGAGGGGGAGAGTAAGAAGGATGAGGAGAGGCAGAAGGATGGGGACGAGAGGTAGAAGAATGAGGAGGAGGGGAGGAAGGAAAGAATAGAAGAGGGAGGAGGGGTGTAAAGGATGTAGCAGGAGGATGGGAAGAGGGAGGAGGGAGGGTAAGAGAGGAAGAGGATGGAGAAGAGGACAAAAGGTGAAGGAGAGAGAAATTGACAAAGGCATTTTGAATATATCAAGAATTTTCTTTAACAAAATCCATTCACAAATGCTTGGGAGGAAAAAAAAAAATGCTTATTGTACAACTATCAACCACCTGACTGATATTTTCTGGAGTTGGTGCACAGTAATGCACAAATGCAGAGTTCCCTTTTTTTCCCAATTAAAAAACTCTCCTAAACTGCATTACTGGCATTTGAAAGCCATTGCTGCATCATTATTTACCTTAATTACATCGGTATTTATGTCCGCATATACACATTACAGTGCTGCGATATTAACGAGTAATCAACACAAACAAAATAATCATGTAAAGACATCTGGCTATCATTGAAGGTGTGAACCATAAACTGCAATTAATTAGACTATAATAGTTGAAAAGATCTACTAAAACGATTTTTATTATAAATATTAACCCACTGAGCAAGATGATGTCATTTTCATGTTACAGTATTATTATTATTTATTATTTTGTGGTAGGTGGGGCACTCACCATCCACTCAATGTAGCGCTGCTCTCGGGTGTCTGCCCTGTCCTCTCCTCCATCCTTTTTTCCTTCCATCTTCTATCTTTCTTTCCTTCATCCTTTCCTCATCCTTCTGCCTACGAGTGACTTTACACTCCCTCTTCTGTCTTTCATTCCTTCATTCTTTCCTCTTCCTTCTGCCTATGGGTGACTCTACACTGAGTGACAAGTCAAATGGTTTCCTGTACAGCAGGAAACCATTTACTACGCTGGGTGGTAACCATATAACCAAATTTTGGCACCTGGTGGTTTAGTGGGTGATTATTGTGCTCCAATCGGACTGGGCCAGTGAAAGTTTATATCCAAGGGGTAGTTTGGGTTAACTGCTCACGGAACACCACTCAGGGATGAGTGAGGTTGGTCACTCTCATCTTAAATGTCAGGACCAACTGCCAAGCCCCGGGCTCCTACGTTCCTCATGGGGCAACGTAGGATTGGATGATGGATGGATTATTATTATTATTAGTTTTTTATTCTATCTTGGGAAAAGCTCTTTAAACTGAAGTTCAATGCAGCTTCGGTTAAAACTTTCATGATTACACCTTTCCTAAGTTGAATAAAACAATACAGCACTGATAAAAACTTTCATAATTAATGACATTCCTCAGTTGAATAGAACAATCCTGATGCAGCAAGAACAAACTGAAAGAATATTACCAAGATTCAAAAAGACTGCCACACTTTGTTCATCATTGTTACCATCCCACATTCTTTTTCCCACTTACGGAGTGCAGTGAGGTTCAGAGCGCAAGGACGGAGAACATAAAAGTTGAATAAATTATCAACCAAATTACTAATGAAGAGAGCCAGATACTAACACACTCACTATTCTGGCCCAAGAATCCTATATTCCGTTTCACAGGCTGATGTATATTGTACATACATTTTTAAATAGATGCACTTCACGTTATGATAAAAACAACTCATTCACATGACTGTAAAGTTTAATAAAGTTAAATATAGGCTATTAAACTTTTATCATATGCTCCTCCATACATAATTCATCCAACCAACTCAACCCAGTCCATTCCCTAGCCCCACCATCTTGAACTATTTTTGTATACAGCACTCGTTCATCATATCCATCCACATTCTTGGCCTACAATACCTCCTCTCACTTTCATTCACTAAAGTATATTTTTTCACTATCTAAAAAATAATGAAATAAAAAATAAATTGTCTCTGCTATAAAGGCTCCAACATGTTTGCATGTGTCAGCCTTGGGCACCTAATGTCAGCTCTCCATGCTGCTTCATCTCTAGCAACTTCCCTATTGTCCCAGTAACCTTGCAAATGTTTCATAACATAAACTCAACAGTTAGCAGATAATCCCCAACAGTACCTATGGTACACTCACTTTAACACAGGCTTACATAAAATGACTGTTACACTAACCAAATTAACCATCACCCTCCCGACTCCAAACACCTCAAACACACCCTCACGTTACCTACTCAAGCAACCACTCCCACTGGAAAGACACCTAAAATTCTAAGATCTACTAAGGGTACACATGACCTTTCTCAATCTTTGAACATAAAACTCAACAAGACATCTATGAGAATGGCTACAATATGCATTTTACTTTTCTAAATTCTTCTCCCAAATCAAGACACTGTCAGAGTTGCATCCTGTGTACTCCACAGGTCTGAATACTATCTATCTATTTATTGCCAGACGCCTCAATCCCATTTGAGGTGGCCACATACAAATCGCCTCCACGTCACCCTGTCCCCCACCATTTCACTCTTCTGCTCCGAACTCACACCCCCCTCTCTCATATACCTCTCCACCCCATCTCTCCATCTCATCCTCGGCCTCCCCCTCCCTCTTCCCCCCTCCACTTCACTCACATACACTCTCTTCGTCAGTCTCTCACCCTCCATCCTCTCCACATGGCCAAACCACCTCAGTGTGTTCCTCATAACGCTTCCTATCACATCCACATCCACACCACAACGCTCCTTTATATCCTCATTCATCAGCCTGTCTCTCCATGTGACTCCACAGGCTCCTCTTAAATAACTCATTTGCACTGCTCTCACTCTTGACTTGTGTCCTTCCAACAACGTCCAAGCTTCACTTCCATACGTTAGAGTTGGTATCACAATACTGTCGTGTAGTAACTTTTTCACTTCCATGCTCACTTCCCTGTTTCTTATCACTGCTTTCAAAGAACCAACAACCTTTCTTCCCTGCTGTACCCTTTCAAGCACTTCACCCTCCAAACCTCCATCCTTTCCTCATCACACTACCCAAGTACTTAAACATACTCACATTTTCCAATTCCTCACCATCCAATCTCACTGTACATTCACTGGCTTCACCTCTCTCAAAGACCATTTCTTTACTCTTCCCTACATTCACCTTTAGATTCCGTTTCTTACACACTCTCCCAAACTCATCCACCAAGCCTTGCAGCTCCCCTTCGTCTTCACTCAACAACACAGTATCATCTGCAAACAACAGTACAGGGAGTTTCCAAACACTATCCTCTCTCACCAGGGCCACTCCAACATCCACTACCCTACCTTGTACCTCTTTTATTACCCCATCCATGTACAGATTGAACAACCATGGAGACATGACACATACCTGTTTCAACCCAGCCTTCAAAGAGAAAAATTCACTTAGTTCACCATCCACATGCACTGCAGCCTTAGCATCATCATACATACTCTTCACAGCATTCAACAAACTTCCCATCTACTCCATATATTCTTAACACTTTCCACAATCCTTGTCTATCCACCCTGCCATATGCTTTCTCCAAATCCATGAAAGCTGCATACAACTTCTTTCCCTCCTCTCGAAACTTTTCCACTAAAGATCTAAGAATGAATATCTGATCTACACAACCTCTTCCCTTCCTAAAGCCTCCCTGTTCTTCTCCAACTAATTCCTCTGTTCTTTCCCTAACTCTGTCAATAAGTATCCTACCATACACTTTTCCTATTATACTAAGAAGACAAATGCCCCTATGATTACCACACACTTTTTTTTCCCCTTTTCCTTTGTACAAGGGAATAATTATACCTGACTTCCAATCCTCCGGGACTCTACCTTCCTCCCAGGCCAATCTGCACATCTTCCACATCCATTCTACCACTATCTCTCCCCCATGCTTCAGCATTTCACCACACACTCCATCAATTCCTGGGGCTTTCCCCAGTTTAACTTTCTTCATTGCTTCCACAACTTCTATCCTACTGATTTCTTCCTGTCTTCTCACCTCCCTCCTTCTCCCAGCCATTCCCCAGCCACTTATACTCACATTACTTCCATCCTGTATGTTCAACAATTCCTTAAAGTGTTCTCTCCATCTGCTCACTTTTTCTCCCTTCTCCACTAGTAATCTACCATTTTTATCTTTCACTCCCCTGCTAACTTCACTTCCACCCTGTCTTACTCTCATCTCTTTCCAGAACATTTTCTTACTGTCCCTCCACTTTACACTCAAATTCCTTCCAAATTCCTCATCCACTCTCTTCTTACTCTCTCTTACTAATCTTTTCACCTCTTTCTACATATAACTCTCTCTTCCGCCTCTCAACTTCTTCCACGCCCCTATTTCTCATCCATTCATTGTATGCTTTCTTCTTTTGTGCCACAGCCTGTCTCATCTCTTCAGTCCACCACGCTGTCCCTTGCATCCCCCTCTGTCTTCTCTTCCTCCCACACACCACATGACATTCTGCCTACTCTTAGCAAACACTTCAGATTTCAAAACAGCATGGCCTACACAGTCATAACAGACAACCAACACAAAGCCAGGAATTCAGAGTTGCAATGCTGCAAGCACTGCAAATTTTGTCTATAATACAGATAAATAATCCACACACAGCTCGATCCATGAGACTAAATTCGTGGTATAACAGGAAGTATATCAAAAGAAGCTATTTGAGGTAAGAGACAAAATATATCTGGAAAATATAATAAGCATAATACCTGACTTGTGGTATAAATAAAATATACTAAAGACGCAATATGAGATATAACACAAAGTATATCGGAATAATATACCAAGCATAATACTGGACTTGTGGTATAACAGGAAATATTCTAAAATAAGCAATATGAGGTATAACAAGGCAATATACACCAGAAAAATATAATAAGCATAATACCAGACGTGTGGCATAACAGGAAATGTACCAGAAACATGTCTGTGGTATAACAAGACAAAATATATATGAAAAATATAACAAGCATAATACTGGCCTTGCAGTATAACAGAAAACACCAAAAAGAAGCAATGTAAGGTATAATGAGAGAAAATACTGTACCTTCATACTGACTTATAAAAGTCCATCTCAAGCATATACATATAATATACAATATTATTACACTATGCTTTGCTGCATGGTGGAGTGAAATCGTCTTCTTTATTTACTTATTTTTTCAAAGAAACTGATTCGCTTTAGGATGTCACCATTATTTAAAGATGTCACCAAACGACAAAATAATCCAAGTACCGTACCTCTTATCTCTAAACCTCTAAGTAAAGTCACCAATCCTCTTAGTAATGTCACCAATGATTTATGTCACCAAACCTCTCTACCTGTCACTAAGAACCTCTCTTTGTCACCAAGCATATATTGTAATATCACCAGGCATATACTGTAATGTCACCAAGAACACATTTTAATGCCAACAGCCATATTTTAATGCCACTAAGTAACTGTGTGTTGGCAGACAAAGTTTATCAATAAATTGCAGCTTTCAGCTAGAGTGATCTTCATTCATGTTGGGGTTTATTGCTCACGTTAAGCCACTCAGAGATGAATGAGGCCAGTCACTCTCATCTTAAATGTCAGGACCAACTTGCCTAGCCCCGGGCTCCTACGCTCCCCATGGGGCAATGTAGGATTGGATGATGGATGGATGGATGGCTTCTAGTAGCTCTAATATATGGTCGTGGAAAGGGATGCCTTCATGTGGTGGCACTGATATAAGTGGGTGCTTCTACTGCCAACCTACACAGTCATTCCCTGATTCATCTCCCAAAGCCTGTGGGCTGCAGGAGGACAATTTAAACATCCCTTGACTCTTATCTCCCAAACGGGAGTTGTGGGCTGCAGGACAATTTCAATATCCCTCGACTCATCACCCAAACAAGGGTTGTGGGATGCAGGATGGCAATTTCAGGCTGCACTCCACAGGGTTCATACTTCCAATGAACCTGGAGCTAAAGCAACAATATATACATGAAGATCACTCTACCCAGGTCCACCACGAGGAGGTAAGCTGCTCGGACCCACACCATGCCCGTCCCAACCACCCCACCATTGGACATGCTGCCATCATCATTGCTTATGCCTTGCAGTTTTACATGTTAGTCTGTCTCTGTGTTGACTGATGGCAGTAAACGTTTGATTTTATGAGAAACGTTTCAAACTCGAGGCATTAAATACAGCCTTCAATTTCTTCTTGACCTTCATCTTGATCTTTAGAACACACCAAGAACAGGAACTGGTGTGCATGAGGAGAAAACACACCAATAGGAACTGGTGTGTGAGGAGAAATCATACCCACAGGAACTGATGTATGTGAGAGGGAAAAAACACACCAACAGGAACTGGTGTGTGTGAGGAGAAAACACACCAACAGGAACTGGTGTGTGTGAGAAGGAGATGGCACATCAACAGGAACTGGTGTATGTGAGAAGGAAACAACACACCAACAGGAGCTGATGTGCCTAAGATTAAGAAAACACACCAACAGGAACTGGTGTGCCTGAAACGAAGAAAACACACCAATAGGAACTGGCGTGCGTGACAAAGAAAACACACCAATAGGAACTGGTGTGCGTGATAAAGAAAACACACCAACAGGAACTGGTGTGCGTGATAAAGAAAACACACCAATAGGAACTGGTGTGCATGAGGAGAAAACACACCAATAGGAACTGGTGTGCATGAGGAGAAAACACACCAATAGGAACTGGTGTGCATGACAAAGAAAACACACCAAGAACAGGAGCTGGTGTGTGCAGAATGGTGAGTTCACACCGAGAACAGGATCGAACGCCAGCCGCAAACAAATTTCCGGTCGCGCAGACGTGGCACCTTCCACCCAACTAATCTATATCCAAAGTTTTAGCTAGCGAATCAAGCCAGCCATATCACGGCCTTTGTGCAGATACTTTTGTAAGGTGTAGCTTGGTGACATTTTGGTGACACTTTTCTAATACAGAAAAGTTCGTCCAATTTGGAAACCAACTTTTCAAATATGGAAAAGTTCGTCCAATTTGGAAACCTTATCGTTTGGTGACACATATTAAGTAGGATGTAGGATGTTTTATATTATATATAATATAAAACAATTTCACCCATTTAGAAACCTAAAAGAATGGAGGCACCCTAGGATTATTATGTAGAATATTCAGGTGCTGCATGTAGATGTGGACGAAACAGATCTAATTCATGACGGGTGGTTGGGGTTTCTTGCCCAACAGTGTAAGGGAACGTGAAGACTGAGAAGCTGTGCCTATGTATCAGAGTCCCACGTGTGACATTCAGATAAGTGCTAGTGCCCTGATTAACGAGCAACACATCGGCCCAGACTATACTCAATTCAACAAGTCCGACACCATCAGGAATGACATCAATGCCTCAGATGTTGATGACCTCACAGATATGGTGCCAGACAGGGTGAAAATGGCATATAGCCTGATTGTTTGTTGTGCCCAAGGGTTATGGCCTCAAAAGCGTCCTCTCAGGTACATCCAACACCCACACGGCATATAATAAACATTTTAGATAAAAATTATTTAAATCAAAATTGAAAATACATTATCCAATGGAAAAATATAAAAAACAAGCAACCACGTGATTGTCACACGCAAGGGCCGAGTGCATGTGATGGCCGGAACGTCCCACCTTTGTGACATCTCGCCGTTCACCTTACATGCCTGTTGTGGGTTCGCACGGTACACCCTAGGGCCAGGGCATCACGTTTAAGACCCCTTCTTAGCGACCCCCTCGTAAGATGCCCATCCCCACACAACATCACACATATGGCGAAACGACATCAATTTGACAGAAACTGGTGGGATGTGTATGTGTGGACTATTCTAAGCGACCCAGCCACCCAGACTTCACATGAAGAGACAGTGAGAGAGATAAAGACGGGAGGGAGGGGGGGGGGTACATTTACTGAATTTAGCCAGTGAAAACACCTGATATTCAGTGAGATAAACGATACGATTATGAACCATACCATGTCAGGGCTTGGCAAAATTTTTACGGCCGAATGCCCAATCCTGACACCAACCCTCCCCTATTTATCCGGGCTTGGGACCGGCATTGAGTTGAGCTGGCTTCCTCCTGGGATCAAACGCAACTCAATGGCTGGGTTAAAATGTCATATGCTCCATTCACTCTAACTTGGCCTAAAACTGCACTTTTACTCCCATCCATCCATAAACAATCAGAGAAAGAGGACATAACTTCGATAAATTCAAAAAGAGTACATGAGGCAAAAAGAGGAAATGTACCATGAAATTTAAGACAGAAATAAAAGGAGGGAAAAAATCTATGGAGAGGTTACTTAAATACCTCCATCTCGAAAGGCTATCACTCTGACAATGAGGAGTTAACTTAAAGGTCAACAATGCCAACAACATGGAGCTTGATCGCTGGAAGCAGATGTTTGATCTGACTAATAACTAAGGAGATTCTAAAGCCTGACTGCAGAAAATAGGGGTTTGATTTGACTCGTAACCATGGAGATTCTATAGCATGATTGCAGATTGCAGGAAAGAGTTTTGATTTGACTGGTAACCAAGGAAAGTCTAAAACCTGACTGCAGGAAACAGAAGTTTGACTAGTAACCAAGGAGATTCTAAAACTTTACTGCATGAAATAGAAGTTTGATCTGACTAGTAACCATGGAGATTCTAGAGTGTGATTGCAGGAGAGGTTGTGATCTGACTAGTAACCATGGAGATTCTAACTTGACTGCAAGATATAGAGGTTTGATCTGACTAGTAACCAAGGAGGTTCAAGAGTATGATAACAGGAATGAGTTTGATCTCACTAGTCACCAAGGATTCTAGAGTGTGATAACAGGAAAGAGGTATGATATGACTAGTAACCAAGGAGATTCTAACATCTGATGGCAGGATATAGACAAACTGAAGGCCTGATATGACTAGTAACCAAGGAGATTCTTAGTGTTAACAAACTCTCCAGCACCTTTAGCTAGTATTCATCTGACAGTGCTTCTTTCTCAGCTTCCAGTTTCACTCAAAGTACTCCTCTCTGCCTATATTCATCACACTCCTCTCAGTTTTACAATGCATACTACAGTCATATAATTAGATAAACCTCTACATCCCTCTCTCTCTACGCTCTTGTGTTAGAAAAATTAAGTAAACAGTACAGTGAACTACGTCAGACAAACATAGCTACCAAAACATTTCAGTCTCACAATTAACAAGTATAAAGGTAATTAAACCTTACTCCATCCTTGGCTGGGAAAAAGCAATTTGGATGAGGAAAAAAAGTTAACAGAAAATTTATAATATAATACTGGAGTGCTGTTACAGGTACTCTAAGCGATGGTTTGTCTTCAACCTGGAAAAAAAAAATGACCACAAAATGGATAGTACATGATTATACAAATGCCCTTAAACTCTCTATCAATCCCCCAAAAGAAGAATGGTGGACTGCAGAGGGGACCATTTCAACCTGTGATACACTGGGTTTATATCGAATGACGCTTAGGCCACAACACTAACAACTGGTTAGATGTCAGCTGTGCATTAACCCCTTAACAGCAGGGCGTCACTTTCGTGACTGCCAATGTCCAACACTAGTCAGCACTCCAAATCTCATCTGTACTCCCATCCATTGTTGACATTTTAGCGATTTTCCCCCCTTCCTGACTCCCCTCCCTACCTGCCCTCCATTACTCTGTCCTCTCACCTCCCAGGCCACGCTTCGCTAAGCAAATCTCCCCCGGATTTTTCCACAGATTTCATCCATTGAAATAAGCCCTATGCCCTATACTTATACAAAATAATATATACCAAAAAAAAAATAAGGTAAGTGATAGTGTTATACACCAGGAATTGGCTAATTATCACCTGACAACATCTCACGTGCATTCATTCGCTACATTACCACGGTAATTTCCCCTTTGAATTATGCCTTGTAATCTATGTCTATAATAAAAATATATATCAGAAAGGAAGGGAGAAGCCTAAGTGACATTTACATTCACCTGAAACTACCTATTTCTTTATGTACTGCCGAGATTTTCCACCAATAATTTATTAGAATGTAAGTTAGCAGCTGTCAGCCTCAGTGTCATTGTCAACCCTTGCCTTCTCAGATAAGCCGTGGCATTTAGTTCCTTGTCCTCCGCTGTGGTCAAAACATGTCGCACTCACGCCCCGCCATTTCTGCTGCTTCTGCGCCCATTGCAAAGGGCCCCATGACCTCTACACCCATTAAAAGTCATGAGGGAAGCAGGAAAGGACTAAGTGACTCTGAGGTGGCACCTAAACTAGCAGAATTGTCTATGGTGATGATGGATAGTGATTTTGACCCTTCGGGTGAATCATGTGATGAGCCGGGTGAGGAAATCGTGCCAGAAAGTGCTAGTACAAGTGCTTCAGTGTCGGAAGTTATCCCTAGCTCCAAGGGAAAGGAGCAGTTAGTGCAGCAAGGGAAGAAATTTGGGAAGGGAGTGAAAAGGCGGCGTGTTAGCCCCAGAACAATGGCCCCGCGTGACCCAGCCCGCCATGAGTCCCGAGTTGATACACCTTCCCGTTCCCCAAGCCCCACTTCACTCATTTCTTCCTCTTCGTCTGCTGAATTATCTCTGGAGTCTTCGTCGTCAGAGTCATCACCAGCATCAACAGTGAAGGCAGGCCGTAGAGGAAGAGGTAAATCCCGGACAAGTAAAAGTAGAGTTGGTACTAGAGTAAGGGCTGCCAGTGCTGTACGGCAACTCAGGGTCAGTGCGAGTGGCCTTGAACGGGGTAAATCTGACTCACAGCCACCCACCACCCTCACTCACCCTACACCGCCAAGACAGGGAATCCTGGACGCCTTCACGTGGATGGAAGGGTCCGATTTTGTGCCAGAACATTTAGAGTTTGATGAGAGCTCCTCAGGAGTACAGCCTGCCTTCACTCTTGACGATAATGCAGAGTGTGTGGACTACCTTTTGGCCTTCCTAGATGACGAAGTCATGCAGCACATATGTGATGAGACCAACAGGTATGAATCACAACGTGCTGCAAGTGGCACAGGTGCAGCCAAGATGCAACAGTGGTCCATGCTGGGAGTGCAGGAGCTGTAGTGTTCTTTGCCCTCATGCTTCTCATGCCACACTCGCTGGTGCAGTGGTAACGTTCTCGCTTGCCATCTGGTAGACGGGAGTTCGCGCCTCGCTCAGGTTGCGAAAAGTTTCACTGACGAAGTGGATGGTTACTGTCCCTCTTGAGCAAAGGGATGGGTGTGTGGGTATGTGAAGGTCACAGCCTTGCCCTTAGATCGGACTATATGAGCTCTCAGCTCCCTTCCGGGAGGGTAAAAGCTGACGATCACGACCATCAAGTGATCCTGACCGATCCGGTGAATTACACTCAAAGAAGCATGAGTTGGAAGAATACTGGTCCATGGACCCCTTACTACCCTCACCCACCTTCAATAAGTACATGGCCAGAGATCGCTTCCGGAACATCATGGGAAACCTGTACTTTGCCAACAACGATGTACCTTCCCAAACCGACCCACTCCGGAAGATCTGGGAGATTCTGAGCAGAATGAAGGATAAGTTTATGTCATTCTTCTACCGCTTTCAGAAGGTTGTCATTGACGAATCCTTGGTTTTGTTCAGAGAACGTCTTCGGTTTGTACAGTACATTCCAAGCAAATGCCATCGCTTTGGAATCAAGTTCTTTGTACTGTGCGACTGTAAGACGGGGTACATCCTTGACTTCGTCATTTATTCAGCCAGCACTGTCAATCTGGATATAACACACCCCCTTGGCTTCTCAGGCTGTGTAGTGAAAGTGCTCCTTGAAAAGTATTTTGGTGGGAATCATGTGCTGTATACAGACAACTATTACACAGCACTGAAACTTGCCAAATACCTTTCTGAGCACGGCATTGGCTCCTGCGGCGCTGTCAAAAGTAATCGTGCCCACTTCCCTAAATTCACAGAGGCAGGAACCTCGCAGCAAGGAGACGTGCACCTACGCAAGTCTGAGAAGATGCTGGCAATACGGTGGCATGACAAGAGGGTCGTGCACATGCTCACCACCGTACATAAGGGGGAAATGACAGACAGTGGGAAGGTCGACCGTAGGACAGGCGAACCTGTGATGAAACCTGATGCTGTGTTAGACTACAGTATCAACATGCGGCTGGTGGACAAGTCCGACATGATGATTGGTGAGATCGACTGCCTCAGGAAGAATACTAGGTGGTACAGGAAAGTTTTTCTACATCTCATAGATATGACGATGCTGAACGCCTTCATCCTGTACAAGATGAAGGTCAAGCCACCCAAGTCCTTCTCTCTGAGGTTGTTCGCCAGGATTTGTGTTCAGCAGCTGCTGGAAAGATATGGTAGGGTGACAGCAGCAACTCCAAGGCGCCATCCAGTAACACTTCCCAACCGACTTCAGCAGAGGGCGTATATGGATCGAAACAGACTGGAGCTAATGCCTGCCACAGGTAAAAGGAAGGCTGCGATCCGCAGGTGTCACGTGTGTGCACATACCACCCGCCACACACCTGAGCACAAACGCACCTCTTGGCAGTGCGCTGAGTGCCAGGTTCCCCTCTGTGTTACCTGCTTCTTTGATTACCACAGCCAGAAGCAGTTCTAAAAATGCAAGTGGGAAAGGAGAGTAATGTGGAAATAATGTGTAAAAAATGTGTAAATAATGTGTAAATAGCAAGTGAAAGCAATGGATGTTCAGTACACATGATTGAACAGTGTATTATAGTTTTATCTTACTGAAAGTGACAGTGATTAACATAGTGTAAGTGAAATAGAAGGGTAAATATTGAAAATACAATAGAAAATGTAAATAGTAATGTAAGTAATCAGTAATATAAGAATATGAGTACAAGTACTTTATGTTATAACAGTGAAAGTGAATCTGTGGCTCTCTACGTATTTTACTGAATGAAAAATTGAATGACTTCAGTGACAATAAACTAATACTACTGAAGGAAACTTATGGAGAAAAACTCTAGATATATATAAGTGTGATATAGTAATAGAAATATAAAGTGTGAGGGGTTTTATGAATAATAAATGACAGAGTACCAAGAGCGAACTAGCGCAAGTGCGATGGTCATACGCGCTCGTAATTTTCACTGCTTTCACAGTGGTTTTTTTTTTTGGAGTATGGATCCCAAACTACTTGAAAATCATAGAGTAGTGTTTAAAGTGTTAATATCTGGTTGTGGTAATCATATTACGGGTTGTCGGGAAGTGTAAAGTGGAGACTTCGTTACCCAACTTCAGAGGTCTCCACAAGTCCTACGGTAACCGACGAAGGCTCAACAAACATTCCAGGAAAAAGCTGAAGGTATGTGCCATAAGCATATGTAATTTTAATATTCTAGAACTAATAACTGATTTTTGGCAAATATTTTTTGAGAGTCTGTCGGAGCCCGAATAACCCCACGGGACACGCAAAACATTGGTGAACATGCCCGGGGTGTAGGGGTTAAATGGAATTCATGTAGAATTAAAACATAAAGCCATAGGTTTTCTATAAGATGCAGCATTATTCACTTGAGCAATGGTATGTATGGGTATAACAAGGCAGCCTAATGAAATACAGTACTGATAACCATTGATTTCACACATAACCTTGTCTTCACTCATGCCTTTCCATGATACTATACATTTTATGATGATGTATAACAGATGCTTCAGAATATACTGGGTACATACAAATGCTTACAAAACTCCTACACACATAATATACATTTTATGCTAATGATGCACTATAGAATCCTCTGAAATATACTGGGTACATACAGATGCTTACAGACCTACACACATTGATTTTTTTTTTTTTTTAATATGTAGACAACCATTTTTTTTTTTAACATCTTGTACAATAAGACCTCAATGCTCAATGGATACATTAACCAGGTGGCTCCACTGCCTGGTTATACTAACATCCCTCAACCACTTCCCTATCCCCAGAACGAGTTATGGTGGGCTGCAGAAGGGCAATTTGAGCCTCCAGTCCACTGCATCTATCTTACAGATGAACCTGGGACCTCAACATGTCACCAATATGTATCAATATTTCACACCTTTTTCAGACATCTAGAGCTGAAAACTTGGTGACACTGCCAATTCAGCATTTATATGCACCAAAGGAGCTTTAATATCCAATTTTTCTGTAAATCATTGTAATGAAAATAAACAAATAAATAAACATATGAACTTTCAGTATTACCTATGAAATGTAACACCCTATACCATCACTCAAAAATACTTTTAAGTTCCTACACAACCAGCCCCTCCATCTATCAGATGAGTTGGTCTGGGAAGTGTAAACCAGTGCTGGTGGGGGATGCCTTGATGTGGTGGTACTGATACAACAGGGAGGCTCCACTGCCAATGGGCTAAGGGAAATAAGCTGCACGAAGAAAATCCCTTGCCAAGTAAAGCATACAAAGAACGTTGGGTCTCAAGGTGTGACAGACCTGAGAAAAGTGTGCTGTGAGACAACTGGCAGAAGTACTATGAAGGATGAGATATACACTGGTATGTTTGGATATGTTGAAAGGAAGGGGAAGGGTAACTAGCTGAAGAAGTAACAGGTACGTATGCAGAGGGTAGAATAGTAGTAGGAGTTACAACCCAAGGCTCATCTGAACTATGAACCTAGTGGACTGCAGGCTTAAGCAATCTTCCTCTTGCACAGTCCACCTTTCTCCTTTCATGGGACAAGGAAATAGATTTAGGACTTCTGTATATGTAAAGATGCTACTGCTCTATCTAAAATAGTCACTATACACAATACTAGAGAGAGAAAGCGAGAGAGAGATCCAAGGAGGAACAGGTTCTTGAGGGAAATGGACCCAAGTGAGAACACTGGTCCAACGTCAAAAATACATCCAAGGAAGTATATAGGTCCACGAAAGATACAGTTGCTTCATAATGGGGAGAATAGGTCTATGTAGAAAGAAAGTCAAAAGAAGGGAGAACATGCAAGGGTGAAAACAGGTCCATGGGTGACAATAAAGCCATGAGTGAAAATGAAATAGGTTCATGGATGACAGTAAGGCCTTGAGTGGAAATAGAATAGGTCCAGGGATGACAGTAAATCCCTGAGTGATAATAAAATACTTCCATGAGTGACAGTAAGTCCCTGAGTGATAATAAAATAGGTCCCTGAGTGACAATAAAATAGGTCCATGAATGACAGTAAGTCCCTGAGTGATAATAAAATAGGTCCATGAATGGCAGTAAGTCCCTGAGTGATAATAAGATAGGTCCATGAATGACAGTAAGTCCCTGAGTGATAATAAAATAGGTCCATGAATGACAGTAAGTCCCCGAGTGATAATAAAATAGGTCCATGAATGACAGTAAGTCCCTGAGTGATAATAAAATAGGTCCATGAATGACAGTAAGTCCCTGAGTGATAATAAGATAGGTCTATGAATGACAGTAAGTCCCTGAGTGATAATAAAATAGGTCCATGAATGACAGTAAGTCCCTGAGTGATAATAAAATAGGTCCATGAATGACAGTAAGTCCCTGAGTGATAATAAAATAGGTCCATGAATGACAGTAAGTCCCCGAGTGATAATAAGATAGGTCCATGAATGACAGTAAGTCCCTGAGTGATAATAAGATAGGTCCATGAATGACAGTAAGTCCCTGAGTGATAATAAAATAGGTCCATGAATGACAGTAAGTCCCTGAGTGATAATAAGATAGGTCCATGAATGACAGTAAGTCCCTGAGTGATAATAAAATAGGTCCATGAGTGACAGCAAGTCACAGTGGTAATAAAATAGGTCCATAGATGACTAAGTCCCTGAGTGATAATAAAATAGGTCCACAGATGACAGTAAGTCCCTGAGTAAGAGCAAAATAGGTCCATAGATGACAGTAAGTCCCTGAGTGATAATAAAATAGGTCCATGACAGTAAGTCCCTTAGTGATAATAAAATAGGTCCATGACAGTAAGTCCCTTAGTGATAATAAAATAGGTCCATGAGTGACAATAAGTCCCTGAGTGATAATAAAGTACTGTAGGTCCATCAGTGACAGTAAGTCCTTGTGATAATAAAATAGGTCCATGAGTGACAGTAAGTCCTTGAGTGGAAACGGAATAGGTCCATGGATGACAGTAAGTCCCTGGTTGGAAACAGAATAGGTCCATCGATGACAGTAAGTCCCTGAGTGATTATAAAATAGGTCCATAGGTAAAAATAGGTCCATGAGTGGAAATAAAATAGGTCCACAGGTACAAATAGGTCCCTGGGTGAAAGTAGCATAGGTCATTTGGTGAAAATAGGTCCATGGGGAAAGAAGGTGCAAGGTGAAATAGGGCTAAGGAAATGGGTCCTTTGGGGAAAATAGGTCCACTGGAGAATGTTTGGGGGGGGACTGAGGTGTGGGGAAAGATAGATAAATGGGGGAAAAATAGATCCACTGAGGGAAAATAGGTCTAACCCCACCTAAATCAAGGAAAAGGGGGATTAAAAAAAAAACAAATATCATCATTATCATTACTTTGACCTTTATTCCCACCTAAATATGGAAACAGGTAGAAGGTGAGAGAGAGTGGCTGATGAAACTGATTTGAAGCTTCAAGTAAAATGAATCCCTGTTCAGAGTGGCTATTTTATACGGGGATTATGCTTCAATGCCATGGAACTAAGAAGGAGTGAAGCTTCAAACCTGAGTCTGCAATGAGTCAGGTAAACCATTTGGTTGTTGGCTGTCACAGAGTGAAGTGCTGGTGCACGGAAAGGCTTTATCTATGTTCTCCCCTGTAACTCTGCCTGAAACTGCTATCACTCCATCTTGAAAGGTAAGCAGTGACAACAGATAACTCTAAGGTATGGTGAAAGTAATGACAAAAATGTCTTATTCTGCCAATGACCTGCAACATATGGTGCTATGCAACATACGGTGCTAGTGACTACTGGAAGTGTTATGGAATGAGAACAAACCTATAGGAAAATACTGTACTCTTGTTCTGGCAATTAGCTGTTACTGTGCAAGATACTAACACTAATTTATGGTGCTAGTCACAAAAAGAAAGGTTACAAAATGGGTGTAGAGCCACAGCACTGTCTTAACACAATTCACCTAAGGGAAATATCCTGGGAAAAAAAAAAAAAAAAAAAAACTGCTGTCAATTCTGTGATCTATAAATGAAAATTACCATATAATTTCCTTCAAGCAAAACTATGAAAAATGACTGACTGAAAAGGAGTTTAGTGAAAAGTCCTGTAAGTAAAACCTATGAGCCTTAAAACTCAATAACTAACAGCCATGTGCTATGTCTACTGTGACAGGTACACCAAAAACAGACTGGGACAACATCAGCATGACACCAGGGATCAGCAACTGAACAGAAAGGCTGCAAGAAATTGAACAGTGTGGAGAGTTGCCATCAGGTGACCAAGGCCGATGCATGCATGATGGAGTTTACAAGCAAATAAATATCAGCACAAGGAAACCATGACTTATTAAGATCTGTGCCCTTCAGGACCATAACACAGCTTGAACTGCAGCCCTATGAAGCCAACAAAAAGGTAGAGTACAGCTGAATTTTACACATTTATATTACCTAAACTCCTTTAATTTTTAATTAGACTAAATTTGCCATCCTTCCATGGTAAAAACAGAGTTGCAATAACAGACTGACATTACAATACAGTCACCCTTACCAAGTTTAAACTCCTTGGGTTGATGCTGTTTAAATTTTAGAAATAACTGAGAACTTCAGAAGGGTGTACTCTAGTATGAATTCAGATAATGCACATTTTTCAATCTACCGAGCAGCATGGAGAGCCGCCTTTGGGTGACTTAAGGCTGATGCATGAAAGCATGCTGGAGCATTTATAAACAGACGAAATCAATAAATGAAATGCAAACAGATTTTATATTCATATTGACAGTCTCCTTTTCAATCAGAATTTCTTGTTTCCATTTTCCTGAATAAGGATAATCAAATTAAAGTGACTAAAAAAGGCAAGGTAGCTTTATCTGAACAAAATAAAATGATTTTACTTTTCTTACAATACTTTTAATTAAGGAAGGCAGTGGCTCAATTGGTAGAGAGGTGGCCCACAGTCCTAACGGACCCCAGTTCAAATCCTCACTGGGGAAGGGAACAGTTTATGGGTTTGAAGTTCATAAAAAAGTAGGCTTTACTGATCTACCAGAAGACCCGTTGGCATGTCGTAAAAACACACCTGCTAATACCAATACACCAGTCCTGTATGAGACAGCCCTAGCATGTATTCAATAAGGACAGTGGGTGTTCGTGCTGAAGTGGTGACATGTGGTGATGTAGGAGGACTAATGGGCCTTGTGGATATGCCCTGAAGATAGGCCCTGAAGCCTTTGTCCAGTCAGACACATTAAAAAAAATAAAAAAAAAATATATATATATATAAAAAATAAAACAACATTTTGCAATGACTTTCAAAAGACAATTCCCTAATCTGATTCATCATAAACTAAAAAAGCTTTTCATTACTTTGTTATAACATATCATACCTCCAACACCAAAATGGATTCTTGGGAACAGGTTGCACTGCCTTGTCTAACTTATGTAAATATGTATCGTCTTTCAACTTTATGTACAGTGGAAGTTTCACATATTTCTATTTTTGGAGCACCACATTCAAGACTACCAATAGGTTGCATTTTTGTGGCCACTGTCAAGAATTAAAAGTAAAAATCAGTGTAGTTTAAGAGAAACACAGATGCACTGTCAGTCTGCAATTAATTCAGGGACTGCATGTGGACTGCTGTATGTTGTCTGACCACCAATTAGACAAATAGTAAAATTCATAAACAGCCATGTTTGGCCAGCTACTTTGATGTACTTGAACACTGGACATATTTCATGCTTGGAAGATTGAACTTGGGAAGGTTGCCTGCATAATCATAGTCATGAAGAAGTACTATGGGTAAGCAGTTGAGCCAAAGCAGTGTCTTTCTCTGCCAATGAGCTACAGCGACTAAGCTACAAGGTAAACACTGGTATTTAGGCCAATTTATAATACAGGAATTATAATACAAAGAGCTGTCACAATCACCCACAAACTCCAGCACAAACACACGTGCTGTTTACTCAAAAAGTTATTAAGGTTGCCTAAGTGGTTGCAACCCAACTTACAAACATTCATGTTCAGAACTTTTGGAGGTATATCTATCTATCTATCTATCTATTGCCAGACGCCTCAATCCCGTTTGGGGTGGCCACAAACAAATCGCCTCCAAGTCGCCCTGTCCCCCGCCATTTCACTCCCCTGCTCCCAACTCACACCCCCCTCTCTCATATACCTCTCCACCCCATCCCTCCATCTCATCCTCGGCCTCCCCCTCCCTCTTTCCCCCTCCACCTCACTCACATACACTCTCTTCGTCAGTCTTTCACCCTCCATCCTCTCCACGTGGCCAAACCACCTCAGTGTGTTCCTCATAACGCTTCCTATCACATCCACATCCACACCACAACGCTCCTTTATATCCTCATTCATCAGCCTGTCTCTCCATGTGACTCCACAGGCTCCTCTTAAATAACTCATTTCCACTGCTCTCACTCGTGACTTGTGTCCTTCCAACAACGTCCAAGCTTCACTTCCGTACGTTAGAGTTGGTATCACAATACTGTCATGTAGTAACTTTTTCACTTCCATGCTCACTTCCCTGTTTCTTATCACTGCTTTCAAAGAACCAGCAACCTTTCTTCCCTGCTGTACCCTTTCAAGCACTTCACTTTTTAAAAAGCCTACTGAGTTAAAGCTAGTGCATTTTATCTACCAAACATTGTACATACTGTACTGTACAGAATACTTAACAACTGCTATCAGATTTCACATTTTCACCAATGATTACCATATTTTTGTCAAGGGTAAACAGCATTGGCACATTTCATGTTCTAACTTTCTGAACTATGGGCCAACCCAGTCCTAATTAAGTTCATAAGTACTCGTACAGGAGCAATTGTATTATGTATGTCCCTGCTTTATTCTTTTATGGTTATTTATTGTTTTCTATTTATTTTATGACTGTGTATGTTCTCTACTTATTTTGCTGATTTGTCCTTTTCTGTACTTATAATTGTCCTTTTTTTGTGCTTATGATTATTTGTCCATGCTCTGTATTTATTGTATGACAGTTGTTCTGACTTTATAATGAGTTCAGAGAAAGCCTCCTTCATGTCTTGAAACTGATAACAGAGTAACTGCATAATCCAATTATACACAGTTCCCTCAACTTCTTCCCTATCCCTCAAGAGGAGGATGGTGGACTAGAGTAAAAAGCCTGTCCAATTTATCAATCTGCCTACCTATTTGTCTAATTGTCGATGGATGCTTTAATCCTGGAAGAGGTAGTAACAAATAAATTGCCCCTATGTCAATGTGTCTCCTGCCATCAGCAGTCGCTTTCTCTTAACTCAAACCCCCTCAATCATATAGTGTCTCTCCCCCATCCTTCCATCTCATCCCTGGTCATGCCTCTACCTCACTTGCATACATTCTCCTAGTCAGTAGCTTTCTTTATTCTCTCCAAATGCCCAAGCTAATTGACAATTATATTTAAACTATGAAAGACCTCTCATACTGAATGGATTTACAAAGGTTGAAAAAAAAAAAAATCTATTAGGCTGGAGAGAGATGTCTTCATGAGGTGGCACCAATACAGCTACATGGTGGAGTTGCCCAGTTAAACCAATGTCCATCACCTTCCTACCACACTTAAGGAGGATGGTGGTCTGCAGGAAGTTGGCAGTTTCAGCCTGCATTGAGTTAGACGTTTTACGGGAAGGGGCAATAAACCTCGGCCAACCCACTTGTTGACACACAGGTAACACGTATGAGTTGGTTATATGGTTATCATCCAGTACTGTAAACGGTTCCCTGGCCAACAGGACAACCATTAGGCTTGTCACTCAATGTAAAGCCACCTAAAATCTATCTATCTATCTATCTATTGCCAGACGCCTCAATCCCGTTTGGGGTGGCCACAAACAAATCGCCTCCAAGTCGCCCTGTCCCCCGCCATTTCACTGCCCTGCTCCCAACTCACACCCCCCTCTCTCATAAGAATTAATAAAAACTGACAGGAAAGATGAATGAAATAGGAAGAGAGGAGGGCAGACACAGAAAAAGAATGATAAAGGTGAAGGAAGAAGTAGGCAGCACTACACTGAGTGGATGATGGTCACCACCACATGGGCACCAAAAATGTTGAACTCTTGCAATTAATGTTATGGCCGAGAATCAAGACCTTCACATTCTATTCCAGCTTACCATGCCTGATTTTATTCAGATCACAGAAAGTCAACATGGCTAATTTATTAAGCTAAACTATCACCAGAAAATGGCAAGAGATACACAACAAAAACCCTCCTCAGTCTCTAAGGCCTCAATTCATATCACTGAATTTTCCTATGGCTGCTCAGTATACGATAAAAAACTGTGCTATAATTGTCACTTTAAACTCGCCCAGATACTTGGTCTTCTGAAGTCTATTTCACATAGATAAATGACTAACACAATTCTTTGGCTCTACATCCTTTTCCTTACACTTCTTCATGACTAACCTCATATTTTTATAATGCAAAAGCAGAAACCCAAGGCTAGAAGCCTGCAAACCTGTTCCCTTCAAGAGCCAAATCCAGGACTCATCCCTTTCAAGATGCCTGCACACATTGTGTTTACTTTCAGAAGCTGTTATGTACTTCTTTAACTTAGCTCAGAGTTTCATCATTCTGATGCTAATTTCATATGGCTCAATGACAGAATCACAAAATTCTATAGCTCTACATCCTTATCAAAACACTTCTGCATGACCAGCATCATACTCTACCGACACTCCTTCATAAATTGTGCTATACTACTTTCACCTTAACATGGCCCATTTTCAGCATTTTCAAGCTTATTTCTCAATACTCAGTTATACAATAAGACAATTCTGTGGCCCTACATCCTTTCCATGACACTACTTCATGACTAGCATCATATTCTGGTGTTTACTTTCAAAAAGCTGTAAAATATTTCTTTCAACTTGGTCCAAGTGTTCAGCCTTTTAAAGCTTTATTTCAACAAGCTCACTGATAGTACAAGAGATCCGGAAGAAATGTTACCATTTAGCAAGCAGGTATTTTTAACCTGCCCTGTCCCGGAGACGTGAATTCACGTCCTCACATGATGCGCACTCATATCCCGGAGACGTAAATTAACGCTGCAACATTGCAAGGACATTGCAAGGTCCCTAATTTGCACAATTTTCAATTTTCGCGAGTGATTTTTGGCACGTATACACAGGACACCTTCCTCTACAAGATGCCAGGCAGGGACAATGCCTTACCCAGCATGACCTCCTCCCCCCCCTTGCATGACCTTTTCTCAGCAATTCACCTGTTATCAGTGACCTGGCCAGTAAAGCCATGTCATGCCACAGTACGAAATTCAGGAACAGAGTGATTTCCCAATCGATGACAATGTGGAGGACAAACATTAGAGGAAGAAACAGTCAGAAATGATGATCAGGTAATGTGGCAAAAAAAGGTCAGGAATGGTGATGAGTTAGTGAGTGAAACAATGCTTATAATGCCTATATTACCGTTTGAAAACCAATATACTCTCGTACTACATATAAATTCGTACCAAATAAATAAATAAATACCGTTTATGAGTGGTGTAGAATAGTTATCCTCCCATAGAACTCGTTTTCTTTGCAGCCAGCCTGATAGAAAACCCTGTAAGGTAAGGAGGTACTGCTACCTGGATCGAGTATTTTAAACCTCAGGTGAGCGATTTCTCTATGAATTTTCGGTTTCTCACCAAAAGCAGATGTTTGAGCAAAAAAAAAAAAAAAAAAAAAGTCCAAAAATGTCGGGACTGGGGCGTACCACTGCCCAGAAAAGTCGGGATGGGGCAGGTTAAAGTCTACCACAAACAGAGGGCTGCTTTACAATTATCACTTGGGAAGTTCACTTGTTATACTGTGACAGGCTTTTGTTTGCTTGTGACAGACCTGTTCCCTGTTGGAGGGGGTTGCTTTCATATAGAAGCACTGATACAATCTGGCAGTTTTGCTGTCTGGCTGTACAAACATCCCTGAACTCGCACCTAATCCCCCAAACTAAAGCTGGTAGACTGCAGGAAAAGGGCAGTGTCAGCCTGTAGTCCACAGGGTTCTTGTTCATTTAAGCTTGGGACCACAACCTTTTCACTTCAGCCATTCGTGACTGGGCCAAATAAAAGTAAACTGGTAGTTGCGGGAAAAGATCGGTTAGGTTCAGTCAGGAGATAGGATCTGTTAAGGATTAGGGCATGTAGACATTTGGATTACTGTACTTAGAAAATGGTGAAAAGGGATGGGATTTGAACATAAATTTCATCCATTTTGCCCTACAATGCACCATTTCTGAGACATCGACAACCCTTCCACTTCAACCCCCTTGAATAAGTTTCCAACATTTCAGCTGTGGTTCCTCTACAGAGTGATGCTGCCTCTGAAACTCCATAAGCTCTAGTACTGGACGTCCAGCGGTATGCTAGTCTTCCAAAGCTGCATTCTTGCTACTGTTGTTTGCCGCAAACCAAATGAACTACACTCACTACCTCCCTGCAACAGTCTTGAGTATGAAGGACCTCCCTTTAACAAACCAGGAAGAATTTCATATTGGCAACTTTGTTACCAAGCACACTGATTGTCATTCCAATTTAGTGTGGGTAGACTGTGCCCTCGTGACTACAGAAAACATGAACCTGAAAGGTGGAGAGGGGATCACAGGATTCATCTTCTGTGAAAAATCACTATATAGTTTCATGGTGCTTGGCAAGGCCAATAACGGCTCAAAATGCTTCAAAATTCCAGAAAAGTCTCCATGGTTCCTAGGCAATGCCAAGCAAGACACCACTCAATGAATTACCAGTTAAAAAATGGAATGATAATACAGTATTTCAAAACTGAGGGTAATGTTTGTCAGTTCCTACACTGACCCTTTCAGTCTGACCAACCAGACAAATTAGTAATATAGCCACAGGTGTCACTGCATCACCAAACACTAAGAACAGCATTCTCGGAGCTCTGGAAAATAGAGAGAATGGTAGAGACATCTGGGCAGGAATCCAAAGAACTATGACCCTATGTAACAGGCCAACATTCTGACAATGTCAGACATGCAGAAGGTGAAAGTCAAGAGGAAATCAGTCAGCATGAATGGTGAACAAATATATATGCGACTTCTTGCACAGAACTCTCAGATGCATGTACTCTTTACTAGAGTGATGCCCTTCAAAAATGCCCCTGGTCCCCAGAGTCTATTCACAGATGAACAACTGCATGAAAAGTGATTTACTCCATAAACTAAGAGGAAATTATGATGGAATACATCAAGACAGTACTGGAAACTTGACATACACTCACTACTGATGGGTCTGCATTGGTACAAACAATGCCAGAGCCAAGGTCACGCTTGAGGTATGTGACATTTGCTCAACTCAATGCACAGTACCTAGACAAAGTGCTCAAACTAGCTAAGAGTGTGGGTTGCAGTTCTGGTCCAAATCACTGTATATAACAAGTACTTGAGGGACAGCATTAAGACCAAAACAAGGATTCATAGAAAATCAGACTATAGAGCCATGTACCAAGTAAAACCACAACAGATGGTTTCTACTAGCTGGAAGCAAGTCCTTTCTGTTGGAGAACACAAAGCTGACCTAGTGGAATGATTCAATGTACACACGAAAAACAAACCACAGCAGCACCTTAACACTAACCAGTGTCTTTTTCCTGGTGGCAGTATGAAGTTTGAGACAGAAATGGTCTTGAAAGTAAGAGGTCTGCCAGAACGTGCATAGTAATGTGGTGGTAGCAAGAAGAGTATTGGTTAGGTTCAGTTAGGAGCCATTAGACTTATGGCAAAGTTAGAAATGATTACAAAATGGTTACAGGAGATGGAATTAGGAGCTCTTGGGGTAACAACTTTCATCTGTTTCACTCTACAACACACTGTTTCCAAGATACTGATCATTACAGGTTTAGCTTATGCTCAGTTAGGTTGGTGGCAGGTGGTACTAGGATTAGGATTTATTTATTATTATTTTTTTTTAAATACTGAGTCATCTTAAATGTCAGGACCAACTTGCCTAGCCCTGGGCTCCTACACTTGTGGGGCAACACAGGATTGGATGATGGATGGATGCATAAGAATAGGATAGGGAGGGCCAGGGAGAATGAATTTCAACCCTATCATTCAATGACGTGTCTTTTTTAAATATCAGCCGTTAAAGATTTTGTCAGATTTTTCGCACCTGATTTGGTAAGCAGCAGTTAGGGTTAGGGTTAGGAGAGGTCATTCTGAAGGACCTCATCCCATGTCTTCTTAGGTTTAGGTTTTGGTGCTCTAATTTCCACATTCACTCATTTATCTTTTCACCCAATATTCATCCTCTATACCCAAACTACCTCAATCTCCCCTATCACATAACAGCATCAACAATTTCAATTCCCAGCCCATTTCTCAGCTTCTCATTTACAATTATACCTTATTTTTATGTACCAAGGAAAGAACCAAAAGATGCAAGTCTACTAAATGCTATTCTTTCCAAGAAAAACTTAAAAAGTATTGTCAAATTAGGAACTGTTCATTTCAACATGAACCTGGACACAGCATTTTGAAGACTTCGGGTCAAATATTAAATACAGACTGAGAAAAGCAGTTCCTGAGATGACCTGTTACAAACATGAACGACTGAGAATATTCATCTAGTCATTAAGAGAAGCACTACACATTCATCTACTCTTAGTTCACCTTAGCTAGGTGTAAAATTAGCATTTTTTCTACCTCCAATGAGCTTCAGTAAGAGATCAACACAAGAGGATAGTGCAGTCATGAAGTGCAACAGAAAGTATGGCCACAATACTAGATTATTTTTCCACTGATCAACAGGGAAGAAATTGTATGCAAACTAAAGTCTCCATTACACCAGTCCTGTATGCGACGGCCGTAGCATGTATTCAGTATGGATGGTGGGTGTTGGCGCCGAAGTGGTGACATGTAGAGGTGTGTGGTATGTATCACGACTACGGGGCCTTGGTAGCAGGCTGTGAAGCCTATGCCCAGAGTTGGATGCATTAAAAAAAAAAAAAAAAAGTGAATGAACTATGGTTATTCTCATTTCTGCATGGTCAAACCTAAACACATATCATCCCCCTTCATTGTCACACACATTACGTCTCACAAACAAAGAAAACAATTTTCCTTCAGTGTACTGTAAAGGGTAAAGTTGTCATAAATATCAAGAGGTACTGGTGTAGTTTCCTAATCTTCCATCCACTCCTAACAAAATCAGTGAAGACATATTCAGTTCCCCCCTGTAAAAATCACACCACAACTGGAGATGCAAAACAATGACATAAACATTATCAGACTCTCTTCAAACAACATTGCACTTCCATACATGCCATCACCATCAATAAGAAACTTAAGTATTCTTTTCACATGAACGGCAATGCACTACATTGACCAAAGCATTATAATACATGCTTCATTTCCCAATATCCAGCCATCAGAGGTATCCTTAAACAGAACTGATCAAGTTCAACTCGCTACGCTTAAATCAGTATACACATTACCCTGCCATCCTTAGTTACCAGCTCAGAGTCATGCTGAGTGGAATTAACAATTAGATGTGCCTATTTGTAGAATAGGACCACACATCATAAACCACATTAACCCGAGACATCCCATCGACGTACTGGTACGTCATGCAATTGCAAGGTCCCTAATTTGCACAATTTTCAATTTTCGCAGACACGGGACACCTTCCTCTATTCCTCTACAAGATGCCAATTAGGGACAATGCCTTACACCGCATAAACTCCCCCTCCCCCCTGCACGCCACTGTCTCGGCAATACACCTGTTACCAGTGACCTGGCCAATAAAGACATTCAGGGCCAGAGTGATTCCCCAATCGATGACAATGTGGAGGACAAAGTTTACATAGCATTAGAGGAAGAAACAGTCAGAAATGATGATCAGGTAATGTGGCAAAAGAAGGTCAGGTATGGTGATGAGTTAGTGAGTGAAACAATGCTTATAATGCCTATATTACTGTTTGAAAACCAATATACTCTCGTACTACATATAAATTCGTACCAAGTAAATAAATAAATACCGATTATGAGTGGTGTGAAATAGTTACCCTCCCATAGAACTCGTTTTCTTTGGTACCAGCCTGTTAGAAAACCAGTCAGGTAAGGAGGTACTGCTACCTGGATCGAGTATTTTAAACCTCAGGTGAGCGATTTCTTTATGAAATTTCGATGTTTTTCACCAAAGGCGGAGGTTTTAGCCACACACACACACACACACACACACACACACACAAACTCGGGATTGGGGAATGTCGGAGGTGCGAAATAGCTCGGGACGTGACGGGTTAAGGAGCACTGCATAACACAAATCAGCCTAAGATGTAGACAACAAGAACGATGTACAGAACCTATGAAACAACCCCATAGGGGCAGTCACTTCCCTGTGGTTGAAGGGTCTGTTCAGCCAGATAGACTGGGATTAAGCAAGAACAAAAACAACAGATTTCATCAGCCACATTTAAAAATTCCTCTACACACTCCAATAAATATTTGCAAAGTCTATCCTGATATGTGCAGCCCTCTTTCCTTGTTCATCTATAGTCATAATACAGTCAAACTCTACTACATCCTACAGTCTACTTCTGACACCAATGAACCTCTTATGTATGTATTCATTACATCCACTCTGTCATGTTAATGTAAATGTACTATGAGTTGCTTTCCTTGGCCACCCATACATACTGTACAATCATTCCATCCATCCATCACCCAATCCTATGTTGTCCCATGAGAAGCATAGTACCCCAGGGCTAGGCAGGCTGGTCCTGACATTTAAGATCAGGGTGATCAGCCTCACTCATCCCTGATTGGCATTACATGAGCAATAAACCCCAACCACCCCTTGGATATAAACCTACAGAGGCTCAATCTGACCAGAACTCTTAATTACCCACTAAACCACCAGGTGCCATAATTTGGTTACATGTTTACCACCCAGCGTACTATGTGGTTTCTTGGCTTACAGGAAACCATTTGACTTGTCACTCATTGTAAAGTCACCCATAGGCAGAAGGAAGAGGAAAGAATGTAGGAAAAATTCTGACATATACTACAGTTTACTTCTGATACCACTGCACCTCTTGTGCACCCTTTTATTGCAAATATTACATGGATGCTGAAGATGGATGTCTTCATGTAGTAGCACCAATACAACCAACTGGCTGACAATAGGTCTCTCAACCCATTTTATTTATTTATTTTTTTAAGGGGGGGAGGGGGAGCTAAGGGTCTAAAAAATTTACCCCACCACTTGTGACAGAAGGAACTTCCAGGAGCTCATATGCTTATGCGCAGTTCCATCCTTTCTGAACTGGCTTTGTAGTATGTTGTTTCATCATCCCGAGCAATAACTGCTCAATGCTTGACCTCGAGTGCTAGCCAATTAAGCTTAAGTACCAGTCCTTTGGCTAGACCCTATAGTCCTGCAAGTGTTAGTAATATTATGCTATGGCTCCCTGATTCTGTCATTATTTTATTTACCAGTATTTATTTATTTTTTTGACTGAGGATCAAAATATATCTATTTTAAATACTGTACTTAACTGCAAATAAGAGTACATCAGGTCAGCTCAGATGGTGCTGCACTGCAACACAAAATTTTTAGTGAAAGGGCATCACAGAGCAAAAACTTGCTGCTAGAAGCAGCCCTCTCAGCAATACAGATCCAAGACTATGCCAAAAGCACAAATAGCATATAAACACTTACTGTGTCAGCAACTTTCACTATGTAGCTTTATCAGACAGCCCTATTCCTAACATCAGTATTGTCCCGAGATTTTGAGGGTCTGCTTACTTGTCCTGTGGTCTGCTTACTGTGCATTACTAGCTCTAAAATGCTTCCCAACTTTCTGACACCACAGCTTCACTACAACTGCTTGTAATTTCGGTATACCTTCAATGTAATTCCTAAGTTCTTTCTTCATGTTATTCTATCATCACTGTGCATGAGTGCTTCCCCACCTTAAACTATGCTTCCTAACGTTCATTCACTTTGCATCAATTTATTTCCCTGCCTTCCTTCTAATGCCTTAACACTGTACTGTTCTACATCCACTGTGTCCCATAAATTAACAAATCTCTGAGCTTTCCTGCCATAACTTTTCCCTAAACACACAAGCTAGCAATCAACATTTCCTTGAGGACTTGATTAAAATTACATCTTGAGGAAGTATGACAGTAATTATTAGAAAAAAAAAAAAAAAAAAAAAAAAGCCATCAACAGGTAGTAGTAGTAGTAGTAGTAGTTGTTCTCTAGGCAGTCCAGCCATTAACAGACTGATGCAGTACAAATGCTCTTTCACATTATAAAACAAATGTATAATAACCAAACATGTACCATGCAAATGGCATCTCTTTATCCATTCCATATTGCAATACAGTATGCAGCAAATTCCCCTCCCCCCCTTTTTTTTGTTTTTGTGGGAGGGGGGGGACAACCTGACCCTCCACCAACTACACCATTACCTTAAACTTACCCCCTATCCCCCAAAAGGCAGATAGCGGACTACACAAGGGAAATTTCAGTCTCCAGTCTTTTAAAAGCAATAACCCCAGGTATCTCATAATGAACAGATCCTGGATACGGCTTTCTTAACTGCATAAGCACAGCATAAATCTTTCCAACTGTACCCAGAGACAAAAGGGTACCTTTTAGCCCAGTTGATGGCCAGGAGTCATCAGATTAGAATGCCGATTTGACCAGCAACCATTAATATTCATTTCCACTTCATAACTATGGTTCACTGAATTTCATGGAAGCATGATTTAGCAACCAAGTTCAAGAACCGGCCAAATTTCAAAGGACAAACACAACCCAACTTCAGTAACGAAGGATATTTCATTTTTACATAACTAAACCTCATTAATGCAAATGGCTTAGCATTCAATTTGTAGGCACAGCCCATTCCCATCAGATGAAAACAAACCTATGATAGTCAAGCTTCAATGTGGCCACCACCTTCCCCTGCTACAAAAGTGCAACTTATGAAAAAAATCCACTCTGCCCACACTGCAATGTAGACTCCCACACCACAGCACACTTACCACATGAATCATAACATCACAAGACAGACAGTCCTTTCAATGTAACCTCAAAAAAAAGACTTCTGGGAGAGACCAGTTGAAGTCACCAATATCCTGTAGTCAACAGTAAGATGTGACTGGGGTTTCAACAACAAAAACACTAGAATATGAAGCTAATCATGGAAAGCCGCTATGAAAAGAATGTTTGTGCCACAGTATTATCTTACTCTACTGCCGCGCTAGAGTATGGGAGAAAAAAAAAAGTTAGGGCAACAAATTGTCATTATAGCTTACATTATTCCCATACCAAAGTTGCTGTGAGATGAAGAGCTGGTTGGGTGAAAGTCCATGAGCTTTTTCGTGAGGAAGAACATGTACAGTACATTTAAGGACATCGTTTACCTATTATTCATTGGTGTCTGCTGCATCTATTTCACACTTAGGGTTATGTCTGTTACCTGGCTCCTGAACATCAGAATTATCTATCGGCAGATATATAAATAAATCAAAACTCTCCCAGCTGAGAATAATAGGCAGCAGAGGAAAGTGGGAGATGAAATCCAAGGTGAAGTTTTGTCAAACTGTACAAGATAAAGCATTTTCTAATTTGCACTACACTGTTTTGGTTAATATCAGATGAACATTTGGTACAGTTGTTCAATTATGTACCCAGTATCAACAAGTTTAAAACCATACACCATAATGCTGCAACCCTATGAAAAAAAATAAATAAATAAATAATAATTTCCTTCAATGGGGTGCTTTGGAGCCGCCATTGAAGTGGTCGAGCCTGCCACTGACAGTGAACAGTCGCACTCTCATGAATCATTAATAATATATCTTTGTGTGGACTTATGATTCAAATTAATGTTTGTAATGTGTAGAGGAATTATTTTTTTCTCAAATAATTGAGAAGAAAATATGAAGGCAAACTACTTATTATTTTCATAGTAATACGTATAAAATATTTATCCAGCTAGACTAGCATCAAATGAACTCCAAGATCCTCATTTATTTTGCATTAGTAGTCTTTTATTGTACTGAAAGAGGTGGAGTTACATTACTCACTATTGGCTGGAACGAAATACTTTGTAATTGCCCTCTTCAAGTCGATTACTAGCCAATATAAGTAAAAAATCGGTACGACGCTCGTAACATCCCAAATATCCAAGGGGCGCATGCGCATTGAAGGTACAGTCCCAGGGACAAGATAGACTCTGCTTTTGTTTACTAATATTGCGGCACCCAAGATTTTGTAATATTCACATTTGAGGACATCAAGATAATTTCAGAAAGGCTGCCTTAGATAAATATTTTTACAGATCAGCTTCTAACTAACTGCTCTATGCTGCAAGATATTACAAAATTCTTGTTACTGTGCTTTCATTTCACCAAAGATTTTGTGTGCATGTGGGACAAGGGGGATGTTGTTGATAGTGAGGTGTGAGTTATGACTGTTCTACCATAAAAGAGGCCATTCTGAGTCTTTTTGTAGTACACCAGTCATGAAATGTGTGTGGAAGTGTTAAGTTATCTGGGTAGGAAGCAGTGTGTACTTTGTGGGTGAAAGTGAAAAGCACATATTTTTATATATATATATATATACATAGATTTTTCTATATATACTTATTATAGAGAATATATTCTATTCTGGATTGATTAGCCACTTTGAGAAATATATACATACTGTATATGATACTATATTATCCAAATTGTTTATTTTTTGTAATTTCATCATTCATAATCTGAGGAAATTGATGGCCACCCCTATTAATGCACAGGGGAACACAACAGTACGATCCTGACACCTCAGATTCTCTGCGTGCGTCCTCTCGAGTTCAGTCCAGCCTTCCGACCTCTCTCAGAGCAGGCAAAAAATGACTGTTGACCGTTCCTGGATTTGGGATGGTTTGTCGAAATCGTTGACTGAAGGCGAATTTAGGCACTAATAAATTTAAGTTAGTAAATCGTCTCAGAGGAGGAAAATATGACTTTCCTCATTGAAACCATATATTAAGAGATACAAATCTACTCATTTCTAAAGAATTAACATAGAAAACATTAAATTATAAGGGATGAATGAGCTGACTAGTTGCTAGACTTGCCAGATTATAATATTTTTACCTTTTTGTATGACTCATACAAATGAATAAGCTCTTGTTGTGTGTATTCATTGGAGAGTGTAAGTGGTTTTGTAAGTAGGAATGACATTAATCCTATCACAAGTGCACACAAACAAATGCAGCATATGATTCATGAGCATGCGTGTCCTGCGACGTCTGTGGCAGGCTCGACCATGACGATTGTCAATTGTCTTCCACCCCATAAAGTACCCCATTCTGTTTCACCTACTATACAGTACACATTATTAGGCAACACAAAATTTTCTACACACCTTAATCAAAATAATGACAACCACCATCATCATTAGTGTTCATCATATAATAACAATAATTAATCATTATTACCATTAATCACATACTGGTATGCCTCAGGACAATTTTAATTCATTTTGACTTATCATATCTCTAGAGAGAACCAATAGGGCTGAAAAGTTTATTGCAAATGTATAAGGAGCCATTTTTTATCATTTCAAACAAGTTTCACAGTGCAGTGACAGTATATAATAAAAATGATGATAATGATGATAATAATAATAATAATAATAATAATAATAATAATAATAACATTATTTCCTCATAGTAAGTCCGTAGTATTCAAAATTTACATTTAAGTTCTCCGTATAATTAAGCAGGAAGATAATTTTCTGCTAAACTTTTAGTTTAGCTCCTATAATTCCAGAATATATATTTTATTCTTGCTACTACAAGACTATTTAAATGTTTGCATGAGAAAGAACATGTAATTGGGTGCCTGGTGGTTAGTAACTGGGTAGGGGAATGGGGGTACTAAAAGTAGGTAATAGTGCACTGCACTAAAACTATGTTACCTTGAAAACTATTAAAGCTATGGTAGACCTACACACATCACCGGAGTGCTTGTGAAAAAGTGATGGATGCTGCTTAATTTACCTTTTCCAAAATGTTAGGGATGATTTGATGGGCATGGTTAGTGGTATGGACATAATGAAAGGATATGAAGGGGTGCACGTATGGCACAAGGAATGAGGACGGCGAAAATATACTAGAGTTCGAAGAAGCAATGAAAATGACTGTGTTCAACACTGCTGTGAGGAAAAGAGACAGTAGGATTATAGGAGCAGGCTGTGAAGCCTATGCCCAGAGTCGGACACATAAAAAGTGAATCCAGGGATAATAGTATCCAGATTGACTACTTCTTGGGAAGGAGGGCTTATGTTGATAAAGGATGTGAAGGTTATAGAGCACAGAGTGTGTGTGCAGCAACACTGGTTACATGTGACGTGGTACAAAAGAATCAGGTACCTAAGATGGGACCTATGCACTCAGGAGGAAAAATGGAAGTTTGAAAAAAACAAGAAGCTGGGGATACCTTCTATAGCACGATGAGTAAAACGTTGGCCAAACAGGATGCTGTAGACACAAGTGTTATATACCAGGACAGAGCTCTCAAGAACAATCTCTTGAGGGTAACTGATTCAGTGCGTAGATGATCAGGGGATGGACCAACCAAGACATAAGGTAACATGGTGGTGGGGTGAGAGTGTAGAAATTGCAGACAGAGAAAAAAGAAGACTTTTCCAAGAATGGAAAAGGGATGGTAACAGAGGAAGACTTGGCTTCCATGTGCAGGACCAGAAGGGAGGTCTGTAAGTATCACAGACTTCCATTGGAAAGCCTAAAAGTATCAAAAGGAAGAATGTGGCAATTAAGGTGGCAATGGAATGAAGACAGTAAACAGGGGTGAGCAGTGTGTCAAGAATGATGAAGGAAAAGTAGTGATGGACAACAAGGATATTAAGATGCTTGGAGCAAATTGTTACCAGCTGCTGATGAAGAAGGTCTGAGGTCAGCAGAATCAGTGTTTGGCCCTTGGCCTTGCACTGATGCCGCTACTGTGAGCAGGGCAATTTGTAGGACGCAGTTGGGAAAGGCAGCAGGTGTGTCTGGCTTAACCACTGAGATGTTGAATACCTCAAGCAATATATGAGTGGGTTTAGTTCCGATCTGATCATTTCAATTACCGGTATATATATTATAAAGAAAGTAAGAGAGATATCAGAAGTCCTAGTGAGTGATGAACAGGGTGGCTTTAGGAGTGGCAGAGGATGAGTGGACCAAATATTTGCAGAGACAGATAGTAGAGAAGGCTTGTGAGAAGGACCATAAGGTGTTTATGGCATTCATGGATCTGGAAAAAGCATATGACAAAGCAGACAGAGAGTGATTGTGGAAAGTTTTGCGCATATACAGTGTATAGGGTAAGCTGCTAGGTGCCGTCAGGAGTTTTTATGATGGTAGTGAAGCATGTGTAAGGGTTAATGGGCAGCTAAGTGAATGGTTCACGATCAGTGTAGGCGTGCGACAAGGTTGTGTGATGTCCCCATGGTTGTTCAATATATATATGGATGGGGTGATGAGAAGTAAAAACATGAGTAATGGAGAGAGGGGTAGCAAAGGCAATGAATGGTGATGGATGGAATATCTCAAATTTGTTGTATGCTAATGATGCAGTACTGCTTGCAAGTAACGGACAAGAACTTGGTAGGCTAGTGCAGAGTTTTGCTGATGTCTGTAAGCGTTGTTTCTTGAGAGTAAATGTAGAAAAGAGTAAAGTGGTGGTTACTGAAAGAGAAGGTGACTCCCAGTGCAATGTAACAGTGAATGGAGAGAGACTGGAATTGGTGAGAGAGTTCAAATACGAGGGGTGATTAGAAAGAAATGACAGTGAGTCCATAAACTTTTATTAGCATGAAGAACTATCAAACTATGACTCACATTCCTTCAAAGTACTCTCCTCCAACCTCTATGCAGCGTTTCAATCTCTTTCTCCACTTCATGAAACAAGCGTGGTACTCTGAAGACGGTATACTTCGGAGTTCTGAATTGATGGTCCGTGCCAAGTCTTGGATGCGATGAAATTGCTTCCCAGCGATGGCAGATTTAATTTTTGGAAACAACCAAAAGTCACAGGGAGCCAGGTCAGGGGAGTAGGGTGGGCAGAGTTATACCTTGTTGTTCCAGGTACTGCATAGTGAGGCGAGCTTTGTGGGGTGCAGCATTGTCGTGGTGCAGCAAAAGGCGAGACCGACGGTGGGTTGGTGCGGTGTTGGCCTTGTGTTCCAAGAGTTGTGGAAGGACCTGGTCTGTGTAGTATTGGGCTGTGATAGTGGACTTTTCAGGCATCACATCCACGCATATTGGTCCTTGAGAATTGAAAAAGATGGTGAAAAGGCGCTTCCGGCTGCGAAATCCTTCCTTCAAAATCTGAGGTCGAGGGTCTTCATCACCCAACCACACCATGTTTGACTGCTTGTCACGGGTTGTGAAGAATGAAATCCAACACTCATCTCCAGTAGCAACATCTGAGAACCGTTTTGGACCATTTGGTTCAAATTCAGCAAGCCAGACACGACAAATCCTCACCCGTTCAGCCTTTTGCTCATCAGTCAACAAATGGGGTATCCATCGACAACACTTCTTCCTCAGGTGTAATTGTTCATGCACGATGTCATATGCACTCCCATAACTGATATCAAGCTCCAAGGCTAAGAACCTAATAGTTACAGTTGGATCCTCGTCAATGATGGACCGTGCACGGACAGTTGTTGCTTCGGTCACGGATGTCCGGGGGCGTCCAGAGCGTTGTTCATCTTTCAGTTCAGTTTTTCCTGCTGTGAAAGCACGAATCCAGTGGGAAACAGTTTCCAGGGAAGGAGTAGTGTCTGGATAAACTTGTAATAATTCCCCTCGAATCTCTGTTGCTTTCTTTCCGAGTTTCCACCTCGTAAAAATGTAGAACCTGCAGCCTTCTTTCGAGTAATCCATGTTTCTGGCCAGAGAGCGAAAACAAGAGTGAAGCATTCACTCACAACAATAAAACAAGAAAAGTCAGGCATACGGCGACAAGTTCAAACTCGTAAGGACAGGCAACTCTGCACTCTCCTTGCTCCCCTACCTCCCATCATTCAAGGTTTTCATGTTATAGCACGAACTGTCATTACTTTCTGATCACCCTTCGTACCTGGGTACAGTGATAGAAAAGAGAGGAATGTGTGCAAAAGAAGTTGAAAGTAGAGTGACACAAGGAAAAAAGGTAGCTGGTACAATGAAGGCCTTGATAAGAAACAGACTTGAGTGTTGTAGCTGCATAAGGCTTACATAAAGGAGTGTTAGTGCCAACTTTAACATATGGATGTGAAACTATGGTGTGGCATGAAAATGAAAAGTCAAGAGCAAGAGCAGTGGAGATGGGACTGCTGAGGAACATATGTGGAGTACAGAGGGTGGATAGGATATGAAATAATGTGATTCATGAAAGATGCAGAGTGAGGAAGTCAGTGGACACCAGACTTCAAGAGAGTGTACTGAGATGGTATGGTCATGTGGAGAGACTGCATAACAACAGAGTGGTGAAAAAGGTATATCTGAACGAATTCGAAGGAGGGAGGAGGCGAGGTAGGCCAAGGAGAAGGTAGAGAGATATGGTGGATGAATGTGTGAGGAAGAGAGGTTTGGAAATCGGTGAGGCTAGGGAACTGACAGGAGATCGAGCTGACTGGATGAATTTTGTGAGAAGTGCACGATCGGGGATTTTTGGCACCCTTTTTAACATGGCAGCATCTGGATTGACTCTGTCAGATATGATTATGTGAAGCTACAGAACGTGGAGAATGTTTTTGGCATACCCAATAGAGCCAGGATTCCGGGGGCTTGAATGGAAGCGTGACCCATTGGACTAGGGCAAATTTGGGCTGTCTGGACACTGCTACTCCTCATCCTGCCCTAGGGTGGGATAGGAGGTCCGGATAATGATGATGATGATGATGATATATGAGTGTTGTTCCAGATAACTGGCTGAAAAGCACAACTGCAAATGTGTACTGTATAAGAGGGACAATGTTTCCCTGCAAAGATGAAATTATACAGGCAGAAAAATTCTAGACAATAATTAAGGCAGTGAAGAGTCTTTGTAGGCGTAAGTGAGAGACTGAATACTGATAAGATGCAGTTTGGGTTTATGTCGGGCAAGGCGACCAGTGATGCAATATTCAATGTCCGACGCTTCAGGAAAAATATATAGGATGGGAGACAACTGCACTTTGTTTTTGATGATTTGGAGAAGGTCTGTAACAGAGTTCTTATGGAGGTAGTGAACTGGGCAATGAGAGAGGCTGGGATCGAGGGATGGCTGGCCAGAGTGGCTATAGCAATGTACTAGGGTGCTCGCATCCACGAGAGAACAAACGAAAGTTTGAGTGATGAGTTCTCTGAGACTGTTGGCATGCACTAAGGATCAGCTTTAAGCCCTTATTGTTTATCATGGTGTTTAAAGCTCTCTCACATGACTACAGACCTAGACTCTTCGGAGATGTCGTCTACTGATGACTTGGTGTTGACAGCGGAGACTAAGATGGAGGTGGAGGAAAGACTTAGGAAGTGGAGAGATGGAATAGGGTACAGGGTTTTGAGCATAAAAGTGGATAAAGCAAGTGATGGTATCTGGGGCTGGTGGCAGTGGTCAAAAGCAGAGGGAGTGTGACCATGTGCAGTTTGACACGTGTGTGGGATGTAACTCCATCTTATGCACTGTTTGTGATAAGAAGGTGCATAGAAATCTAATGGTATTTCTGGTAGACTGCAAAAGAATGCCAATTTCATGTGTGTGGTGTGCAGAAGAGAGCATCCAGACTGAGAGGTGGGAAAGGATTGACCTTCCTGAAGAGTCTCTTGAATGTATGACCAAATTTTGTGGGATATAATATGTACTAGAGGTGGGGCTGGAACTAGCTATTTGTCCATGATAAGGAGTGTTTGGAAGTTAAGGGAACTGTTGTCTCTCCGGACATTCAGAGGACTCTCCTTACACGCTATGGGGTCCTTATATTCAGCATGTTAGGAGTGTAATGCTGTGCAGTAGTGACATGGGCAGTAAAAGAAAGGAAACTTGTAGGCTCAAATGTAGAGAGATGAAAATGATTAGATGGATGTTTGGTGTGTCTTTGAATGACAGACCAGGGAGGCTAGGATTGCAAATTGATAACTAAGAAAAGGATGGGACTTGAATGTATTAGTACTGCAATGGGAAGGGGTTGATTGAGATGGTCCGGACATGTGAATAGTAAGGAGAATGATAACTGGATGCAGAGGGTATGAGGTGTGAATGTTAAGGGTAGGGTTGCAAGAGGCAGACCAAAAAAGACCTGGGATGATTCATGGTCATATTGGGACTAAATAGAGGCCGCTACAGATTGAGCAAATGGATGGCCGCCATTTGGTGACCAAGGCCAACACATGAAGGCATGTTGGAGCCTTTACAAATGATACATACCAAATGCTTGAAAAACTACTGTATCTTATGTAACATATTTCATCATTGGTCTGTGTATCAATGTCACCAAATCCTTTTTTACCCCTGATTTTGGTGAAATAAAGTAATAAGAGAGAAGCCAATCCAATATTACCTCTTTTGAGGTGTAACGGCCAATGGTTAAATTACATTAATGGTAATCAACCAACTTCCCTAGATGACTGAAAAACCTTCAGTCACCTTTTCAGATCTGAACCCAGGCACACCATCACGCTGACTGGGGTATGGTATTGTAACCACATGATCACCAGGTGCTCTAGTGCATGTAGAAATTTCTTTAGACTAAGAACAGAGAACTGTCTGAGATATTACAGCAGTCAAAGGGTTGGCAGATGAATTTAAAATGAAATCTAATAAAACTGACGTTATGATTCCTCTTGTTGACATCCGAATTTAAGTTTGCCATGGTACAGCTGATGTTTTCAATGGCTTGGAAGATAAACAAAGTGCTAAAACCAGCTTTTTGTTTATTCCTAAGTGTGTGTCTCAAACATGAGACAAATAGGACAATAAAATAAATAAATGTAAAAAATTTTCTTTCCTTCATTCTTTCCTTGTCCTTCTGCCTACAGGTGACTTTACTATACCACTCCTTTCTTTCCTTCATTCTTTCCTCTTCTTTCTGCCTGTGGGTGACTCTACACTGAGTGACAAGCCAAATGGTTTCCTGTACACCATTTACTACACTGGGTGGTAACCATATAACCAAATTTTGGCACCTGGTGGTTTAGTGGGTAATTACAGCACTCCATTCGGATTGAGCCTGCGTAGGTTTATATCCAAAGGGTAGTTGGGGTTTATAGTCCATATAATGCCACTCAGGGATGAGTGAGGTTGGTCACACTCATCTTAAATGTCAGGACCTACTTGCCTTGCCCTGGGCTCCTAAGCTCCTCATGGGGTGACATAGGATTGGATTGGATTGGATGATGAATGAATGAATGAAAGTAAACGGCATGAACAGATCTTGAATTTGGCTGTTATCTTGGTTTTGTTTTTTCTTTGAAAGAACAATCTTGTGGGCCCTTGACCTTTGGTTCCTTCTTCCTTGCATTAAAAAAAAAAAAAAAAAAAAAAAGTCTGCCAAAGTACAGCTGATGTTTTCTATGGACTGGAAGCTAAATCAACTATCAAATGGACTTACAATGAGGAATTACTGCACGGTTCTCCCACATTACTGACCTGGTACAATTACAGTCAAAATTTTGCTGACACTTCCCTACCAGCTATTGAATGGAAGGTGATAATTGATGTTACAAGACAGCAATATGAACCAAACAACAAAGGGGACCAAGAAAAAAGGACACTCTTATCTTTGGGAAAGGATGAGAAGTTAATTACATAAAATACTGATGTGCTGGGGAAAGAGTGAGAATTAATTACAGAAAATAGAGTATTGTGATGTGATAGCAATATGAAGGGAATGAGAAGAAATATTAATCTCTGATGCTTGGGAAGGAATGAGAAATCTGATACATGAAATACTTTGTTGTAAGAAGCACATGACAAATGGGTCTGAGGTGGAGGGACACTGACATTCAGGCAGGAATGAGATATAGGGAAGGCAGATCACAATGCTGGAAGGGGATTGTCAATGAACTTCTGCTTGCAACTGTAACTCAGGTTCATGGAAAAGCAGTGATTGACTTACCTTGTAATATACAGTACATAAAAAAAATAAATAAATAAGACTATTGAACACAGGCATCTTCCAGTGTCAATAGTGCAGACAGAAGCTGCCAAAATAAATGCCCCTCAACTCCCTCCTTGCACTGCAGGGTGAGGCAGGGTCCAAAGCTCTTACACTTAATATAGTATGGGTACAACACTAATTTTCCAGCATCAGATTGTCCAGCTTTTAATCTGGACAATATCATGAGAGGGCTCTTGAAATTCCCGCACCTGCCAGACTAGTTTACCAGGTGGTCATACTGTTTGGTGTAGCAAAAGCTCAGTGTAATTTCTTATGCTGCATGTCTTCGTGGTGACATGTATTTTGTCTGATTATCTTACTTACATTAACCCTAGCTATGGCTTCTAAGAAAGATGCAGGTGCCAGTGGTGGTGTCATGCATAAACACCAGTCTATTCCAATACAGTCAAACCTCCTTTATCATGGTTAAGTGGTCCACCAAACTACCGCAATGACAAAACTCATCAATAACCAATTAAAGCAATTAATGATTCAGGGTCCACAAGTTTACACTCACTCTTTGCCTAATACCCAAGTAATAATCCCTAAAACAACTGGAGGGACTGGATCAGCAATGTCTACACTGATTCTGCTACTCTCGACTGTGAACCAGGCAGTCTTTTTCTCTTTTACTTCTAATTAATTTTCTGAGCCACCACTGTTATCAATGTATTTTGTGAATATGAAAATCTCACAAGTAACCATTCCTAACATCAATTTCTGTTTTTGTGAATACAACATTTCATCAAAACTCTCATTCTTCGGTTACGTTTACCTTTACGTACCGTACTACATCACCATTTCAGTTAATATTCTTACCATAATTTTCATCATTGTTTGCATAAGAAAGCCATTTGCCATGATGCAGGCTGTAACACATTAACCAATACATAGCTACCCAGCAACCTACTGCACTGGCTGCCTGTACTCTCAAGTATATATTCACTCACTTGTCTGGCCATAATAGCGTATTAACTATTTGGAGAGATTCAATGTAGTACGATATTTTATTGTGTTAAAAACAATATAGCATAGATAGAACTGTTGAAAAAAAAAAAAAAAAACTGGACCGTGGCATTGCCATTTGGAAGTTGTGTGAACACATATGGTACTGGTTCTTCAACTGTTCATGACATCAAACAGCAAAGGGAAAAATGCTGATTTTCTAGGAAGACAGTGATTCGAAAAAGCAAATGAACATGCAAAAAACTATGAATGATGGAAAGAGTACTGAACATGGGATGGAATGGTTTTGGCAGCATCAGATGAAGTGGACTTGTCAGGAGGCTTGATAACAAACCAGGCTCAGTTCTTCCATAAAAAAATTAAATTAGAACTAGAGTGTGATTACTCCGAAGGATAGTGGGTCAGAGGTGTATTGCTGAATTACTATGCATGATCTCCATTGGTCCCAGCTGAATTATTATACCTGGTATGTGACATAAGTGGCCTCGGTTAGTCAGGCAAAACGGTTCATCCAACACGGCTCTGGAATGAAGGGTGCCAGAAAACTGGTGTTGTACCTGTATTTTAAAAATTGGGGAAATGAAACTCAGAAGCCTAACATTTATTTCTGTTGATAGAACAAATAGTAAAGGGATGCTTTCATGTGTTGGCACCGAGACAAAAGGGCAAAGTATAGGAATGCCCATCAGCTACCTTTTTTTTTCATATATCCCATGATGAGGATTTTGGACTGCAGGAGAATAGATATTCCAGTTTGCAGTCCAGTGGATTCATATCCAAGGGCCTCAACAACAGTTTAACTGAATGCAGCCCAAATCATAGCCCTATAATCCTATGTCAATATTTTTCAACTGATATCAGTCTGTAGTCAAATTCTTTAATCCCAAGCATTCCCGATGGCAAAATAGTAACCATAGGTCAGGCCAAAGTAAAATGAGCATACATAAAACCAAAAGCCTTAATCACAGATGGGATGGATAGCACTGGCAGAGCCATATTTGTACTAATGCAACAATTAATGAAAAAATATCTTGTTACTCACAGAAGCCCACAAACAGCAGCAAAGGCATTGGTGAGAGGGGGTGGTAAAGGTTGTAGTGGTGGTTGTGGTGGTGGTGGTGGTTGAGGTGGTGGTTGTGGTTGAGGTGGTGGTGATGGTGTTGGTGGTAAGCACTTGTAATAGCAGCAGTGTTGGTGCCTTTCCTCAGCTTTCATTTGGAACATGAGCACACTCCCTGAAATCCAATAATATGCCTTAGTGCTCAGGTCTGAACATAAAATAACTCTTTTACTATGGGGGAGTTACGTCATAAATCTTTTTAGTTTATGAAATCAGTGCTGAAGAAGCATGCCCTCACATGCTGGCAATGACATAAACAGGCAGTACTACTATCAAAGTTAATAAACCTTCAACTCCTCCCTATTCCCCTAACAGAGAATGGTGTGCTGCAGGAAGAAAACTTCAGCCCGCAGCCCATTTCATTCATATCTAGACGAGGTTGGATTACAATAAAATAACAACAGCTATATAAGGTAATAATCGTAACAGCTGAGTGATAAATTACAACTAATTTTTACAAATATCCATCCATCAATCATCCAATCCTGTGTTGTCCCATGAGGAGCATAGGAACCTGGGGCTAGACAAGTTGGTCCTGACATTTAAGATGAAAGTGACCAGCCTCACTCATCCATGAGTGGCATTACATGAGCAATAAACCCCAACCACCCCTTGGATATAAATCTACACTGATCCAATCTGACTGGAGCACCTTTATTACCCATTAAACCACCAGGTGCCGTAATTTGGTTAATGGTTACCACCCACCACAGTAAATGGTTTCCTGGTGTACTGGAAACCATTTGGCTTGTCACTCAGTGTAGAGTCACCCATAGGCAGAAGGAAGAGGAAAGGATGATATATCAAGAAATGGCAAATCAACTTTATCACTGGCAAGGGAATTTTAATAAAAAAAAATTCTGTACATCATACTGAGGATTTAACAACAAATAAGGAGGCACAAAAATGCTACTTTACAATAAGAGACAATCATTTTACATACAACTACCTGTACTGTGAATTGGGAGCTAATAAATTTTTGAGCAGCAATGGAACTTCAATATGCAATTTCATTTTAATGAGAACTTTCATCTACCTAACACTGAATAAATAATAATAATAATAATCATCATCATCATCATCATCATCCAATCCAACGTTGCCCCATGAGGAGTGTAGGAGCCCCAGGCTAGGCAAGCTGGTCCTGATTTAAGTTAAGTGACCAGCCTCACTCATCTCTGAGTGGCATTACATGAGCAATAAACCCCAACCTATCTATCTATCTATCTATAGCCCAACGCCCTAATCCCGCAAAGGGTGGCCGCAGACAAAAAGCCTCCAAGTCGCTCTGTCACCCACCATCCGACTACCCTCCCCCCAACTCACCCCCCCCCTCATATACCTCTCAACTCCATCCCTCCACCTCATCCTCGGTCTACCTCTCCCTCTCCCTCCCCCCACCTCACCCACATACACCCTCTTAGTCAGTCTTTCATTCTCCATTCTCTCCACATGTCCAAACCACCTCAGTGTATTTCTCCTAATCTTCTCAACCACATCCACATCCACCCCACAGCGTTCCTTCACTTCTTCATTCGTCAACCTGTCCCTCCACGTCACTCCACATGCTCCTCTCAAGTAACTCATTTCCACTGCTCTCACTCTTGACTTGTTCCCCTCTTGTAAGGTCCATGCCTCGCTTCCATACGTCAGGGTAGGGATCACAATACTATAATGCAGTGACTTCTTAACTTCCATACTCACCTCCCTATTTCTCATCACTGCTCTCAGTGTACCAACAACCTTCCTTCCCTGCTGTACCCTTTCACGCACTTCATCCCCCAAAGTTCCATCCTTACTCATCACACTACCCAAGTACTTGAATGCACTCACATTCTCCATATCCTCACCATCCAACCTCACTGCACACTCTGTGACTTCATTCCTCTCAAACACCATAACTTTATTTTTGTTTACATTAACTTTCAGATTCCTCCTCCTACACACTGTCCCAAATTCATTCACCAAACCTTGCAACTCCCATTCATCTTCGCTCAACAGCACTGTATCATCAGCAAACAGCAACACCGGAAGCTTCCAAATCTCACCCTCATTCATTAGAACCACCCCCACATCCACTGCCCTACCCTGCACCTCCTTACAACCCCATTAATGTATATATTAAACAGCCATGGAGACATCACACAACCCTGTTTCAGTCCCACATTGAGATCAAAGAACTCACTCAGCTCACCATCCATTCGCACCGCAGCCCTAGCTCCCTCGTACATACTCTTCACAGCACTCAACAATTTCCCCTCCACTCCATATATTCTTAATACCTTCCACATACCTTGCCTATCTATTCTGTCATAAGCTTTCTCCAAGTCCATGAAGGCAGCATACACTTTCCTTCCCTTCTCTAGATACTTCTCCACTAAACATCTTAGAACAAATATCTGATCTACACACCCTTTTCCCTTCCTAAATCCCCCTTGTTCTTCTCCAACTAGCTCCTCTGTCATATGCCTAACCCTATCAATGAGTATTCTACCATATATTTTACCAGTCACACTAAGTAGGCAAATACCCCTATGGTTACCACATACTTCTCTCTCTCCTTTTCCTTTGTATAAAGGAACAATTATACCTGATTTCCAGTCCTCTGGAACCCTTCCCTCTTCCCAAGCCAATCTACACAACTTCCGTATCCACTCCACAACAATCTCACCCCCATACCTAAGCATTTCACCACACACACCATCAATTCCTGGGGCCTTTCCCAACTTAATATTCTTCATCACTTCCACTACATCCGCCCTACTGATCTCTTCCTCCCTCCTCTCTTCTTCTCCCAGCCATTCCCCAACCACTTATACTCGCATTGTTCTCACTCTCCACATTCAACAAATCCTCAAAGTGCTCCTTCCATCTCCTCAGTTTCTCTCTCTTCTCCACCAACAATCTATTATTCCTATCTTTCACTCCCCTACTATTTCCCCTTTCACACTGCCTTACTTTCTTTACCTCCTTCCAAAACAATTTCTTACTCTCCCTCCATTTCACACTCAGATTCCTCCCAAACTCTTCATCCACTTTCTTTTTACTCTCCTTCACCAGTCTCTTAACCTCCCTTCTCCTGCTCACATATACCTCTCTCTTCTCTCTCTCATCTTCTCCCCTACCTCTACTCGCTAACCATTCACTATATGCCTTCTTCTTTTGTTCCACAGCTCGTTTCACCTCATCATTCCACCATGCTGTCCCTTGCACACCCTTGCATCTCCTCCTCACTCCACCCCTTAGATATAAACCTTCACCGGCTCAATCCGATTGGGGCGCCGTAACTGCCCACTAAACCACTAGGTGCCAAAAATTGGTTGTATGGTTATCACCAAGCATAGTAAATGGTTTCCTTGTGTACAGGAAACCATCTGGCTTGCTACTCAGTGTAGCGTCACCCACAGGCAGAAGGAAGAGGAAAGAATGAAGGAAAGAAAAACTGAAGAGGGAGGTAAAGTCACCTGTTGGCAGAAGAACGAGGAAAGAATGAAGGAAAGAATGACAGAAGAGGATGGATGGAAAGATGGATGGAAAAGAGGAATTAACAGTAATAATAAATAATGGCAATACTTATAATAATGCCATTACTAGAAAAATTAATACACCATATACAGTAAATGAACTATCTAGCTACCATACAGTCAGACTTTCATCAAGGCAGTGGCCACGAACAAACTGCCTCCATTTCTCCATCAATCTGCCCTCCTCCCTCCATGTCCCACCACCTAAAAAAAAAAAAAAAAAAAAAAAAAAAAAAAAGGATAACAATTAGTGATTCTTGTGGGCCCTTGAGGCTTTGTAGCATTTCTTCCAAACCAATTTGAATATTCCACCTTATCATTCCCTTTTACATTATTTATGTCTGTTTTAATGTGCTGGAGAGGAATGCTTGTATAATAACTCCTACTATTGTAATAACTCTGCTCCACTACTTCATAGAAACATTCAACTACTTCCCTATCCCTCCAAAGGACTGCAAACTGGACAAAAATGGCAACTTCATCCTGCAGTCCACTAGGTTTACATTCAGATGAGCCTGGGTCCACAACAAAAGCAGTATCTTAATGTTCTATTTATTAGCCCTGAGAAGTATCTGTAGCAGTGAAGAGGTTTATTAATGCTCTGTCTAACTGTTTCTCCTAAGCTCAGCAAAGGCTTCAGTTTAAAAAGTTTAAGCTCAGTGGAAGTAAAAAGCATAATAAGCATGTCCCAACACTAAAGATATACTTATTATTTTTTTTATTTAATAAGTTATAGTCAGGCCTTGGCTCAAGTTGCTACAAGCCTGTTTCTTGTGATACCTGTATCAAGAACGAAGATTTGTTTTCCTATATCTATATCAATGTTTACATCTACATGTGTTCAAAATACACAATGTAAACTGTAGTGCCTGAGGGCTGAACATCATTATCCCAACCTCTCTGCCTCTTTTTTCCACTTATGAATGGGGTGAGGTAGGGTTCAAAGAAAAAAATCCAAAACAGGATAAACATCTGCCCAGTTTACATACTAAAAATTAACAAATAAATAAATGAGTGTGCCTACAAGTTCAAATTCAGAGGAAAGGTATTCAATCTGACATGCTGCTGAATGGAACGAGATACCATAAAAAGAAGAGCATTTTATAACTCTGTGCAGTACCAGAAAAAAAAAAAAAAAAAAAAAAAATACAGTGATCCCTCGATTATCCATAGAAATAGAGCCAAAGGCATGACCGGATACGAGCAATGAACGGCTACTGAGCACTATCTTCTACCGTACCCATACTCTACTTACGGTATATCCATACCCAACATATCTGTACAGTATCCCTCCTGGTTTTGGCAGTGTTCTGCAGTCTTCTGGATGTTTTTAGACATCAAAATACACATTGCAATATACAATGTAAACCTAAACACTAAGGGGAAAAAAATAAAAATAAAAAATATGGAAAATCATACAAATATTCACATTACCCCTCCAAATTTTGGCAGTGTTTTGAAGTTTTTCGGTTGTTTTCAGACATCAAAATACACATTCCAATATGCAATATCATCCTCAACACTAACGGAGTCGATCTTCATCTGACGATAGGTTCAGCGATTTTGTCAGAGATGACAGCGTCCCTGATTGCCCGCAGATCCATGGCCAGCTTGAGTGGCATCAAGTCCCTGTCGCACTGAGGGTGCTTGGCATATTTCAGCACCTGCTCAATGCCGGCCCGCAGCACACCAAGATGAGGTAGTGATGGAATGGCAGGGTGGCCAGAGTCAGGGTCCTCATCGCTTTCTTCTGTTGGTCCCACAGAGACAGCAGCAGCTATCTCCTCATCAGACAATGTCTGATGACCTGGATCACAGCTGTTGTTGTCCAGGCAATCCCTCACATCATCGATATCCACATCCTCACCTGCATTTTGTAACCAAAGTTGGAAATCATCCACGTCAAATCCATCTAAGTCATGCACAGCCTCGCATCCCTGAAGGAGACAAGACCAACCATTTTCCAAGGTTTTGGTGGAAACTTTCTTCCACACACTGGCCCAGTTGAAAATCGCAAACTTGATGTAGCGCCGCACAGTCTGCAAGGTCCACTCCCCACGTGTGTTGACCCCTTCCTCGTCCTCAGGCCCCACCATCACCTCCTCGAGGAACCTCCAACGAAACAATCTCTTGGCCGCCACGACATCCTGGTCCATTGGTTGAATGACAGCATTCATATTAGGTGGCAGAAACAAGCACCTAATTTGCCCATCATCAGCAACCAAATATTTCTCTGACAGATGCACAGGGGCATTGTCAAGAATCAGGAAAGCTTTAACCTGGCCAGGAGGGATTCAAAGTTCCTCCATCTGATAAAGGACAACCTCCTTGACAAAGTGTCTGAGGAACCAATCTCTGATGATCTTTGTGGTAAACCAGGCCTTCACAGAATGGCACCACACAGCAGGCAGGCTATACATCAACCCACCGAGACAATGTGGCTGTTTTGCACATCTGACAATAACAGGTTTGGGGTGGTGCATCCCATTAGCACTGGCACAGCACAACACCGAGATACGTTGTTTGGACAATTTCCGACTAAGCACAGTCTTCTCCATCTCTTCTGCCAGGGTGTTGGTGGGCACAGCGAAAGAACAGGCCAGTTTCGTCAGTGCTGTACACCTGACCGAGAGCAAGGCTTTCCTCCTCCATCAGGCGCTGCACTTTCTGGCAAAATGGCTCAACATCCTCCATTGCCACATCCAAAGCCTCGCCATGTGCCTTGCAGCCAGCAAGTCCAATTCAAAGTTTGAACCGGAAGAGCCAACCCTCAGATGCCTCGAAGTCGTGCACGTTATGCAGGCGTGCAAACTTCTCAGCTGCAGCCTTCAACTTGGTCCAACGTACAAGCATGCCAGCACCTCGATGATGGCATACCGTAGCAGGGCTGGAACATCACCTTCCTGTCACCTTTTCAAGTGGTATCACCATGGTCCTGTCCGTACTGACACAGCTTCTCCCATGATTTCTCGATACCAGACAACGTTGAGTGGGGCAAGTCAAATTAACACAGAATGCACGAAGTTGGCCCGCCCGTGTCAACCTTGGCCAATACAGTGTTTCATGCATCATCTCCAGAGTCAAAACCCTCCTCTTGCATTTCTCAGGTAATGGTGGGGCCATTATCACACATACAGGAACCTCAGCCATGCACATCCACACAAACAGACAAAGGTGGGAACTGAGGTGCAGTGGCACTTGCTAGTGTACATCGTTGCCATGTCTCTACCCACGCTTGAATATGAGCATAAAAGCAAAATACGGCACACTGACCTACAAGCGCATGGGTCCTTTTTGCTCGCCTAGGCAAATGTAGCAGTGTGGCAGAAACACTGGGTCCCCATACATCACAGGCCTAAGGAATGATCGAGTAATACGGAGGGCAATACGACTATGACCACTTAATAAGGATGTGGATGGCCATGTGTGGCCAGGAGTTTCTGACTAATCCAGGCAGCTGGGGGTATTTTGACCATACAGTAGGAACCCATATGGCCATTCTTGCATATCTTGTGGGTTACACTCTGTCTTCCTCACACACCTCCGGAGTGTTATTGGTGATTGGTGTGGCTAGGGGATTTCCACCATTCGGTAGGGACCCGTTCAGACATTCTCACTCAGTTTGTGGTTTATATCTGATTTCCCTGCATGCAGCCAGTAGGTTTCTGTTGATCAAGGTGGCCAGGTGATTTTGACCATATGTTTGGGATCAGTACAGCCATTATCACTCACCTTGTGGGTTAGTGTCTATTACCCATATGAGGACACAGAAGCCAGTGAGCCATGGAATGAAGTTTTTGTACTCTGTCGGCGGCCAGCTGGCTGCCGAAGCCGGGGCTTTTATGAACGGTTATGGACAAATAAATCTGGTTAGTTATAATATAGCCAAGGCCTAATAAACGGATATGGACTGTACGGATAACTAAGTGATTACACAACTGTATATATAAATAAACTAGTGGGTCCGGATGCCTTGACATAGTGTCAGTAATTTAATTGGGCAGCTTCAGTGCCCTGTTGTACACATGTCCCTGTATTCTCTCCTATCCACCATAATGAAGCTGGTGCACTACAGGACAACTACAGCCTGCAGTCCACTAGGTTCATGTCCAAATGAACACAAGGCCACAAAAACAGGAATAATACAAGTTTCATAAATCAAGGTTTGATACAGCGAGGGTCTAGTATAATGTACTACCAGCTTAGGTGAGTTGGAAACTGTGAGAGATAGGAGAGAAATTATTACATAACCCTTGGGCTTACTGAAGTGACATCTTGCTCTCCAGGGGATGGAGAACCATCACACTCAATATGAATTTATAGCAGGACTGGCTGTGCTGCCAGCTGCAGTGGGGCAACATATTGTACTCTAACTTACCTTCACATCCCACAGAAACTACCCTTTATACTGTACTTATTTTTGGTGGTAAGCGGCAAGCAAAATGAAATAACTACCAGTTTAGATGGGTTTCAAAATTGTTTTTAGACTTCACAGAGTGAGTGACCCTTTGGACAAAATCGTATCCCCATTGGACCCATTATAATTCACTTGATGTACAGTATACATAAATCATTACGCAATATTTTTTTTTAAGCACATCCTCATTAATAAAACAAAGGTGCATAGACCTATGCTGTACTTAAAAATATCTCTTATTTTCAAACGATATTCATCTTTTTACAATATAACTTCTGCTAACACTATGAGATTATCATCGATTTTTAATATAAATGCTGATATTTAATATTACCAATCACATCTGAAGGAGAAACTGACTAGAAAAGTGTGTGTGAGCGAGGAGGAGGGGTAGATGTGTGGGAAACAAAGGTTGAGATGGAAGGGGGATGTGTACTGGTGGGAGGACAACCAAATGACAGAGGACAAAATGATGGGGAGGCAATTTGCTTGTGGCCACTCCTTACAGGATAAAGGTGTCTAGCAACAAATAGGTAGATAAATAAGATATAATTAACTTCTTTGTAGTCCAAAACTTTGCAAGTGGTCAATTCCAGTCCTGAGCATCAGGGAAAAATGAGGGCATCCAGGAAATCCTTTTAGGATGATGTGAATTATTTTCCAGGGGAGAGAAAAAAAAAAAAAAAAGGAAAGGAAAAAAAACCTATATGGGTCTCTCTCCTCATTTGGTGACTATCTGTACTAACTTTTGGTACTCAAATTTCTGCAAGTGTTTTTTTTATAGGGATGGTGATGGTCTTTGGAAGGACCAATTTCACCCCAAAACATGCTGACCCAGAGAATATAAATAATAACACTCCACATCTGCTGTGTCAGGTGATTTCCTATGTGTTGCGGAGAAAGTTCTGTCAGTGTTATCGGCACTGTATTGGCATCATTTACTCATTTCCTACTCCAAATGCCACAACCAAACCCAGTTTAGCCAACTCGTCCATCAACGCACCACAGAAGATACAGTAATCACTCCAATATCCGACGTAATAGAGCCATAGGCAGGTCCGGATAGTGGTCCTGTCCGGATATTGGGCCCCAGCTTATGGACTTGTACTTATGGACCCTAACTCAGAGAAACACCTATACAACTCCCTTTGGACATGCATAGCACCTATTTAAGACCCAAATCACACCAATAAGGCACATAAATGACTGAAATAAATGCAAAAGAAGCATAAAATGAGGGTTTAGAAATAGGTTCATACAATATTAAACATTCTGGTGACTGGCTCCTGGACTGGTACTTATGGACCCTAACCTAGCCTAACTCAGAAAAACACCTTCCTACTGCACATGCATAGCTCCTGACACCCTATTCACACCAATAAAGGACATTAAAGAGTGAAATGAGGTAAGTATAATATGGAAAAAAGTACAGTATGAAACATTCTGCCTACTTACAGCAAGTCCACGGCCACCTCGATGAATAACCACCTCCTCTCGGACTCTGACAGTAAGGATTTCCTGAAGCACTTCCAGTACACTGTTCATGAAGTCTTGCACTGAACTTAGTCAATAACACACAGAAGTCCGTTCTCTTCACAGTGTGCACTCTTGTCTAACTAATGCTCCATTGTAACATACTAAGTGCTGCACTCTGCACTTTAACTTTTCCCATTCTTCTAATAATTTTCTAAAGCAAAAACAAACAAGTCTATTTATGTTAAATTTTGTTCCAAATTAGTCTTTTCTCTCACAACTGTAAATCCTTAACACAACACACTGTTTTTTTCACTTCACAACACTGTAAATTCCCGTGTGGTCTAGTGGAGAAGTTCTTGCTGTTTATTCACTGTCAGAGTCCGAGAGTATCACTGGCAGGTGACCTAGGGGTGCGTCGCTGGGTCGTGGTGATGGCGTACCCACTGCAGACGACTCTGAAGACCACCGCAAACTCACGTCGAGCGGTGACTCCACCGTGGCTGATGTGCTGGGCTGTGGCTCGGTGCATGAGGGCCTGTCTTGGGGAGGCAACGGAGTGGAGCCAGGGCTGGGCACAGCGGGGGTCACGGGCCTGAAAAAATTGTCAATGGTTCATTGGCGCAATGACCGACGATTCTGACGATTGATGATGCGCTGCCTGAAAGCACGCACTTCCTCCACAAATCCCAAGGGCCCCATCTCCCTGTCACAGTCCGGGTGTTCCAGGTAGTCTAGGACGAACTCTAGATGTTCCTGGAGGGCACTCAGCTTGGGGATGGCTGGAGTAGTGTCCTGCTGAGAGGAGTCCGCATCATCGTCGCCTTCCTCTTCGGAATCTTCAAGCTCGGTACTGACACCTGCAACTGAAGACGCGATCTCGATATCAGACAATGTCTGATACCCAAGATCGCCCTCGTCGTCATCCAACCACTCACGAACATCGTCCACATCAACATCGTCGCCGTGCGTACGTAGCCGTGCATGGAAGTTATCCACGTCAAACCCTAGAAAATCGTACTCCACATCCGTTCCGAGAAGCAGACGAGACCAACCATTTTCCAGAGTCTTCACAGGAACTTCCTTCCATGCACTAGCCCAGTTGTACAGCGCAGACTTGATGTTGTAGCGGTGAAGGTTTTCCAAAGTCCGCTGGCCTCATGTGTCCCGTCCCTCCCTGCGCTCGTCCTCGTCCTCGTGAACAACCATCACCTCATCCAGGAACTTCCTTCGGTATAGGCGCTTTGTTGCCACAATCACTCCTTGGTCCATTGGTTGGATGAAAGCAGTCATATTAGGTGGCAGAAACATGCACCTAATCCGGCCATTCTCAGCCACCAAGTCCTTGTCGCACGGGTGGGCAGGTGCATTGCCGAGGAGAAGGAGGGCCTTTACCTGGTCGCGCGGGATTCCCAGTGTCTTCGTCTGGTAATTGATGACCTCCTTGACGAAGTGGCGGTGGAACCAGTCTTTGAAGATCACGGCTGTAAACCATGCCTTCAAAGAATGGTACCAGACGACAGGAAGGACATCCATCACCCCACGAAGACACCGAGGCTGCTTTGCACGGACAACAACAACAGGCTTTAGCCGGTGCATGCCGCTGGCATTGGCATAACACAAAGCAGATATCCGTTCCTTGGAGAGCTTGCGGCCAGGTACACGCTTCTCCGTCTCCTCGGCTAGAGTGTTCGTTGGCAGCGAGCGATAGAATAGACCAGTTTCGGCTGCGTTGTAGACTTGACCGAGAGTGAGGCCCTCCCAGTCGATCAAGCCCTTCACCTTGTGCCGAAACTCGTCAACTCGATCCTCGTTAGCGTCCAAAGCTTCGCCATGAGCTTTACGGTTGGTAAGGCCATGAAGTAACTTGAACGCAAAGAGCCAACCCTCAGATGCCTTGAAGTCTAGGGCGTCGTGAAGCCTGGCGAACTTCTCAGCAGCAGCCTTCAGCTCCGTTCCACGTACCATCACACCAGCAGCACGTTGCTGTCGATACCAAATCAACGTGGAGCGGTCGATTTCAGCAAACTTGGGAGTAAACATCACCTTCCTTTCCACACTGTGTTTGCTTCTCGACGAGAAGTCAGCCGTGTACTGCATGAGTTTGTCTCGGGATCTCTTAATATCGAACATAGTAGATCGGGCCAGGTTGAACTCGCGGAGGATTCGGGAAGAAGACCACCCCGCATCTACTTTCTTTAATATCTCCTGTTTCTTCTCCAGAGTCAACACCACTCTCTTCCTTTTCTCAGGTGGCGGGGCCATCATCACACACACTAAGAGGAGGCCCGAGAGCAGCAGGAGTGCCTGCAGCAGGTAAGGCACCACCACAAAAGCGATCACGTGGGCAGCCATAACGACGAGAATGCACTCACGGCGAGAGACAGGCGGAAAGTGGGGAGGATGCAGCGGCGCTCTATCGGACGTCGGAGGAATGACGCGCCACAAAAATGCTCTCCCGCGCCACACGCAGCAAGTTCAAATTACGGGCGGGAAAAATTCCCCCCTTTTTTTTTTGTGGTTTTCGGACCATTTTGGGAATATTGGATCCCGGGACGATTATGTCCGGTTAGTGGGGATGTTCGGATACTGGGCGTCCGGATATTAGAGTGATTACTGTACCACTACTTGTTTCTTGTGGAGTGCTATTTATGCGATACCCATATACAGTAAACCCTCATTATACGATGCCTCTTTGTACGATATTTCGCTTATACAATGTCAAAATTTTAGTACCCAATGCCCACTATACAATGGAAACGATTTGCAACAACGATAGATCATCCGCAGCTCAGTGAACAGCGAATGTGCAAACGCAACAAAAACGTCCTCACACTGTCGGCATTAGACCACACACACTTGTCCACCGGTCCAGCCTCATTAGCTAGCCCTGCCCAGCCAGCCAGCCCTGCCCAGCCAGGCAGTTCTGACACTGATGAGTGAGGGCTGTGAGTCCCTGTGACTGTGAGGCCGCGTCGGGACAATTCGCCGTCAGGACGATTCCCCATCATTTATTTACGTATCAGTTTATTTAGCAAGTACACTAGTTTTTAATTATGTAAGTTATAAAAGTGATGGTGGTTTATTGTTTATATAGTAAATGTAAAATATGGCATCAAATCATGGGCATTAAATGAAAAATAATAATATATTGAAACGTGAATCAGCTGATTTATGATCAATCCTTCATCTTAGCATAAGGCTACATACGAGACATTGGCATTTATATAAATGCCTAATTACCTTAAGTGAACGATCGACATACTTTGGAATTATACAAATAATCTTCATGTTACGTCTATATAAATGTTTCGGGATATTTCGCCATCATGTCAATTCGCCATCACAACAATAACAAGACAATTCGCCATCGGGACTTTTCGTCGTCAGGATGATTCCCCGTCGTTTATTTTCATATCAGTTTATTTAGGAAGTACACTAATTTTTTAGTACTGTACTTGTACCTCTTCAAAGTCGTTTTAAAATATACCCAGGATGTTGTAGTACCAATGGAAATTAATGAAAACAGCTGTGGGTGATGCAAGAACATAATTCAAAGTCAACTATAGCAAGGTAGAAAAAAGTTAATTATTGTCTAAAAGTGCAACTTACAAATGATATCCAAAGCCAATGCTATTGAATGAAAATAGACTTTGATAGATCCCCCTGAGAATTAGTTACTAAAGTATCAGTTAATCAGTAATACGTATATTTATAGAATGACGGGGAATTATCCTGATGGGGAACGTCCATATTGTGACGACGAATTGTCGACTTCATGGCGAATTGTCTAGGAACCACATAATCAACCGTTGCTTGCTTCAGTAAAGGTAAGATCTACTGTATACTGTAGTTTTCATGCTTTTTTCTCTTTATTCACTATTAATGTGTTACTTTAAATGTTTAAACATAAGGATATTTCATGTATGTGAGTGCTAAGGTGTGTGTATGTGAGAGTTTAGGCACGTCTGGGAACGTATCCCCATTGACTCCATGTTATAATGGGATTGCTATATGATGGATTGCTTTACGATGGGGTTTTCAGGAACGGAACCCCATCGTATAATGAGGGTTTACTGTACTGTACATCTCTCTCTCTCTCTCAGAGTGATGTTTGTTTCCCACTGAAATCGTTTTCCATGATGGATAAAGTACACTAAACATGCTCAGGTTAGGATAAATTAGGTTAGTCATGAAAGGTTGTTAGATTAGGATAAATTAGGTTAGTTATGAAAGGTTAGGTTAGGTTAAATCAAGTTTGTTATGAAAAGTTAGGTTATGTTAGGACAAATTAGGTTAGATATAGGTAGGGTAGAATAAATGATTGGTTGTTATGATAACTTGGGCTAGGATAAGATAAACCAACAATGATGACGATAAGTCAGTGCTGGCACCGTACTAAAATGGTGTTTTAGGATGGTGGTTGTCTGTCTTTGGCACTGCTGCAACTGTAAACAAAGACCAACAGTTAAATGCTACTCACTACTTATAAAAAATTATAAGAAGCATAGAAGCTAGAAAACACACTCTGAAAAAAAATAAATACCGTAAAATAAAACCTCAAAAAAGAGGGAGTGTGGCCATGAAGGATTTGCCACGAGGGTGTGGGAAGTAATTCCATCTTGTGCAGTGTTTGTGATAAGTGGGTACACGAGAGATGTAGTGGCAGTAGAGGTAGGCTGCGAAAAATGCTGATTTCATGTGCGCGGTATGTCGGGGAGAAAAAAAAGTGAGTTTTACGCCAGGGCCCCCTTTTTTTGGATAAGGGCTAAGGTGTTGCCCCTGGGTAGAGGACTTTGGTTTGGAGCGTGTAGCATTTTATGACCGGATGCCCTTCCTGATGTCTACCAATGACTCTTGGGTGGATTCGATCCTCCGACCCTTCGGTCAGAGCGAAGTGCTTTAACCAACTGAGCCACGGCTGCTACACGTGGAGATTGTCAGGCATGAAAAGATTTAACTTGCTGGCGAGTCTCTTGAGAGTAAGCAACAGTTTTGTTATTTGGGAGACATATGCTGGAGGTGGGGCTGGAGCTAGCTCTGTGGCTAGAGAAAGGAATGGATGGAAGAAGTTTAGGGACCTGTTGCCTCTCCTGACATTGAGAGGGCTCTCCCAACGTGCTCTGGGATCTTTGTATGCAGCATGTTATAAGTGTGATGCTGTATGGTAGTGAGATCTGGGCAGTAAAGGAAGAGGATATTTGCAGACTCAATCATACAGAAATGATAATGATTAGGTGGATGTTCAGTGCGTCCCTGAGTGTGAGGACTGGGGAGCTTGGTTCACGATGGAAGAACTGAGAGGTTGGATGGGACTGGAGTGTATGTGTTGTGATGGAGGTAGATTCATGGGTAGATTGGGATGGTTTGGGAATATGGAGAGGATGGGGATGATAAATGGGTGCAGAAAGTGGCAAGTGTTTATGTTTAGGGTAGGGTTGCCAGAGGCAGACCCAAAAAAGACCTGGGACGAGGTCACTGGGTGTGACCTCAGGATAAGGGACTGAATAGGGAAGCTGCCAGAGATTGAATAGCACAGACAGCTGTCATTAGGTGACCAAGGCCAACGCCTGCATGCATGTTTGTGCCTCAATAATGAAACAAAAGACTAAACGATAAGGGCTTTAATACTGTTGAGAATAAACTGGAGAAAACTACTAAATAAGATAGTCCTAAGTCTCCTTGAAGAGAACCAAGAAAAAAAATATATATATAAGGATTACAAACAAAATTTATCACTACAGTACTCTGGAATATATATATATATATATATATATATATATATTAAAGTGAGGAAAACTGCATTAATAAGGTTGTCCCATGCCTCCTGAAAGGTAAAAATAAAGTTAGATATACAAATGGCTTGTAATTCATTTATTTGCATCATGTTAGGTTATGGTTTCAGTTTTAAAAATTGTGCAATATCTAACTTTATTTCAGATCAAAATGTCTTTCCCATGATTATAATGTTCTGATCGCTTTTAACTTTGAAAATCGTCCTCCCAAACCCTAAAAAATGGGGCTGGAAGGTCGACAACTATGAAAGTAGTAACTTCCAAACGATCTAATGGTCAAATTTTCCTAAAATATATAAATTCAAGTCTAGAATCCAGTGTTATGGTTTTCTAATAAATTACGTGCAATATATAGATTTATAGGTCTACCTTACCTCTAAACACCTCTATCCTAAGACATTTTTTTTTCATGCTACCTCCAGACAATTAAAACCTCAAAAAGCCATACATATGTTAAACAACCGCCCTTAATTTCCTCACAACCTGATATCACTCACAAGGGTGGACAATGTTGTCTGGGGGCAGCACGAATGAAAAAATAATACTAGCAATACATATCAGACAACAGGCGACAAAGAGACGCTGCCATTTTCGACACCATTACCAGCGAAAGTAATTTAACCTGTTTTCACTTAAAATTACTTTAAAAGCTTTATTTTGTGTGTTCCAAATGAACTCGTTTTTTTTTTTTTTATCACACGGCATATTATGCCTACTTCACGTACAATATGATATGAAGGAGAAAGAATAAACAAATAAAGACAACTCACCTGCAACAAAAATTCACCTTTTCGTTCCAGTGATAACAAACCTGATCATGGACGAATAGAAGTAAAACAGTCACTCCAAAAGTAAGAACAATGCCCTACATAATATGTAACCATTTTTTTCTACAAGATAAGATTATTTCTTGGTTACTAGGTCTAAAAAAATAACAACAATCCAGTCAAGAATCCGTTTTTTGCAGAATTTACTAAGACCATTTTGAGTTCTGGTGACTGCAGGTCCTTTTAGTTTTCTTCTTGAGAGTACTGTATTTAGCATCAATCTAATGTTTTTTTGCTCTACTTCCATTTAGCAATTATATTAACGTTTAGGTGCAAAAATATCTTCCTATATTCTTGAAATTTCTTCATATTTATCAGTATTGAGCAGATTATATAATGTTTTCGCGATATGATAGATATTTTTGCTATTCAATATTCTAGCGGAGTTTGAGAACAGGTCGGTCTGACAACATTGGTAACACTCCTTCCTCTGGCATTTAAAGAGGGGCGGGTCATGAACTAGGTGTACATTGTCAACTAATCTTCTATGTTATGGTTCATAGGAGGTACGTGGCTTGAGTATTTATACACAGATGTTTCCACAGGCGCCATGGATTTAAGTACATGCAAAAATTTTTAGACAGGTTAGCTTTTCTTGTATGGATGACTTGTTATGGTCACTTGCCAGAGAAAGCCAGTAGACCTTATTCATTTAGCCAGTGATCTTCCATATATGAGTGTCATGAGTGAATTGCGCAATCTTTAATAACATAAAGGATATTTCCACAGGATCTGGGTGTCGAAAATGAATTTACAAATATGAAAAATCCTTGTTCATTTGTTAATGGGAACTCCTGCAGATTGTCCCTATATTATTTTGTCATTTTCTTAATCTATCTTGTAATAGAATTAAACATACAGGACCTAACCATCTGTGAAAGTCATGCACAGTAGGAATATGAACTTCATTTTTTCTGGGTTAGGGCCTCAGCACAATATGTAGCTGTTTCAGAAAAAAAGAAATAAAGGCTTTTTTTTTTTTTTTTTTTTGGTACTATGAAAATTTTAATACCACGGAATATCTTGATCTAACCTTGCCTCGTTTAATTAACCCAGCTTAACCTAACCTAACCATATGTATAGATCATTAGAAAATACAGTATACTGTAGGTTCCATTATCGTTAATTTTTTTTACTATCTATCTATCGCCAGACGCCTTAATCCTGTACAAGGTGGCCACAAGCAAATCGCCTCCACGTCACCCTGTCCCCCGCCATTTCACTGCCCTGCTCCCAACTCACACACCCCTCTCTCATATACCTCTCCACTCCATCCCTCCATCTCATCATGTATGGGAAATCATCAGGAAAACGATATTAACAAGAAAGTCAGAAAATACAATTATCTATCTGTCTATCTATAGCCCGACGCCCTTATCCTGCAAAGGGTGGCCGCAGACAAGTCACTCTGTCACCCACCATTTGACTACCCTCCCCCTAACTCACTCCCCCCTCCCTCAAATACCTCTCAACTCCATCCCTCCACCTCATCCTCGGTCTACCCCTCCCTCTCCCTCCCTCCACCTCATCTACATACACCCTCTTAGTCAGTCTTTCATTCTCCATTCTCTCCACATGTCCAAACCACCTCAGTGTATTTCTCCTAATCTTCTCAACCACATTCACATCCACCCCACAACGTTCCTTCACTTCTTTCGTCAACCTGCCCCTCCATGTCACTCCACATGCTCCTCTCAAGTAACTCATTTCCACTGCTCTCACTCTTGACTTGTTCCCCTCTTGCAAGGTCCACGCCTCACTTCCATACGTCAAGGTAGAGATCACAATACTATAATGCAGTGACTTCTTAACTTCACTACTCACCTCCCTATTTCTCATCACTGCTTTCAGTGAACCAACAACCTTCCTTCCTTGCTGTACCCTTTCACGCACTTCATCCCCCCAAATTCCATCCTTACTCATCACACTGTCCAAGTACTTGAATGCACTCACATTCTCCATATCCTCACTATCTAACCTCACTGTACATTCTGAGACTTCATTCCTCTCAAACACCATAACTTTACTCTTGTTTACATTAACTTTCAGATTCCTCTTCCTACACACTGTCCCAAACTCATTCACCAGACCTTGCAACTCCCATTCATCTTCACTCAACAATACTGTATCATCAGCAGACAGCAACACCGGAATCTTCCAAATCTCTCCCTCATTCATTAGAGCCAGCCCCTCATCCACTGCCCTACCTTGCACCTCCTTTACAACCCCAAACATGTATATATTAAATAGCCATGGAGACATCACACAACCCTGTTTCAGTCCCATATTGAGATAAAAGAACTCAGCTCACCATCCACTCGCACCGTAGCCCTAGCTCCTTCATACACACTCTTCACAGCATTCAACAATTTCCCCTCCACTCCATATATCCTCAATACCTTCCACATACCTTGCCTATCTATTCTGTCATAAGCTTTCTCAAGGCCAATGAAGGCAACTTACACTTTCTTTCCCTTCTCTAGATACTTCTCCACTAAACAACTTAGAACAAATATCTGATCTACACACCCTTATCCCTTCCTAAATCCCCCTTGTTCTTCTCCAACTAGCTTCTCTGTTATAGCCTAACGCTATCAATGAGTATTCTACCATATGTTTTTCTAGTCACACTAAGAAGGCAAATACCCCTATAGTTACCACATACTTCTCTCTCCCCTTTTCCTTTCGTATAAAGGAACAATTATAGCTGATTTCCAGTCCTTTGGAGCCCTTCCCTCTTCCCATGCCAATCTACACAACTTCCATATCCACTCCACAACAATCTCACCCTCATACCTCAGCATTTCACCACACACTCCATCAATTCCTGGGGCCTTTCCCATCTTGATCTTCTTCATTGCTTCCACTGCTTCCGCCCTATTGATCTCTTCCTCCCCCCTCTCATCGCTTCTCCCATCATTCCACCATGCTGTCCCTTGCACACCCATGCATCTCCTCCTCACTCCACAAACCACCTCACACGCTGCACGTATCTCTCTGTGAATATCTTACATACGTCTACAATTAAAAATCAGAAAAGGGCACCTGATCGTTTTCGTTTTTAAAGGCTCCAACATGCTTGCATGTGTCGGCCTTGGTCACCTAATGGCGGCTCTCCATGCTGCACGATCCATTGCAGCCTCCCTGTTCAGTCCCTTAACCCTAAGGTCACACTTAATGACCTCGTCCCATGTCTTTCTCGGTCTACCCCTCATAACCCCACCCCCAATATTAACACTTCTCACCTTCCGCACCCAACTATCATCCACCATCCTCTCCACATGTCCAAACCACCTCAATCTACCTCTCCTCATCACAACACCAATACACTCCAGTCCCATCCTACCTCTCAACTCTTCCATTGTAAACCCAGCCCCTCCAGGCCTTGGACGCAGGGACGCACTGCACATCCACCTAATCATTGTCATTTCTGTACGTCTGAGCCGGCGAATGTCTTCCTCCTTCACTGCCCAGGTCTCACTGCCATACAGCATTACACTCCTAACACACGCTGCATACAAAGACCCCTTAGCACGTAGGGAGAGCCCCCTCAATGTCAGGAGAGGCAAGAGCTCCCTGAACTTCTTCCAACCACTTCTCACCCTAGCCACAGAGCTAGCTCCAGCCCCACCTCCAGCACACAACATGTCTCCTAAATAACAAAACTCTTCCACACACTCAAGAGATTCACCAGCAAGTTCAATTCTTTCACGTCTGACGATCTCCACCTGCTCACCCCGGCACGCCGTACACATAAAATCAGCATTATCTCGCAGTCTACCTCTGATACCACTACATCTCTTATGCACCCATTTATCACACACACCGCACAAGATGGAATTACTTCCCACGCCCTTGTGGCAAACTGCACATGGCCACTCTCCCTCGTCTTTGACAGTACCGCCACCAACCCTAGATATCATCACTTTTGTTTTATCTGCATTTACCCTTAAACCCTTTTGCCCCATACCATCTCTCCACTTCCTAAACCTTTCCTCCGCCTCCCTTTCATTCTCTGCAATCAACACCAAATCATCAGCATACAACAACTCCCACGGGAGTCCGTTTCTAAAGTCACGTGAAAGGGCTTCAAGTACCATGATAAACAACATGGGACTCAAGACTGACCCCTGATGCACACCAACATTCACGGAAAACTCATCACTCAAATCTCCATTCACTCTCACCTGGGTGTGAGCACCCACATACATGGCCATAACCACCCTAACCAGCCACTCCTCCAAGCCAAGCTTTCTCATTGCCCACTTCACCACCTCTCTAGGGACTCTGTCAAAGGCCTTTTCCAAGTCAACAAAAACAAAATAAAGATCCCTTCTCCTACCAATATATTTTTCCTGAAGCTGTCGAACAATGAATATGGCATCAGTGGTCCCCCTACCTGGCATAAACCCAAACTGCATCTCATCAATATTCACTCTTTCTCTAATCATACCTTCTAAAACTCTCTCCATTACCTTCATTATCTGATCTAAAAGCTTTATACCTCTATAATTCCCTCTTTCCAGGGCATCACCCTTCCCTTTATACACATTTACAATTACACTCTTCAGCCAATCATCTGGGACAACACACTCATAAATAATCCTATTTATCAGGTCAGTGACTAAACTCACCCCTATATCGCCTGAGGCCTTCAACATTTCGGCAGTCAACCCAGACACACCTGCTGCCTTCCCCACCCTCATCCTGCCTATTGCCTCACTCACAGTAGCAGTATCAATCAAAGGCCAAGGGCCAGACACTGGATCTGCTGGCTCCAAACCTTCCCTGTCCCAGTCAAACTCCTCATTCAACAACCGGTTATAATGCTCTCTCCATGCATCTTTAATATCCTCACTGTTTACCAAACAAAATCCTGTTTACTACTCTATCTATGTCTACTGTTATTGCCCAATGTCGCAGTCATCGACACTAATTCTTTGTTATTTGCTACGTTTTAATCTGCTGTGTCCTGACTGATTTTCCACCACTGACCCCTCCCAATCCCGACCAATTTTGGATTTTTTTTTTTTTTTTTTTTTGGCTCAAATCTCCGCTTTTTGTGAGAAACAATGGCAATTCAGAGAAAAAGTGCTCACCTGAGCTTAGAAGTGGTCTAAACAGGTGACCCTTTAACCCGCCCCGTCCCGGCCACTTTTCGACCACTGGTACCCCCCAATCCCGGGCATTTTTCGACCTTTTTTTTTTTTTTTGCTTAAACTTTCGCTTTTGGTGAGAAACATCGAAAATTCATAGAGAAATCGCTCACCTGAGGTTTAAAATACTCATTACAGGTAGGAGAGCCTCCTTACCTTACTGGGTTTTCTATCAGGCTGGCACCAAAGAAAACGAGTTCTATGGGAGGATAACTATTTCACACCACTCATAAACGGTATTTATTTATTTACTGTTATGAATTTATATGTAGTACAAGAGTATATTGGTTTTCAAGCAGTAATATAGGCATTATAAGCACTGTTTCACTCACTAATACCTGACCTTTTTTTGCCACATTACCTGATCATCATTTCTAACTGTTTCTTGCTCTAATGCTATGTAAAGTTTGTCCTCCACATTGTCATTGATTGGGGAATCACTCTGGCCCTGAATTTCGTACCGTGGCATGACATGGCTATACTTGCCAGGTCACTGATAACAGGTGAATTGCTGAGAAAAGGGCCTGCAGGGGGGGGGGGAGGAGGTCATGCTGGGTAAGGCATTGTCTCTGCCTGGCAACTTGTTGAGGAAGGTGTCCCGTGTATACGTACCAAAAATGACTCGCGAAAATTGAAAATTGTGGAAATTATGAACCTTGCAATTGCAGGACGTTGAAGTACGTCCTCGGGATTAGCTGTGACAAAACGTGAGGACGTGAAAGTACGTCCTCGGGACAGCGCGGGTTAAACACCTGGTACGGTACTGTGTTCTCTGGAGCTGCGTGCGGGTGTCGCGTTTTCTATGGTAGCAGTAACTATTGCAAACCATATAGATAGATATTTGTTCATTTGGTACGAATTTATATGTAGTACAAGAATATATCTGTTTTCACACAATAATATAGGTGACATAAGCGTTGTTTCATTCACTGAACACATCAAAATACTGCACCTTCCTGGGCGACGTTACCTCTTCATCATTTCTGCTCGTTTCTTTTTTTTTTCTTTTCTTTTTTTTAATGCAAGAAAGAAGGAACCAAAGGCCGGAACCCACAAACCGTTCCTTCCAAGAAAAAAACAAAAACAATACAAAAGAGAGCCAAATTCAATATCTGATCATTTTGAGATGCCTGGACACACTGCATTTGAAAGATGGGAGATCATAGGAAGCAGGAGATACAGACAGAGGGAGACAGTTCCAGAGTTGACCTGTTGCATAAATGAAGGACTGGGAGTATCGGTTAACTCTTGCATCAGAGAGTTGGACAGAAAAGGGATGAGAGTTTGTTGCTAGGTGGGTGCTACATGCCCGTCGTAGAGGTGGAGGGATGCAAGCAGACAGTTCGGAGGAGCAGTGACCATTGAAGTAACAATAGAAAGGAGATAAAGATGCCACAGTGCAGTGTAGAGACAGAGGTTGATGGGAGCCAGTACGAGGAGGAGAGTTGATGATAAAAAGCCTTTGACTCCACCCTGTTGAGAAGAGCTGTACGTGGGGAGCGTCCCCACACATGACAGTTGTACTCTAATCAGGGGCAAATAAAACCTGAATATAAAGTCAACAACTGTGTAGGAGAAAAGAAGGTTCAGAGTCGGCCACATAATCTTTGTCCTCCACATTGTAATCAATTGGGGAATCACTCATGCCTTGAATTTTGTACCATGGCGCGGCTAGTCTTTACTGGCCAGGTCACTGGTAACAAGTGAGTTGCCGAGACAATGGCGTGTGGGGGAGGAGGAGGTCACGCAGGGTAAGGCAGTGCCCCTTGCCTGGCAGCGGGTAGAGGAAGGTGTCCTGCATACACGTACCAAAAATCAAGCATAAAATTTGAAAAATGTGCAAATGACGGACCTCGCAATTGCAAAACGTATGGATATGTTATCATGACTGAGCGTGACAAAACGTTGCAACGTATCCATACATTATTGGGACGCAGTGGGCTAATGATCACTGTTAAATCAGCTGGAAGTTCAGAAAACTTGCTAATAAACAATCCATTCCTGCCCATGAAGCAGATTTGCCAGTCTCTGATTCTGCAGTACCAGGTATATGAAAGAAGTTTGTGATATTTTGGAAATGTCCTTGATTTACAATGAAGACTGCATGAATAATATTTATGGGATATTTGTATTTTCCTTGCTCTTTGAATCTAGCCTCACTGTGAATGTGTGTTTTTGTTAATCTTTGAACTCTGCTGCAGTGTTTGTGTTTGTCTTGCTCTTTGAACCCATCCTCACTGTGTGTAATTCACCGGGTCGGTCAGGATCACTTGATGGTCATGATAGTCAGCTTTTACCCTCCCGGAAGGGAGCTGAGAGCTCATATAGTCCGATCTAAGGGCAAGGCTGTGACTTTCACACAAGCACACACCCATCCCCTTGCTCAAGGAGGACAGTAACCACCCACTTCGTCAGTGAAACTTTTCGCAGCCTGAGCGAGGCGCAAACTCCCGTCTACCAGTTAGCAAGCGAGAACGTTGTGTGTGTGTGTGTGTGAACCGTACCACAGTGTGTATGTATTTTTCTTGCCTTTTGAACCCACTCACTGTGAATGTGGGCGTTCTTGTTGCCCACTGAACCACATATCACAATGTGTATATGTGTTTCTCTTGCTCTCTGAGCCCCACCTTACTGTATTCATAGGTGGGAAATAAGCTAATGATGATGATACTGGTTTACGTAAATATATTAATCTTGCAGAACAGTTTTCTTGCTCTTACAGATCAGGGTGTCTTCATGCATGACTATTTGTTTCAGGCACCTAGTGGTCTGTTAGTCAAAATGCCTCAGTTGGGGTGATGGCCTTGCATACATTCAATTCCCAAGAGGCGGCAGAAGGTTTTTGATCGAGTAGTGCCACCTGGGGAAGAACGGACTACAGGAACCAAGGTAAGGAATTGGGGCTGGATAGTCAGAAAGTTCTTGGTGTGTGTGTGTGTGAGCGCGCACACGCGCATGTGTCAGATCCAGGGGGGGGGGGATGGCAGTTTGAGCTCTGTTGGTTTTGCTATGCCCAAAAGTTCACAGACAATCCTTGTCAGGATTGTGCTCTGCCTTTCATATTTCTCAGTCCACCCTGAATGACAGAGTACCCTTCCTTCTCATACTCTTTTATGTGCTTCATATTATCACATGGTTGTCAGAAACCAGAGTCAAGAGCTTGTTACCAAAAAGACTCATCCTCCTGTGTGCCAGTATCATTTTAACGTCGGCATTGAGAACCCCTTCTCTTTCTTAAAATCAGCACTCCAGATCACAACACATACCACTGTTGTAATGTTAAGCAAATAACACATCATGGCGAGTTGTGTACTGCGAGATTACCCACCCAACCACACATCAGTCAATCTTTTACAACCCCATGAGAAGCATTAGGACCTGGGACCTAGTGGACTGCAGAGAGAACTACCCTTTTATATTCCTCCAGTCTCCTATTGGGGAATATGGATGGGACTGAGAAACGTTAATATAAGCAGGCAGGTCCACCCCCCAGTCCTATTGGTGCCACTACATGAACATGTCCCTCTCCAGCACTAATACTGTTGGGGTTGATAAAGATCAGTACTGCACTTTCTACAGAGAAAGGGTTAAATCATCATCATACCTGAGATGTCACCTAAAAAACTGTCATATTTTCAGAGGCCACCTGTGCTACTTGCACCGCTGTTCCTGCTACTGCTGTGGTTGGTGCTGCTGCTGCCGCTGGGCCCGTGACATTGGATTCCAGCTGCTGCTGCTTCTTCTACAGCTACTACTGTACCACCCTCCTGAAATATGTGAGTTGCACATTATTTGGTTTGTCAATCTTGTCGTGGCAGAGATTTTTGTTCTTTGGTGGCCTAATTCCATAACTCAGAAGCCAAGTAATACAAGACTAGCAATACTGTGGCTCTGCATCCTTTCCAGATCACTTTTAAGTCAAGTTGATGTGGACAGGATATGTTAACAGTTGCACCCCTACTTAGGAAAGTTTTCTTGAGAATTCCACACCCCATCCTTAGGTGGAAAAAGGAGTTAGGGCTGATGATGATGATGATAAGTGTGATTAGCAGCAGTGCGAGGCTCCATAACTAGAACATTCCACCACTGGGGTATACGAGTCCAGTTACTTATTCTAGGTACTCATTTTACTTGCTAATGGACAATAGTGATGATGATGCAGTGCCAGGAATCAGTTCTTGGCATTATCAGGCTGACAGCTCAGCAGTAAAACAAACCACAAGGCCTAATAAAATCTCAAGCTAGTAAATCATTAATCTTGTCAACAGCAAAAGTTCATACCAGTAGCTCAAAATAATGTTTGTAGGTGGGAGAGCAACAGTCTTTATTCCATCCAAAACCAGATTTTTTTTTTTTTCCAGTGATTCTTGGGGGTCTAAGGATGATTATGATCTTTAGTTTATAACCTACTCCTACGTATTTGTTTATATTAATCTGCAGGTCTACATCCTTCCTATTACACTTTTTCATGACTAGCATTATTCTATTTGATAAACAATAACTATTGTTGAGGAGGTAATTTTATGCCAGGTTAGAGTATCAAGAGTATACTAAGCAAATTCCCCAGGTATACCAGTAGCAGATAGTTATTAAACCTTTCCTTTGCACTTCTTCATGATTAGCGTGTCTCCTTGCTAAAGTATTGCATCAACTCAACATTATTTCAAGTTGATAGACAGCTAGACAAGTACACAGACACATAACATTACACATGCACATGGATAGTAGATTAACAAATGCACATGAATAAACATGACACAGATACACATAGGTAGTAGATAGATTGTTAAGAGTGTTAGCCAGATCTATTACTAGAATTTTTAGATAGAAAGGTTCTCCATCTTATTTTTTATAGAAAGATTCCCCATGTTATTTTTTTATGCCTTTAACCGCTAGTACAGTATTTCCCTCAGTTGAACAATATCTGGTGTTAGTTCAGTGAATGTGGCTTGTCTTCTTTGTGGCTGTGGTGATTTCCCAACATAATTTCTTAGCAAGCCTCCTATGCCACCTATAAGACATGTGATTATTGACTGATTATTATTATTATTATTATTATTATTATTATTATTATTATTACTTTTTTTGGAGGGTGAAGTGCTTGAAAGGGTACAGCAGGGAAGAAAGGTTGCTGGTTCTTTGAAAGCAGTGATAAGAAACAGGGAAATGAGCATGGAAGTGAAAAAGTTACTACATGACAGTATTGTGATACCAACTCTAACGTACGGAAGTGAAGCTTGGACGTTGTTGGAAGGACACAAGTCAAGAGTGAGAGCCGTGGAAATGAGTTATTTAAGAGGAGCCTGTGGAGTCACATGGAGAGACAGGCTGACGAATGAGGTTATAAAGGAGCGTTGTGGTGGTGATGTGGATGTGATAGGAAGCGTTATGAGGAACACACTGAGGTGGTTTGGCCATGTGGAGAGGATGGAGGGTCAAAGACTGACGAAGAGAGTGTATGTGAGTGAGGTGGAGGGGGAAAGAGGGAGGGGGAGGCCGAGGATGAGGTGGAGAGATGGGGTGGAGAGGTATATGAGAGAGGGGGGTGTGAGTTGGGAGCAGGGGAGTGAAATGGCGGGGGACAGGGCGACTTGGAGGCGATTTGTTTGTGGCCACCCCAAACGGGATTGAGGCGTCTGGCAATAGATAGATAGATAGACTTTTATTATTATTATTATTGTTTGTGCTGTACTTGCTAGATGGGCAGTGGACAGATCTTATTATAGCCTGTGGTTTGCCCAGTTGTTTCACTTCAAATGCTATTGATTAGCATACTGTCTGTCTATCTATCTATATACCTAGGCTGCTTCCCCCAAGGAAAGGGAGGTAGCCGAGACAGGAGGATGCACTCCCCATTTACTCATCCATTCAAACACATTCATTCACATCTTAGCCCCAAAGGGGAGAAGGGACAGATACTCACAGCACCACACCGCACAAGGGTCAACTGCGCAGTGCAGTCATTGACATCCGCAGCAGGGCCCGACAGCAGAGCTGGTTTACCTCTGCCACATCATAATAGACCCATCCCCTTACCTACACCTGACCTGACTTGCTGATCAGACCAAATGCGGGAGAATATCCCCTCAGGGCTGTGTCATCATTTATTCATTCACAATTTCTTTCCATTTATTTCTGTCATGCACAGACACTCTTCCTTGCTCAACAAACATCCCTCTCGCATCCAGCGCTCTCTTCACACTGTCCATCCATCCTATTCGTGGTCTTCCTCTCAGCCTTATACCTGTCACATCAGATCTAGTTATCTTTTTCACCAATCGCTCATTATCCATTCTCTCCATATGCCCAAACCATCGCAACACCCTCTGCTCAGCTCTACCAGCCATCTCCCGAACAACTCCAGTTCTTCAACGCACTTCATCATTTTGCACTCGATCCATACGCGTCACTCCACACATACTCCTCAGACACCTCATCTCCATTACCTTCAGACTATTCCTCTCTGCTACACCCATATTCCACGTTTCAGCCCCATATAACGCAGTCGGTACCACAACACCCTCATACAGCCTTCTCTTTACATCCATTCTAAGCGAACGACATCTAAACACTTTTTTCATTCCTCCCAGCACCTTTCCTACTTCATTCATTCTAAACTTCACTTCTGCATCTATTCTTTCATCCACAGCAACATGTGACCCTAAATATTTAAAACACACTACCTCCTCAAGCAACTCGCCATTCAAAACTATATTCATCCCCCTACCATCTACCAACCTTGTACACTTCATCACTTTACTCTTTTTCTCATTTACTTTCAATTTCCTCCTTTCACACACCCTTCCAAACTCCTCTACCAACTGTCTTAATCTCTCTTTTGAATCAGCCACCAGTGCAGTATCATCTGCAAACAACAGCTGCTTCAGATTCCCAAATCAGATGGTCAATTTTCCAAAAACCTCCACTTACCAATATATTTTTCATGCAAATTTCCCTTCAGTCTTATCTGTGCTTGAGATTATTCCTTGAACTTTTGGAGGTACGTGCTGTGTTTTCTGTTTCAATCACTCACACCAATCGATCCTGCGATGTTGACAATTATTTTTGTAAACAGACTAGGCCCTGTCAATTCCCCCTTGTCTCTAGTTAACTATCATTCCATTGAAGTGTCTGCGGCAGGAAAAGTGATTACAGTATTCTTAACATCCAACAGAAATTGGATGTACTTTTTAAAATGTGCTAAAAATTTGAGTAAGATTAGCAACAAGTGTGGTAGAGTATTGTTGGCATACTTTTGAACATGCCCATACATCACAAACAGACGCAGTAAGTCCTGGTTATATGCCACAGTTGCCTAAAATACAGGGTGGTTCATATGTAACATGTCTGATTACTTGTGTTTTGTTTTTTCTTTTTGGACCATACCTTACCCCATTCTTAGGTGGAAAGAAGAGGTTAGGATGATGATGATGATGATGATTCCAATGATGAGTATTATATGATGGCTGATGTTGATTATCATAATGATTATGATGATAATGATGACTGACGTGGTGAACGGCTCAGTCAGCACTACCAATGTCTGCCGTGCATCATTTTCTATTTCCCTTAACCCTTCCTTACTTTATAGTGATTGCATGTCTGCATCCATTGCTTGCATTATTTTTTATAAAGTAAACAAATATGTGTTCTTGCATTTGCATCCAATAATTCCTTAAAGTTCACTCATTTTAAGTAAGAGGAGAGAGAAGTATGTGGTAACCATAGGGGTATTTGCCTTCTTAGTGTGACTGGTAAAATATATGGTAGAATACTCATTGATAGGGTTAGGCATATGACAGAGGAGCTAGTTGGAGAAGAACAAGGGGGATTTAGGAAGGGAAAAGGGTGTGTAGATCAGATATTTGTTCTAAGATGTTTAGTGGAGAAGTATCTAGAGAAGGGAAGGAAAGTGTACGCTGCCTTCATGGACTTGGAGAAAGCTTATGACAGAATAGATAGGAAAGGTATGTGGAAGGTATTAAGAATATATGGAGTGGAGGGGAAATTGTTGAGTGCTGTGAAGAGTATGTACGAGGGAGCTAGGGCTACGGTGCGAGTGGATGGTGAGCTGAGTGAGTTCTTTGATCTCAATGTGGGACTGAAACAGGGGTGTGTAATGTCTCCATGGCTGTTTAATATATATATGGATGGGGTCGTAAAGGAGGTACAAGGTAGGGCAGTGGATGTAGGGGTGGCCCTAATGAATGAGGGTGAGATTTGGAAGCTTCCGGTGTTGCTGTTTGCTGATGATACAGTATTGTTGAGTGAAGATGAATGGGAGTTGCAAGGTTTGGTGAATGAATTTGGGACAGTGTGTAGGAGGAGGAAGCTGAAAGTTAATGTAAACAAAAGTAAAGTTATGGTGTTTGAGAGGAATGAAGTCACAGAGTGTGCAGTGAGGTTGGATGGTGAGGATATGGAGAATGTGAGTGCATTCAAGTACTTGGGTAGTGTGATGAGTAAGGATGGAACTTTGGGGGATGAAGTACGTGAAAGGGTACAGCAGGGAAGGAAGGTTGTTGGCACACTGAAAGCAGTGATGAGAAATAGGGAGGTGAGTATGGAAGTTAAGAAGTCTCTGCATGATGGTATTGTGATCCCTACCCTGACGTATGGAAGCGAGGCGTGGACCTTGCAAGAGGGGAACAAGTCAAGAGTGAGAGCAGTGGAAATGAGTTACTTGAGAGGAGCATGTGGAGTGACATGGAGGGACAGGTTGACGAATGAAGAAGTGAAGGAACGTTGTGGGGTAGATGTGGATGTGGTTGAAAAGATTAGGAGAAATACACTGAGGTGGTTTGGACATGTGGAGAGGATGGAGAGTGAAAGACTGACTAAGAGGGTGTATGTGGGTGAGGTGGAGGGAGGGAGAGGGAGGGGTAGACCAAGGATGAGGTGGAGGGATGGAGTTGAGAGGTATATGAGGGAGGGGGGGGTGAGTTGGGGGGAGGGGAGTCAAATGGTGGGTGACAGAGTGACTTGGAGGCGTTTTGTCTGCGGCCACCCTTTGCGGGATTAGGGCGTCGGGCTATAGATAGATAGAGATAGATAGAAATTTTTCCCCTCCCCTGACTTTTATCTATCATGCCAGACACCTCAGTCTCATAAGGGGCAGCCACAAACAAATTAACTTCACATCACTCTGTCTTCTGCTGTTTGATTTTCCTCTCTCCAGCTCACACTCCCCTCCCTTGTATCTCCCCACTCAATTCTTCCATGTCAGCCTTAGTCTCTCCCTCCTTCTCTCCCCTGCCACTTCAGTCACATATACTTTTCTAGTCAGTCTCTCATTCTGCATTCTCTCTACATGGCCAAACCATCTCAAAATATTTCTCCAAACAGTTCCACAACGCTTCCTTACTTCTTCATTTGTCGTTCTGTCTGCTCATAAAACTCCACACAATCCTACTTCATGTCTACTGCTCTCACTCTTGATTTGTGTCCTTCCAACAGAATCCAAGTTTCACCTCGATGATCACTTCCCCATTCCTTATCACAGCCTTCAATGATCCAGCAATCTTTCTACCTTGTTGTACCCTTTCAAGCACTTCCATCCTTACTTGTCATACTACTTAAGTACTTGGATACGCTCTCATTCTTGATGTCCTCACCATCCAGTCTCACAGTGTATGTTGTGACTTCTTTTCCCTCAAGACCATAGTTTTATTCTTCAATCTCTTTTAAATTCCATTTCCTACTTACACCCTCAAACTCATTCACCAAGCCTTACACTTCACATTAATCCTTACTTAACAATACAGTATCTTAAGCGAGCAACAGTTCAGAAAGTTTCCACACTGTTTCCTCTCTCATAGCGCACTCAGTATTTTCACTTCTCTACCTATTATCTCTTATAGCTCTGCCTATATACAAACTGAACAACCAAAGAGACATGACACTTAGAAACATGACACACAAAAACATGACACAAAAACATAACACAAGTAGATATCACACACACACACACACACACACACACACACACACACACACACACACACACACACACATGCAGACATGAGATTTTTTTCTTCATGCAGATTTACTTCACACACCCCACTGGCAGAATAAGATAGCACTGTGGCCCAGCATCCTTTCCATAGCACTTCTTCATGTCGGGGGAGGCGGTGGCTCAGTCGGTAGAGAGGTGGCCTGCAGTCCTACTGGACCAAAGTTCAAATCCCCGCTGGGGCAGGGAACAGTTTAAGGATTTGAATTTCGTTAAATCAGACTTTACTGATCTACCAGATGACCCGCCGACATGTCGTAAAAATACCCCCGCTAATACCAATACACCAGTCCTGTATGAGACAACCCTATAGCATGTATTCAATATGGACGGTGGGTGTTAGTGCCGAAGTGGTGACATGTAAAGGTGTATGGTATGTAGGACTACTGGGCCTTGATAGCAGGCTGTGAAGCCTATGCCTAAAGTTGGACACACACACACACACACACACACACACACACAAAACATAATACAGTAGTCTTCTTTCAAATAGCATTTACAAAGGAGAGATGGTAATTTGATGCCCGTACCTTAACTGGAGCACAGAGGAATACCCAGTAGCTATTTCTGAAAGTTGTCAAAATACCTGCATCCCCCATACTAACAGACTTAGCCATCAACACGCAATATATATATGAGCAGCCTTGTATTATGGTTCAGTAAATTGTGTGCTGCTGTTGGTGTGGTCCTGTATTCCTCTATAGTAGTGCCGTAATCAAACCACTTCTCTGAACCAATATAGCATCAGTTTTAGCATTTTTACAGTATTGTACAGTAATTGCTCCCTCACAAAGTGAAACAGGGTCATTTGTTTGTGTAGCTTTTATGTGTGTGCTGATCACCTAGGTTCTTGAATGAGATGTTACTAAATGAGCTGTGAAATTTTGTGAAGGATAATTATATGCTTGTCATTTTCCAAAGTAGACTGCTGGTAGTGAGATTCACACATACACACGTCTGAAAAAGATCATTAGAGGATTATCTGTGTTGTAGGGATAATTTTGGAGCATAACTCTCTTGGAAAAGGTCATATTGCTACATTTCTTTCATTAAACTCAAGTATATAGTTTTACTGGCATTGACTGTGATTCTTAATAATGACAATGAGCTTGGGACCACCACAACAGCCTGTATTATCAGCCCAAAAGATCATAAATAAATGTGGCAGATAAAAGGATTTTGATAAGCCATAGTGCTTTTTTTACCCAACAATAACAGTAGGTGTTTTGCATATATTATCCTGCCTGAAATACTGTACTTATATTTGTTGTGATATATTTTTATGCCTATTTTCTTGTATTGATATGTTATTTTTGCAATTTTATTACTGCCATGTCATAGTGATGTACTGCACAGTCTGCAACAGGAAGAAGTATACCAAAAAATATTCACCTGTAGTCCTTGTTTGGAAGATTTTAATTGGCAACGGTCCAACTTTGAAACTGTCGTTCTCACTCTATATTTCCTTCTGCGTATGACCTCCAGTCTTTTAAACGCAGTATTTGCGGGAATCTCAAAATTAATGGATCTTGAATTAGTCTCTCTTTTGTTAAATATTTCTTAAAGTCTTCTGTTTGTTCTCTGCATTAAAAAAAAAAAAAAAAATGCCCTGAATAGCTTTAAAAAATTAAGAACTAACGAGCATCCATAGTTAACTATTAATGGGCATCTTGAGTTGTTTCGCTTCATTTATATCCAAGAATAACACCTGAGTTGATTCCCTTCATTAAACATACCCACTTGATTCCCTTTATTTATGTCAGAGGTTAATGAGTTGAGAGTTTTCACTTCATGCTGTATACAGTACAAGCTTTTGTCGTTCATAGTTTTTTTTTTTTTTTTTTTTTTTTTTTTTTTTTTTTTTCTGTGGCTGACTGTGCATTTTATATATTGATTTGGGTATGTTTTTTTTGGTGCTTATTCTGTAGTCAGTTTTTCACTTGACAGATTCATTACCTCTTAGCATGGTTGATGGCCATGTGCTGTCAGACTAGAGAGTTAATTGGCCTAGTAACCAAGGAGGCTCATCCCTACCTCATCACAAAGGCTTTTAGAATTATATACACCCATGATATAGTACTGACGTTATAAAAGTTGTCTGGCTTTGTCAGATGAAAACAAACTGAGTGCAGTTATGTATGTGTTGAATTGTGTTATTTTTATTTTTCTATCGTTATTTGTAATGATTGGGGAAAATGTACCTTTCTATGTTCATCTTCAGATATTTAAAATTGTATGGAAAGATCCTTAGGTGCCCCCAGTTGACTGAACTATTTTGATATACTGTTTCAGATCACATTGCCATTTGCCACATTATCTTAAGCATTTGCAAGAATGAGGCATCTGGCAATGCATAGATAGATAGATTTGCAAGAACTAATTTGCCTGTCATGTCCCTATCATCTATGAACCCATTGTAGCTTAGAAATCAGCAATATTATTTTGTGCAGTATGCAATATTAGGTTAGGCTGAGTATGTTGTATAAAGTTGTAAGCTCTCTAACATCACAGCAAAATGTTTAGACTTTTTAACAGTTAATATTATTATGCTTTTTTGGAAGAGTAATATTCCCAAGGCTGTTCATTGCATATGCTGTTGTTATTTCTCACACTTTGATGTTTTTTGTGTACTGTATCTGGATGGTGATTTTAATGCTTATAAGGTGTATTCAAGATTGTTAAGGCTGTTCTTAGGCTATGCTCTTGATGTTTCTCTTACTATGTTGCTTTTTCTGTCTGTTGATCTTTTTGGGTGTTTGTAATGGTGTTGGGATCTGTCAGAATAGGTTGTGGTGGTTTGTGATGAGAGAGAGAGAGAGAGAGAGAGAGAGAGAGAGAGGGTGAAGTATCTAAATGACAGTGGTTTAATATGTGTTGGAGTGAGCAAGGATGTGTGATGTACCCATGGTTTTGTGTGTGTGTGTGTCTGTGTTCTTACCTAATTATATCTTTACAGGAATGAGTCAAGCTCGTACTGTCCCGTGTCTTATACCATATTTATCGTACATATCCTTAAATTTGTGAATTGTTTTGGCACACACTATTTCATTCGGTAATGCATTCCAGTGATCAATTGCTCTGTTTGGGAAACTGAATTTCCTCACGTCCTTATCACCTTTCTTCTTATGCAGTTTTTTGCAGTGTCCTCTTGCTGATGCTTCCCCATATGTTAAGTAATCATTTATGTCTATTTTCTCCTTCCGTGATATGCATTTATATAGCATTATCAAGTCACCTCTTTTCCTTCTCTCCTGTAGTGTTGGTGGATTCAGTTTATTTAGTCTTTCTTCTTAGCTTAGATCCTTTAAGCTTGGTATCCATCTTGTAGCGGCCCTTTGAACTTTTTCAATCTTGTCTATGTGTTTTTTGAGATGAGGACTCCGGACTACTGATGCATACTCCAGGGTTGGGCTGATGAATGATGCTATTATCCATCTTAGCATGTCTTCATTTATGTATGTCAATGCTATTCTCATATTTGCAAGCAGTGTATACATGTTCCGTACCTTCTCACTGATGTGGTCAGCCGGAGATAGTCTGTTATTGATAATCACACCTAGGTCCTCCTCTCTTTCTGATGTGTGTAGGGTTTTATTTCCTTACGTATAATCCCAATCAGGTCTTTTTCCACTTTTACCAAACTTGATTACATGACACTTGTCCACATTGAATTCCATTTGCCATGTATTACTCCATTCATGAAGTTTATTTAATTCTTCTTGTAGCTCTTTACAAGAGTCTGTGTTAGTAATTCTCCTTTGTATTTTTGCATCATCTGCAAACATATTTAGATAGCTTTCATTTCCAGTGTTACTGTCTATATCATTTATATACACTACGCCCTGTGGTACTGCACTAGTCACTTTTTTCCATGATGAGTAGTTTCCCCTTAGTACTGTTCTCATTTCTCTTTTTATGAGAAAATCTTTCATCCAACAAAACAGTTTGCCTCGAATTCCTCCTTGATGGTACAGTTTCCATAAAAGTCTTTGGTGTGGTACTGTGTCAAATGCTTTCTTGAAATCTAAATAGATACTGTCCACCCATCCTTCTCTTTCCTGTATTGTGTCTGTTACTCTGTCATAGTAGCTCAACAGATTAGTAACACATGATTTTCCTTTTCTGAAACCAAACTGTCTTTCTGTTATCATATTGTGTTCTTCTAGATGATTTACCCAAGCTTTTCTTATAAGCTTTTCTAATACCTTGCTTACAACACTGGTCAATGATACTGGTCGGTAGTTGAGTGGATTTTGTCTATTCCCTTTCTTGAATAAGGGGACAATATTTTCTTTCTTCCAAGTATCAGGTAGTTTACCTTGACTCAAGGATATCTTGAAAATTAAAAATAATGGTTTGCTTAACTCCTTTGCACATTCTTGTAGCACCCAACTTGAAATTTCATCAGGACCATTTGCTTTTCCTCTGTCTAATTTACTTAACTCCTCCTGTATTACTTTTTCTGATATTTGTATATCTGGTAGTATGTGTGGGCATGCATGTTCCACATAGTCCCTCTCAAAATTTTTTTCGTCTGTAAAAACTGATTGGAAATTCTTATTTAGTACTTCACAAATATCTTTCTCTTGTGTATAGGTGATTCCCTCGTCTGTAATGGATTGTATTATATCTTTTACTTTGGTTTTGCTTCTGATGTAGCTGTAAAATAGCTTCGGTTGATCACTACTTTTATTTATGATATCCTCCTCAAACTGTTTCTGGGCTTCCCTCCTTATTCTTGTATAATCGTTTCTTGGCTGTTTGTAATTATTATATGCCCTTTCACTATTGTGTCTTCTGTATCTATTCCACAACAAATCTCTTCTTTCTTTTGATTTTTTACATTCTGTATTGAACCATTTCTGTATTTTCTTATCTGCTTCTTTGTGCTGTGGGATGTACTTCTGGACTCCTATTTCATAAAATTCACGGAATTTTTTATATACAGCATTTAAATCTTGTCCTCTAAGCTCATTTTCCCAATCAACTTCTAAGAAATAATTCTTTAGATCATGATATTTTCCATTTTTATAGTTTAGACTCTTTTTGTAACTTTCATTGCTGTTAACTATGTCATATGCTATCCTGAAGTTGCAATTTAGTACTGCATGGTCGCTTTTGCCGAGTGGAGGGTGATATATTTAAACTGTCAGTATCATTTTCTTGCCTAGTAAATATGAGATCTAGCATTGAAGGTACATTGAGTCCTCTGTTTCTGGTGGTTTCCCTCACATGTTGCGTTAGGAAAAACTCTTGCATGAGATCCAGGAGTTTTTGGTCCCAGCAGCTTTCTTGGCTTATTATATCTAGAGTATTCCAATTTATATTTGTATTAAAATCTCCAGTTAGTATTATTCTTTCCGATTTCTCTTCCATTTTATGTAGTAATGCTCTTAAACTCTGAATTGTACTCTCTGCTAGGTCCTCATATTCGTATCTTTCCCATGTATTTGATCTGGGTGGCATGTACAAATTGGCTACAATTACTTTCCCTTCAGATGTGTTGATCTCTACTGCAATCATTTCTACTTGTGAGGGTATATCTAGTTTTATTTCATTGACTTTTAGATTTTTCTTAGTTAATATTATAATTCCTCCTCCTTTTTTTAAGTTTCTATCTCTTCTCCATATATTATATTCCTCTAAGTTTAGTATGTCATTTGATATCCTTGGTGTTAATTTTGTTTCAGTTAGGCATATTATATGTGGTTCATTTTCTCTGACATAATCATTCATCTCTAATAATTTAGATACCATTCCATCCACATTTGAGTACATCTTGTTTATATACTTGTCATGACATGGTTCTACTACCTTCCTCCTTTTTATTCCCTCCTGTTTATGTACCACTTTCATACCTGCAATCCTATTACAGTACTTTGTAAAAAAAATGTGTTCTTCTCTTCTTCTGATCTTCCCTCATTTTTTGTTTTTGCTTCCTCCCTCTTCTCTTTCAGTAATTCCAGTTCCTCTTGTGTTAGGCATCTTTTTATCCATACATTTTTGAACTCCTCTTTTTCCATAAGATTCTTTGCATTTTTTAGTATCCCCTACACGGTGTTTACACTCTGGAAAGTTACCTTTAGATGTCTTGACTTGCTTTTCTCGTATTTCCCTAACCTTTTGTGTTCCTCTGTGTCTTTACTACAGATTTCCTCTGATACTTCTTTCAATAAACTCATTACATTTGCCATCTCCTTTTTGTCTCTTGAGATCTTGTTTTTTACTTCTTCCTCTTCTATACCGGTGATTACTATAGATTTGTTGATATCTACCGAATCTCTGACTAACTTTGGATTGTTTTGGATTATTCTTGTCACTTCCTTTTTAATGCTTTTTTCTCCCACCCTTGTTTCTAAGTCTTTCTTTACTTTCACCATTTCAGCATACGTGGTTTCCACATCATTTTTGTAGCTTTGCACAGCTTCATTCACCTGTGTTATCTTCTCCTCAATATCACTGCTCTGGTCTATCAGACTGCTTACTTGCCTAATTGTCTCTGTATCATTTTTGAACTCTTCCATAATACTCTCGTGGTTGACTACTGTACTTGCCATTTCACTCATTTTCCTCCTAAGTGTACTCACTTTCACTGTTAGTTCACTGATGGTTGTGTCTTTCTTGTTGACCTCCTTTCCTAGTTTTCAAATTTCTTCCTTTTGCAAGTGCATCTATCTATCTATCTATCTATCTATTGTCAGACGCCTCAATCGCGTTTGGGGTGGCCACAAACAAATCACCTCCAAGTCGCCCTGTCCCCCGCCATTTCACTGCCCTGCTCCCAACTCACACCCCCCTCTCTCATATACCTCTCCACCCCATCCCTCCATCTCATCCTCGGCCTCCCCCTCCTTCTTCCCCCCTCCACCTCACTCACATACACTCTCTTCGTCAGTCTTTCACCCTCCATCCTCTCCACGTGGCCAAACCACCTCGGTGTGTTCCTCATAACACTTCCTATCACATCCACATCAACACCACAACGCTCCTTTATATCCTCATTCGTCAGCCTGTCTCTCCATGTGACTCCACATGCTCCTCTTAAATAACTCATTTCCACTGCTCTCACTCTTGACTTGTGTCCTTCCAACAACGTCCAAGCTTCACTTCCGTACGTTAGAGTTGGTATCACAATACTGTCATGTAGTAACTTTTTCACTTCCATGCTCACTTCCCTGTTTCTTATCACTGCTGTCAAAGAACCAGCAACCTTTCTTCCCTGCTGTACCCTTTCAAGCACTTCACCCTCCAAACCTCCATCCTTACTCATCACACTACCCAAGTACTTAAACGTACTCACATTTTCCAATTCCTCACCATCCAACCTCGCTGTACATTCACTGACTTCACCTCTCTCAAAGACCATCACTTTACTCTTCCCTACATTCACCTTTAGATTCCGTTTCTTACACACTCTCTCAAACTCATCCACCAAGCCTTGCAGCTCCCCTTCGTCTTCACTCAACAACACAGTATCATCTGCAAACAACAGTACAGGGAGTTTCCAAACACTATCCTCTCTCACCAGGGCCACTCCAACATCCACTACCCTACCTTGTACCTCTTTTATTACCCCATCCATGTACAGATTGAACAACCATGGAGACATGACACATCCCTGTTTCAACCCAACTTTCAAAGAGAAAAATTCACTTAGTTCACCATCCACACGCACTGCAGCCTTTGCACCATCGTACATAATCTTCACAGCATTCAGCAACTTCCCATCTACTCCATATATTCTTAACACTTTCCACAATCCTTGTCTATCCACCCTGTCATATGCTTTCTCCAAATCCATGAAAGCTGCATACAACTTCTTTCCCTTCTCAAGAAACTTTTCCACTAAAGATCTAAGTGCATCTGCTTCCTTATTTCATCTATCTCATTTTGAAAGGCCATTTCCAGTTTGTGTACATGCTCTACCAGTCTATTGTGAGTCTCCATTTCAACCAGTTCTTGGTAGAAATCATCATATTGCTTTCTACCTTTATCCCTTTTCTTTTCCAAATTTGCTTTACTAAAGTATGTGGCCATTTTGCAATACTAAAAGCGCAGAGTACTTACATTCCCTGGGGCAGTTGTAGTCTAAACAAACAATCAGCTGACTGAGTGCATTCTTTCGCTACTAGGTTCTCTTTTCTGTTTGAACAAGTCTTGTTTACCCCCTTTCTTTCTTCTTCTTCTTTTTTTTTTTTTTTTTTTTTTTTTTTAAATAATAAACAACCATTTAGTCTAACCTGGTACAGAGCTTGACTCATATAAAGATACTAATTTAGGTAATGCCACTGGCCATGCTGGCTCGGTATTGAGCACTGTCGGCCCACGTCTGCACTCCTTGGTGTCACCCGTGTGTGTGTGTGTGTGTGTGTGCTGAAGATTTTGGGATTTGAATGTTGAATGAATGAGTGTATGAACTATTTCAGTGGGCTTTTGGCTAGTTTCTCCTATTGGGTTTCCTCTTTGCTTCATGAACCCTGTACTGTTCATCCATATGTAGAAAGAGAAGTGGATAGGGTGTTGTTGATGACTGCTTAAAAAAAAAATTGTTACGATGATGACTGAGAAATTAATTGGTTATGATGATGATTAATTATTAGTCCACTTCACTGGGCATGGTACTGATAGCTCTGCCACATAACTGCCTGCCCATTCTTGGCTCCTTCCTCAAGTGGTTCTAGCTGGAAATAAAATTGAGAGAAAGAGAGAGAGAGAGAGAGAGAGAGAGACCCTGGTGCCCTAGTGCTAAAAATCATTACAGACCTCTGACCCTCCCATCACCTAGGCTATACTGACAATCTCTCCTATCACCTTCCCCTCTGGCAGAAAAATTAATTCTTACAATATTCTTTATTCCTTTGTCAGTAGATGATAAACCTGTTAGTTCAAGATTATGCAGCTTTGAAGAGTATTTGCTACATATTAGTAAATCTTGGCTTGGTTTGTGGGCCACTTCTGGGCTGAGGCTTCTGTGTTTTGGCACATTTCCCGGGCCCTGGATAAAATAGATGTAAATTGGTTGATGGTGGTGGTTGCAACTCCAGGCTAATCTATACATAAACTCAGAGGGTTGACTACAGAAATCCTGACAGCCCCAAAGATATATGCTGAAGCATTGTTGTGGTAGTATGGTGCATGTGGTGAGTGTGGTGTGGTGTGGTGTGGTGTGGTGTGGGAGGATGCATTACGCTGTGGTACATGTGTTGAGTGTGTTGTGGTGTGGGAGGAGGCATTACACTGTGGTACATGCGGTGAGTGTATTGTGGCAGTGTGGTGTGATAGTGTGGTACATGTGATGAGTGTGTTGTGGTGTGGAAGGATGTGTTATACTGTGGGCATAGTGTATTGTTTGTGAGTTGTATTTTGTGTTGGCACTGAAACAGAGGAAGGTGATGGTTGTGTTGGAGTCTGGTTACATTCATTTAACTCTAACTTGGCACAAATTATCATGTTTATGCAGCTTTTTTCCACACTGTTCAGTGGCGGAAATAACGAATATCACAGACTATATTCTTTCCAAACCGTTTCTTCTTGGCAAGCATCATATTTTATTGCTTATGTACTGTATTCTTACAACTCAGCAGTCATGAAAGAGCATTAGGTATTCAAGTAAGAGAAAGAGAGAGCATAGGTGTATTCATGTTTCTCTGGTTAGGGTTGTTTCTGAAGGGTGGATGTCTGGTGATCGTTTTTGAGGGTTCCTGTTTGGCTGTAGATTTTTAGATGGCATTAGTGGCCATGTACATCTAGGTAGTGGTTATGTAAAGTCTGAAAGAACAGAAATAAAATTTAAAAACTGGATGACGACCAGAGTCATTGGCAGAATGCAGATAATGCAGATGGTCAGAGCTGATGACCTGTACTGCGAAATTCCGTATGCTTCACACAGCACAGCACAGTTCCTTCTGAATGGGGGTTGTTTAGGTAGAGGGGAAAAAGTGAGGTTTAGTGTTGGGAGAAGAGGAAGAGGGAAGTGTAGTGTTGGTTAGAGGAGGAAGAGGGAAGTGTAGTGCTGGTTAGAGGAGGAAGAGGGAAGTGTAGTGTTGGGTAGAGGAGGAACAGGGAAGTGCTGTACTGAGTAGAGGAGGAAGAGGGATGTTGTTGAGACACTGCATGTAGTGTTGTGGGTTTTGAATGGCTGTAGTGGCTAGGTAGTGAGTATGTACAGGATTAAATATTTATAGAAAAAAAAAATGAATTAAAAAACAGAGCATAATTAAACACTAACGCAGTTCTATTCACAAGTCATTTGGATTGAGGTCACCTTTTAATTAATGTGGACCAGTGGTCAGGTGAAAGCTGTAGTAAACTTTTTGGGTAATTTTAATGGCCATAATGCATTTATTTTACTCCCATAAAGTGCAGTCAGACTGGAGGGTCAGTTTAACTAGCAACCAAGGAGACTCATTCTTGTCTTATAACAAAGTTTGACTAAGTTTCATGGGATTGCTCCAGTTCTGTCAGATAAAAGTGAACTAACTTATTGTGAAAAAGTACATGGTGAGGCTGGGGGAGGAGGCAACCTAAGTCTGTGTGAAGGTCTTGTTGGGGTGTGGTGGTTGTTTACGATGTTTACATGTTTGTGTTTTTCTTGATTGAGAGTCCTTTGGTTGTCTGTGTCTGTGTTTAGCCACAAGGGATCTTTGGCATTGAGAACACTAACTGGTATTGCATTGGTGTTGGTGTGGAATGGAAAAGTCATAGAGCTGATAATTACAAAGCACTTATGTAGATAAAAATCTGAGATACTCAGGATTCAAGAGACTTTAAGTGGTAAGTGAGTGAGCATCTAGCTCCTTTTACTGGACATAGCCTGGTTATATCTGCCATCACATGAAGGTGTCTCCCCAGCACCACATTTGTACTGCAATTGGGTGCAGAAGGTGAGAAATGTGAAAGTAAGAGGTAGGGTTGAGAGATGCAGACTGAAAAAGACCTGGGATGAGGTCATAGTATGTGACCTCAGGGATAAAGAACTGAATAGGGAGGCTGTCAAGAGATCGAGCAGCCTGTAGGTGTCCAAGGCCAACGCAAGTGTGTTGGAGCCTTTATAAACGATATGATACAAACATTACGAAAATACCAAACCGCTTCTACAGGCCTATCATTTTCTCTGAATTTCAAGTTACTGAAGCACCCCAGTAGATATATATATATATATATATATATATATATATATATATATATATATATATATATATATATATATTTAAATACATCATCTGAGATCTAAAGGCACATTTTCCATAGTATTACAAACTGAATATGCGTAAATTGTGTTTCATTTGTGTATAATGCCAGCAAAAAGTAATTCCTCATTTAATAATCAATATATATTCCTGTAAATTGGTGATAGGTGAACATTGCTTTAAGTTAGGGTTAGGTCCCAGCAAGAGGGAATTTTTCCTAAGCATTTAAGGATCATATTCAAGACAGCACCTAAGTAACAAGATATGAATGCTAAATTTGAAATAGTGATATGTCAATGAATTAACCTTGATCTTTCACAACACACTTTTGAGATTAATTAAGAAGTTTGTGAAAAGTGTTTGTACAGACTGACAGTTTGAGAGAGAAACTGTGGTTAGTGAAAGTATCTTAAAATGAGGAATTACTGATAGGGGTTTCATAGGTAGTTATTATTATTAATATTCATCATTATTGTTATTATTATTATTATTATTACACACTAACAAGCAATTTCTGAAGCTTAAACTAATGATACCTCTTGTTGGCATTTATGACAAATGAAAGCAGACTTGTGTGTTATTTTGTGTGTTTTAGTATTTCAAACAGTTATTTTTTGTATTAGTCTCCCTCCCTCCTTCCACTCGTTTTTCTTCTCCTCCTCCTTCTCTTTCTTCTCCTTCCTCTCCATTTCTTGTTCGGTCCTCCTCCTCCTCACCTTACCACACATCCACCCTTCTTACCACCACCATGATGCAACCAACCTTCCTACCACCACCACCATGCAACCAACCTTCCTACCACCACCACCATGCAACCAACCTTACCACCACCACCACCATGCAACAAGCCTTACCACCACCACCACCATGCAACAAGCCTTATCACCACCACCACCATGCAACCAACCTTACCACAACCACCACCATGCAACCACCCTGCAACCCATCCTGTCACCACCACTTCCCTGCAACCCATCCTATCACCACCACTGCCCTGCAACCCACCCTACCACCACCACCACCACTCTGCAACCCATCCTACCACCACCACCACCATCCTGCAACCCATCCTACCACCACCACCACCATCCTGCAACCCATCCTACCACCACCACCACCACCATCCTGCAACCCATCCTACCACCACCACCACCATCCTGCAACCCATCCTACCACCACCCTGCTCTGCTGTCTTTCCTGTCCTGCCCCTTTCCCTCCTCTTCCCTTCCCAGTCTTCTGCCCTGCCTTGCATCCCTTCCCTACCCTGCTTTGCCATCCCTTCCTCCCTGGTTTGCCACTTTGCCATCTTTTACCTCTCCTGCACCCTTGCTGTACTCAGTCATACCCTCCCTTGCACCCTTACTGTGCCCTGCCATCCTTGCTATGTTCTACTGTTCTTACCTTGCTGTCCTTCCCTGCCATCTCTGCTGTGTTTTGTTGTTATTGCATTGTTGTGTCCTGTCCTATTCTTGCCTTGCTATGCTCTTCCTCTGCTGTCATCTTCCCTCCCTTGCTTTACCCCATCTGTAAAATGTGTAGTTCTATTTTATAATTTTGTTCATGTATAATTTGTTTGTTTCTGTAATTTACCAAAGCACAAGCAAAATTGTGTCTTTATGAATATATGTTCATGCTCAGCTTCCGCATATTCATAAGTCCTGTTTCATGTGTTCTGAATGCTAATAATTTAATTAAGGCTAGTTGCTGATGTTTACTAAAAAGTTTTGTATATTTCTCAAGTTGAGAAAATTCCAAATTATGTTTTCTACATTGTGAGGTATTTAGTGCAAAATTTTTCTAAGTTCAAAAATATTTCCATGTCCATCAACAATCAGGTTTTCCATATATAGTACGAAGTGATCTCTCCTTCGTACTATTCGTGTCTTGGTATTCATTTTCTGATATTTTTCAGTGTCCACATTTATATATATATACATACAAGTCACGTACAAAGAAGGTATAGAATAAAGACAGTAGTATAAGACATTGGTTTTATTTCCACTAGATATACACAAGAGTGGTGGAGGTAAAAAAAAAATAAACTATCTCGATAAATGGGCCAGAGAAATAAGGACTGGTAACCCCAAGGTGTGAGGGTTGCCAGTCCGTATTTTCATGGCCCATTTATCGAGATAGGTTCGGCGCCCTTCCCTAAGATGCTTCCAAGAGCGTGCCCTGCTCATCACTTTGTTATATACCATGTCTTGTATTGCTCTGCCAGGCAAAGCCATACAGGTAAACATGGCAATCAACAAAGGACGAGAAGGGCTGTATTAACATGCACTGCTAAACACACTGCAACCATACAGCCTGTGTTTGCATTAATGCATGTTAAAGATCAATACAAAATAATTTCTTACTCAAAATGGCATATCAAAGGACTGCATAGGGACAATTAACCTCTTCAGTACAAGGACATCTGATGCCTGCTGATGCCACAATTTTACTCAGCTTAAGGTGGTGACATACTGGAGGGGGAGGGAATGACATACTGGAGAAGTAGGGCAGGACATGGCTGCTATGAGAGGGGTAAGACAGGGCAAGGCAAGAATAGTAGGTGTGGGAGGGCATGGCTGAGTATAGCAAGGGGGTAACTTCATACTGGAGGGGTAGGGCAAGACATGGGAGATACAGGAGGGCACAGCTGGGTATAGCAAGGGATCATGGTAGGCCAGAGCCAGGAGAGGAGGGCAGGGATGGTGCAAGAATACTAGGATGAATAAAATAGTGTGGCAGCAGCAAGAATAAACCTTCATAAAATGTGGGATATAACAATAAACTGGGAAAAGACTTTACAGTACTGAAGGGGTTTACAGATACTAACATGCAATGGTTGTGATGCATGTTAAATATCCATCAACAAAATCATATTGCACTGAACCTAACAATTTTACACTTTTCACTGTAACTTGCCCTAATTTTTCATTCTTTTCCAGCTGTCACAACGTAGGGCATAGAAAGGCAATGCTATGGCTCAAAATCCTTTTCACAGTGTTTGACTACCATCATGTTTTAAGACTATTACAACTCTTATAATTCAGGCTGGAAATGTTAAAATTTTAGGCCAAGTTAAGTGCTCTGAAAAGGATCTCAGCAAACAAATCTTTAAAAATATGTAACTCAAGGCCATATTACTATACCAGAAAATGTGAAGGTGTGGACAAGCTCTACCACATAGCCAGATTCACTAATCCTGTAGGGGTACAAATTGCCTCCTGTCCCTTGCCATTTCACTGCCCTCCCTCCAACTTACAACCCCCCTCTCTCATATACCTCCCCACTACATCCCTCCATCTCATCCTTGGTCTCCCCCCCCCCTTCCACCTCAATCACAAACTCTTGGTCTCCTACTCTCCATTCCCCCAAATAACACCCCCCTCTCTCATACCTCTCTCCATCCCTCAGTCTCCCCCTGCCTCTTCTCTCACCTCCACCTCACTCACATACACTCCTAGTTAGTCTCACTCTCCATCCCCCTCAACTCACACCATCCTCTCTCCTATACATCTACTACATCCCTCTATCTCACCTCAGTCTCCACCTCACCCACACACACTCCTAGTTAATTCTCTCTCTCCACCTCCATATCATCCTCAGTCTCCCATTTCTAATTTTTGGAGTGAAAAACAATGACCTATTTTTGACTAGACTAAGATGTGGACTGCTGGCATAACATATCAACCAATAACAGGTCTTCCTTAAAAAACACCTTCACTCCATTGATAAATAAGGCAACAAGTTATATACAGTATTTTACCCAAGTTATGAAGTAACATTCCTCGCCTTAAGATTTTGTTCCCTTAAAAAAAAAAAAAAGGGTTATGTACTTCTTAACAACCTATAGTTTACATCCTTTATTAATTTCTTGATCATATAATAAACAGACATGCATCTTAAATGAGATGGGCTGAAGTTGAAATTAAAACTCATGGTCTCGTGCAAGTAGGCAACTAATAAAGCATACACTCGTATAAAATCAGTATGCTCTTCCTGGCCTACCCAGCCATTTCATACATATGCAACTGGTCTTCGAAGTCCAACATAATAAACACCACAGCATCTAACTTTTAAGTAAGGTTGTTCCAAGAACGATTTAAATTAAAATTAAAAACAAAATGCAAGGAGGCAGGAAGCAAATGCTAGAAAGCCTGAAAGATTTTTCCCTCCAACAAATATGAAAAAGCTAAGGGTCAAATTCAAGATCCATTAATTTTGAGATGACTGGAAGGTCATAGACAGTAGGAACTAAAGAGGATGGCAGCTCCACAGTTGACCTGCTGCATACATGAAGGACTTTCATCAGAAAGTTGGACAGAAAAGGGAAGAGTGTTTGCGACTGGACAAGTGCTATGCACACTTCGTAATGGTGGAGGGATGCAAGCAGTAGACAGTTCAGAGGAGCCGTGACTTTTGATGTAGCGACAAATGAGATAAATATGCAATACTTGTAGTCAGCAGGAATAAAAACTGGCATGCTGCATCACTATGTGCCACTAAGCAAAATGTCAAGAAGTTTCAAATAATTTGTCTGCATCGGGAGCATTGATTTTTTTTTTTTTCAATTCTCAGGTTAAGTGTTTATTATTTTGAGAAAGAGTTGCAAAAATAATTCACTCATCAGCAAAACAACTGATGTAATATTTTAAAAAGCACAATTTTACTGCCTCCAAAATATTGAAAATTCTACAACTGCCTTGTCAAAAATCAAGCAGTTTTTCATATGAAAGTCTCAAGGGTGAAAAATGGTGTACTCCTACAGAAAATACTAAAACATTTACACAAAGCAATCATTTATTGGAATAAAGAAAATATTTTACGGTCAGCACACACAAATACACAAGTAATGGATGTGGAATCATGAGGGCGGCAATATGCTAAATCTACACGAGGTAAGAGCTGCCGAAAAATCAAAGGGTCTGACTGACTGAATGGCCAAGAGATGCTCCCTCATCCACAAATACAGACAGTGCATACACAGAAGTCCTCGTTTTGCCACAGGTATGACCTAAACAAACAGCATTACCTCGATTCAAGTGGTAATGAAAATTTTGTACCCTGACTAAACTTTATAGGAACACTAATCAACTGACAGAACTGGGCCCAAAAGTGGGGAGGGGGGGGGGAGGATGGCAGGTTGCATTGTTTGAAGATCCTTAGTTACGAGGTACAAATTACTCTCCTTGGTTACTTCGTTTAGTTTTGTATGGCTTACAAATGCTCCAACATGCTTGCATGAGTCAGCCTTGGTCACCTAATGGCAATTCTCCCTGCTATTCAATCTCTGGCAATCTCCCTGTTCAGTCCCTTATCCCTGAGGTCTCACTGACTTATCCCAGGTCTTTATTTTTGGTTTGCCTCTCAACATTACCCTCAACATTCACACCTCTCACCCTCAATAACAACCCGTCATCAACCTCTCCAGATGTCCAAACCATCTCAATCCTCTCCTCCTCATCACTACAACAATACATTCAAGTCCCATCCTTCCTCTCAGCTATTCAATTGCAGTCCTAACACCCCCCCCCCCAAGGTCTGTCATTCAAGGATGCACTTGACAAATCTAAATAATTTCTGTATATCTGACCATACGAATATTCTTTTCCTTCATTACCCAAGTCTCACCACCATACAGAATTACACTCCTAACATATACTGCATACAAAGATCCCTTTGCACTTAGCACTGAAGGAAAGCCCTCTCAATGTCAGGAGAGGCAACAGCTTCCTGAACTTTCTCAAACCATTCCTTAACCTAACCACAGAGCTAACTCCAGCCCCACCTTCAGCACATAACATGTCCCTCAAATAACAAAACTCCTTTCAGACACTCAAGAGACAAGCAAGATCAATCCTTTCATGCATTAATCTCTGTATGCTCTCCCCAACACACTGTACACACCAAATCAGCATTTTTAAATCTACCTCTAACACCACTACACCTCTTATGCACCCACTTATCACCAGCACTGAACAAGATGCAGTTACTTCCCACACTCTTGTGGCAAACTGTACATGGCCACACACACACACTGCTTTGACAGCACCACCACCAACCACAGATGTCACTTTTTAGCCATATCAACCTTCCAATCTCACTACACACTTCCAACAACTGAGGCAAAAGGGAATAGGGATCTGTCAGGTTTGAAAACATGCTATAACAATAAAACTTTTACAGGCAATGGAGATGGTCGCCTTCGTAAGGTGGCACAGTCTCCCTGGTTACTTAAGGCCCGTCCAGACGATCGAGCAATGCCCTCGGGCACAAGCGAGCAGTTTGCCTGTTGACGGGCTCACCGCTTGTGCCCGCGGGCAAATGCGTAAATTGCCCGTGGCAATTTACACATTTGCCCGCGGGCACAAGCGGTGAGCCCGTCAACAGGCAAACTGCTCGCTTGTGCCCGCGGGCATTGCTCGATCGTCTGGACGGGACTTTACTAGTTGTATCAGTGTGGTATAACAAAACTTTATAGGCACAGGAGACTTGCTTTCATGTGTCTCCTTGGTTACTAATCCCTCAGGGTGGTAGGTGGTGGTGACTATCATCCACTCTATGTGGTACTGTCTACTTCTTCCTTGACTATCATTTTGTTTGTGTCTACCCTCCTCTCATCCTATATCTCCCTTTCCTTCCTGTCACACTTTATTCCTCTTTTTTCTGCCTCTAATGGTTCTACACAGTGCCAAGCCTTATGTTTTCCTGCAACCCAGGAAACCATTTGCAATGTTGGGTAGTAACCATATAACCAGGTAACTGGATGATGTGGAGCCTAACTATGGTGCCCCTGCTAAATGGGAGGAGAGGCAAATGCAGCATCTATTCGGGAATCAAATCTCCACACTTTTCTCTGCATCTTGCTGTCGCATGGCGGTCAGTTGCAAGGGAACATCAGTTCACTGCACTGGGTGGCCTTGCAGGGGCTGTTGCTTGCCTGGAGTTGAGGGGTCTACTTGCCTGGAGAGACTGGGGTTGATCAACTAGTCCCTCAGTTCAGTCCCATCAAAACTTCAGTTCCCTCCTTATCCTCCCTATAAATGGTAGAATACAGAAGTCTTCTTGGCTGCTAGACATTAGCCCACTTTATAGGCACTGGAGAGGATTGCCTTCATGAGTGTCTTACTATTCATATACCTCCCTAAGGATAATGGTTACTATAGGAGTCTCATTGGTTACCAGTCATATTATACCTCCCTATCCTCCTTAAGGGTAATGGTGGACTACAGGTGAAGGGCAAATTCAGCCTGCAGTCTGTGCTAATGCTCATATAGGCCTAAGCCTGGGGACAATATTCAGTTAATTACTTGGATTATAAAAAAAATAAGGAGGTAAACGATGACTTTCTGTATATACAACTGTACAGTAGTTCTTTCACAAACTCTCCACAGTACTACATGACTAGCACATGAGGACTCTATATACAACAATAGTTTTTTCACCTTAACTTGGCCAAGATTTCTCCTTTGGCAGCTTATATCACTTATATCAGTAGCAATAACAAATAAAACAGCAACGGTTCTACAGCCATTCCATAGCACTTCTTTGTGAGTAGCAACACTAATTTTAATGTTAGAGCTCAATACTTCAGATTCAAAGATACCATAATTTTAGGCCAAGTTAAAGTAATGAAAAATCAGTTTTAACACATTACCAGTCTTCTTGGAACATAAGATTTTCCTTTACACAGCTGGGTTGATCTAGCTATCTTGATACATTTCAACCATGTTTAAAGTCAACTCACCTCCTGCAAATACAGAAAAAAAAAATTAACTGGCTTGTTTTCATCTGATGGAACTGGACCAGTACCAAGATAAATATTAAGCTGTGGTTTCTAAGGCACCAGACACCAAAACCCACCCGACCACCAGGCACCCAAATCACCAGGCACCTAAACACAACCACCTGGCACCTAAACACAATAGGTCACCAGGCACCTAAACACACTAGGCCACCAGGTAACTAAAGACTAAGCCACCATGCACCTAACACTAGGTGTGCGGCCGCTTCAACACACTAAACCAGGCACCTCAACCCACAAGGACATCAGGTGCCTAAACACAGTAAACCACAATCTCAATACAGAGAAACATATAACATTTCATATGCCTGCCAACTGGGAAAAAAATAAATAAAATAAAACATACCTAAAAAATACCTAACATTCCAAAGTACATTTAGCTGTAGCACCTTAACTCACTAGACCACCATGCAGCTACAGCACATACACAGTAGCTAGCACACCCACCGAAATTCCAAACATCAGTCTATTGAAACACCTTAACTCAGGGGACCACCTGTGGATCTAAACAGTTCAAACAGACCTTAATACAGTATATTCCAAACATCTAGATGTGTAAATACAGTCCCTGAAATAGATCTACCATCCCAAAACACGTCTAGATCAAGCATCTACAGCATATGACTGAAAGGTCAGAGATTCGAGTCCACCCAAGGGTCACTGGTAGCAGGGGCGCACCCAGGAATTTTCTAAGGGGGAGGCTCATAGTGAGGGGAGGTCAGGTAATCCGATAATTACTGGGAGGTCATATGCAGGTTTAGAGTCAGAGCTGCTGGCTCATGTGTTACTCTGTTTGTACTTGCCAATTTTTCATGTTTTGCTGTTATCGAAATATATATAAATTTTTAAAGGACCCAGAGAGCTAAGGGGGGGGGCCCGGGCCAGGGGCCCCCCACCCTGGGTGTGCCCCTGACTGGTAGACATCAGGAAGGGCATCCAGTCATAAAGTGCTACACGGTCCAAAACCAAAGTCCCCTACCCAGGGGCAACGCCTTAGCCCTTATCGAAAAAAAGGGGACACGGCGTAAACCCCCCCTCACATCCAACTGGGCTTTCTTTTCCTATTAACAGCCAAAAACCTTAAACTGCCTTCATTTCGCCTCCCATCATCAAGCTGACCTTTCTCGAACTCAAGTACCTCCCTCATAACCTCTCCACACAAAACCATCCTATCTCCTCAATCCCTTCATCTCACTCTCCTAGCTAATCTTTTTCAATAAAATTTCCAGAACTTTAACTGGTAGAAACTATCATCCCATTTTGGGCGGTGGTGGTGGTGTTATAGCCAAATTACTGGTGGGTTTCATACTTACAGACTAGGTTTGTCAAGAGATTATATATATTTTTTTTTACACTAGGCAAAACCTGTAAACACTGCCCACACACAATGATAATCCACCATACTCTGTGTGCTAATCTATCCACAGTATGTACTGCCAGAAATAATCCCAGAGACTATTTTAAAATATATAATGCATGAAAAAACAAAAACTGAACAATGTCAAGATCAAGAGAGCATGTGGTAAGCATGATATAACAGCTGCCTAGTTGTGCCATTATAGAAACATTCCTCAAGTACTTTCATATCCACTGAAGGGAGGATGGTGGACTGCAAGAGGAAACTTAAGCCTGCAGTCCATCTCGTTCAAACTTCAGATGGGTCTAGGGATAACTTCAAATGAAGATCTCATACTTTTAATTCCTTAAGTCTGTTGACATGGTTTTATTCTTGCTACCATCAGGCAATTTTACAACTGGCTCTGATGGGGTCCATTAAGGCTATATCTTCCACTTCAAAATGTGTATGATTATAATCTGGAAATAGCAAGAATAAAGCCAAAGCTGAGTGAAGAAGTAGTACCAATGGAGCTCAGAAAAACATTCGCATAAAAGGCATTGCCTTACTATCACAAAACTGCTGTCCCTTTCAAATGCAGGGTCTCCAACTGACTGGTTTAACCCACAGAATCCTGTCACTTGTTTTAGTCATTCCTGCCAATCCCCAGTGATTTTATCCAGCTCTGGGGATACTTTTATGGTGAAGGCTATCTTAATTCTATAGCTCCAAACTAAAGAAAATCATACATTGGTGGAAGGGGTGGTGATAGTTTTTAGGTTTGCCATTTCACTATTGCACCAACTGATGGTACGTGTATTTCCATTTAACGACAATTTGAGTAACAATATTAAGGAATAATACTGCTAATTTAGGTCCCGAAGCTATTTAACTATAAGCTTTAGTGCATTCTAACTTTCCAACATGTACTGGGGCAAGTTCCGCAACCAACTGGCAATTAACAAAAGCTAGTACTATGGCAAGATTTAAAGAAACCCATACAAGTTGATGTATACAGCAGTACACATCACTAGGCCCAGCAATGGTTATTCAACAGACTGGTTTCTAAATGATTAAGTATAACATTTTTAAAGGTATACCTGTACTCACATTTTGGTATCCAGTGGTGGTGTGCCCCCACATCAAGGGCAGTGGTGGTGGTAGTGATGGACGTCTACCAACAGACACCACCCCAGCAGGGGTGGTCTCTGCAATCAAGCTGCAACTCCCCTCCAATTGACCTAAAGTACAAATATGCTTTAGAACTCATTAACCCTTAAACTGCAATGACAGTGCTACCTCAACACTACTGATATCTTATGCTGAAAGACATAACTTAAGGCTGCATCTTACCCATCCACCTCAAGATTATCATCTTCTGTACCCGTGTCATACTCCATCCTCTCTACATGCCCAGGTAAATGGATTAATTAATTTTTATTACTGCACTTGTGTAAGGATACTGTACTTATACTTTTGCTCTCACCCATTCTTCCGGATAAAACTTACATAAATTTTTCTAATGTCGTCCAACTCTGCATAAAGCTCCCTAACACCTTTTCCTAAGTGATTTATTTTGTTTACACCTTACTGTCCTCTTCTCGATAAAACTCAGGCCTCAAAGTTTCAATGACCTTTCTATAATATTTCTTGAACAGTATACTATATGCTCTTAACATGCTCTAAAATGAATATTTAAATGAATTAGATTATGCTACTGAAAGAAGTGCTATGACAGAGGCATAAGCAATGTACTGTCATTATACTATTAAACTACAAAAGGACAAAAATCTACAGTATTAAGACAAAAAAAAGAAGTGCTATGACAGAGGCATAAGCAATGTACTGTCATTATACTATTAAACAAAAGGACAAAAATCTACAGTATTAAGACAAAAAAAAAAATCCCATCTCATTTCAATTTCTCAACCCTAAGAACAATTCTTACCACTATAAAACACCTATTGCTTAGCTATGCTGTAGTCTTAATCACCTGATGGAACTGGGCCACTCCCACAACTTAATGATTGCACAGAATTTCATTAACGTATTAGTTATGAGGCTCCTTTGTTACTACAGCAAGCTTAATTTCACTAGACAATCAACACTCCAATAAATTGTAGCTGCATGAAATTCAACTTTTTTATCAATTGTCAGACGTCATCATCTTGTAAGGGGTGCCCGAACAAACCACCTCCACACTGCCTATCCATCTGCCATTTGGCCGCTTCTCTCAAACTCTCACACCCCCTCCCCCATCTCTCTACTCCATTCCATCTCCTTTATTTTAATGTAGGAATGAGTGTCCTTAGTCAATTCAACCTTAATTACCTACACAAACAGAACTGAAAGTGGTTATGGAAGTTATGATTTTAAAAAATACACTACAGTACTGTACTTATCCCAACAGACTTCCTCCACTCTCCTCCAGGCAGACGAGGCCCCCCGGGCAGTCCCCTCCAAAATGATGGTTGTGGTTGTGCTAGAAGTGGTAGTTCTGGCAGCTGTGGTGGCGGTAATCTTCTAAAGATAATGTCTTGAAATAGGAAAGGGTGGCCACTAGTTCACCTCCATGTCAATCATCACGCTGCCCTCCCCCCAAAATCAAATCCTGAAAAATAAAGTCCTTTTAAGTCATCACACTAAAAACTACATAAAAAAACATCAACCATAATATATCTATAAACATACTGAAAACCAAATTCCATACCCAAACCTGAGCTCCACAACAACCCCAATCTCCACACACACACTCATACACCCCACCCCAAAGTCCACACACACCTCTGTTATCATTCTATTTTCAGTTATTATGATTTCAGTTATCTGAGAAGGCTTTAGAAATATTCAGGAGTGTTTACAATACCCAGTAACCAATAACATAAAATCAATTAAAAGAGAAGTGAAAAACAGCTTACCTTATGTGTAGACAGCCTTCACCAGTCATACTTCTAGCCAGACTGACCTAAAGCCCGGCCGCCAAGTTCCCCCACCCCCAAATTCTTTCTTTCCGCTCGTTTGCTCCTCCCCCCCTCCACTAGCTTGCCTGTTTCTACCACCTCCCTCCTTCTCTCCTTTTCTCCACTCCTCTCCTCTCTCTTTTCTTCCTTTTCCTCATTTTCTTTCCCCCCTTTCCCCTCCTTTTTACCTCTTGACGTCCTTCTTCTCTCCACCTCTTCCTCCTCCCTGAAAAACACGCTTCCTCCATCCCTACCTCCTTATCTCCTCCCTCCCCTCAACCGCCTCCTGCCCCCATTACCTCTGTCCTCCTTCACCTCCCTCTCTCCCCCTCCCTCCCTCTCAACCCCTCCTGTCTCCCTCCCCCTTCTCGATCTTCCATTCCCTCTGGCTTTCTATAACATTCGAAATTTTTGGGCCATAAATAATTACACACACACACAAAAACACACACACACACATTATCTATATGATAATGATGATGCTGATTACACCAATATTAATGGTTCTATGACTTCAAACAGGATTAGTATCACCGCAATTATGACACCAACCACCATCATTAACACTATTAACCACCAGAATTACCATCACCACCATAACCAACTACCATCACTACCACCACCACAACAAGTTACCTCTATTACTACTACCACCACCCACCACCATCAACTACTACTACTACCATTACCACCATAAACAACAACAACTACCACCTTTACCACCACCAACAACAACTACCACATTACCATCACCACCACCAGTTACCATTATCACCAACTACCACCAGTACCTCCACAACCACCAACCACCATCGTTACCCCCACTACCACCATTACCACCACCACCACCACCAACTACCACCATAATCACCACCACTACCAACTACCATTACCACCACCAGCAACAACTACCACCATTACTTCTACTATCACCAACTACCAACATTACCACCACCAACAGCAACTACCACCATTACCACCAACAACTACTACCATTACCACTAACAGCTACCACCATTACAACCACCACCCACTACCACCATCACCACCACCATCGCTAACTACAGTCATTATCACCACCATCATTAACCACTACCAACAACAAAGACAATCATTACCACCACCAACAACAACAACTACCACCATTACCACCAACACCAGTAACTATCACAATTGCCATCACCAACAACTACAGTACTACCACCACCACCACCACTAACAACAACAACAACAACTACAACCACCTAATATCCCCAATACCACCGCTACCACAAACAACAACAACTACCACCATTACCACCACCACCACCACCACCACCATCTACTACCACCACCAACAGTCACCACCATCGTCATGACCACCACCACCACAACCGCTAACAATAACCAACACCATTACAACTCCCAGCACCAACTACCACCATTCTACCACCATTACAACCACCACCACCAGCAACTACAACGATTACCAGCAACACGACCAACTACACCATTACAATTACCACCACCATTACAACCAACGCCACAACAACCACCACCACAAACTACCACCACCACCATTACAACCACCACCACCACCAACTACAACCACCACCATCACCACCTCCAAGTACCATCATTACAGCTACTACCACCACCTACTACAATTACAACCACCACCCCAACTCCCACCATAACACCACCGCTACCACCATTACCAGCACCATCATCAACTACCATCATTACAATCACAACCACCAACTACAACCATTGCCACCACCGTCACCACCCTCAATTCCCACCACCATCAGCATTGGGGATGAGGAAGGGAGAGGTAGAGGGTGAGGAACGGAGAGGTAGAGGGTGAGGAAGGGAGAGAGAGAGACGAGGGACAAGCGAGGTGGGGATGAGGAAGAGGGTGAAGGAAGGAAAAGTAAGGGGTGAGAAAGCAGGAGGCAAGTGTATGAGGGAGAGGGAGGTGAGGGAGAAAGAAGGCAGGGGGAAAAGTCAGTAAGAGGGAAGGGAGAGGGAGGCATGACAGGGAAACGAAATGTTTAGATGAAGGACAGTCAAAGAGGAGGTGAGGGAGGTAGAGTCAAGATGGAGGTGAGGGAGGGAGAGGCAAGGCGGAGGTGACGGTGGGAGAGGCAAGGTGGAGGTGAGGGAGGGAGAGTCAAGGCGGAGGTGAGGGAGGGAGAGTCAAGGCGGAGTGAAGGAGGGAGAGGTAAGGCGAAAGAGAGGGAGGAAGAGGCGAGGTGGAGGTGAGGAAGGGAGGGACAAGACGGAAGTTAGAGAGATAGGTTGAGGTGAGGGAAGGAAAGGCAAGGTGGAGGAGAGGGAGGGAAAGCCAATATCGAGGTGAGAGAGGCAAGGTTGAGGTAAGGGAGGGAGAGGCAAGGTTAAGGTGAGGGAGGGAGAGGCAAGGTGGAGGTGAGGGTGGGAGAGTCAAAGGGGAGGGGAGGAAGGGAGAGGCAAGATCGAGGTGAGGGAGGAGTACAGTGTCAGAGGGACCGCCTAAGACCTATATTATTAGGGAGTAGGGGGAAGGGAGGAGGGAGGGAGGGGAGAGGGAGTGAAGGAGAAGTAGGAGTGGGCAAGGGTGAAGGAGTGAGGGAGAGAGGGAGAGAAGATGTACGGTCTAAGAGGCAGAAGTGCATGAGAGAGTTATGGAGGGGTGAACGGGGGAGAGGTGAGGGACAGAGGGAGAGGAGATGGAGTACAAAGGAAAGCAACAGCAACAGACCTTATGGTGGTATGAAAGTAAGTGAGGGAGGGAGGGAAAGGTAGGGTTGGTAGAGAATGTGGAGTAGAGGGAGAGGTGAGCGAGGCAGGGAGGGATGAAGGAGGTAGGGAGGGGTGAGGGAGGTAGGGAGTGATGAGGGAGGTAGGGAGGTAAATGAGGGAAAGAGGGAAAGGTCGGGTTGGTAGGGAATGTGGGAGCAGAGAGAGAGAGGTGAGTGAGGCAGGGAAGGGTAATGGAGGTAAGGAGGGGTGAGGGAGGTAGGGAGTGATGAGGGAGGTACGGACAGGTCAGGGAGGTGGGGAGGGGCCGCCTAAGACCCCCATTAGGGAGCATTACCACACGCCTCTGATCTCACCGTGAGCGGGGAGAGGGAGGAAAAAGGGAGGGAGAGGGAGGAAGAGAGGCGAGAGGTGGTGGAAGAAAGAAAAGGGAGGGAAAGATGCACAGGAAGGAATGAGGGAAATATTGGAAGACAAAGGGAAGAAGAAGGAGAGGGACTGAATGAGGGATTAAGGATGTGGGAAAGAGAGGAAAGGAGATGGAAAAGAGAAGAGAGGGGAAGGAGTAGAGGAAGGAAGAGACAGAAGAAAGCAAAAAGAAAGAAGAGAGGAGGAAGAACAGAGAAGGCTAAAAGGAATAAGTTATAGGTGAGAAGATGGGGAATGGAAGGAGAAGGGAGGAGTAGAGACCATGAAAGGAAGAGGGGAAGAGGAGAGGACGCAAGCAGAAATGACGAAGGGAGAAGTTATGATGATGTGGAAGGAAAAGGAAGGGAGGGGGAAAGGAAGGAAAAGAGGATAAGTGGGAAAGAAGGGAAAAAGAAGAAAGAGAAGATGAGAAACTGAGGGAAGATGAGAGAAAAAAGAAAGGAAAAAAAAGGCCAGGTCAGACAGGAGAAGAGGTGGATCGGAGGAAAATGAAAGAGAGAGAGAGAGAGAGAGAGAGAGAGAGAGAATTGAAAGCAGAAAGGGGAGGGAGAGAAAGAAGAGAATGGAAGAATGTGAGGCTGGGATGGAGGGAAGGAGAGGGGAGGTGAGGAGAGGGGAAGGGGAGGGAGAAGGAAAGGCACAGAGGGGAAAATCAGGTCTGAAAAACAAATCCCACGAGAGAAGAATAAGGTTTCCATGTATAGGTAGGAGAGGGGAGAGGGAGGAGAGAGGAGGGAGGAGGGAGAGAGGAGGGAGGAGGGATGAAGGAGAAGGAAGGGAGGGAGGAAGAGAAGGAGGGGCGGAGAGAGAGAGAAAGAGGGAAAGAAAGGAGGAGGAGGATAGGGAGGGAAGAAAAACCTGGGAGATGAGATAGAGAAGGGATCGGGAGGAGGAATAGCGGAAAGAAAAAGCGGGGAGAGAGAGAGAGAGAGAGAGAGAGAGGAGGGGGGGGGGATGGAAGTGTCAGGAGTGATGGTGGAAGCTGTCAGTAGGGTGGAGAGTCTCGCGTCAGCTGCTACACACACACACACACACACCTTCCCTGTTCACGGTCACGTTTACGTCCTGTTTAAATTCGTAACATTCAGTTATTAACTTATGATTTAGCGTGCCTTGCGTCTAGTCGGATCCATAGTGATCCGATGGTCGTGGTCGCCTCTCGTCTCGGTATCCCCTTGGCCATGGTAGAAACTAAGCTAGGGCGGAATTTTTACCCCATCAGTCCAAGGATGTAATTTCTATTCAACACCTGCTGCTATCAGACACTTATGTTTTCCTTTATAGAGCCTCCAAGAGAGAAAAGTTAATGAAGGCTTTATCTAACTCTTCAGCTTCCAAGTCTCCTCAGAGCTTAATAAAATCTGGAGGTAACAGTACGGTAACTGAAACAAATACCGTGGGGGTGAGGTGGTTAGACAGTTTGCTGACAGTGTGTTCTCTGTTAGAATACACTCTTTTTATCTCAACTTGGCCCAGGTTTTCGTCGTCTTGCAGCTTATTTCATGTAGCTCATTGACAGAGAAAGACGGTGCTACGACTCTGCATCCTTTCCATTGCACTTTTTCGTGACCAACGGCCTAATCTAGTGTTAATCTATTGTTACAACTCAGCATTTCAAGACTGAGAGACGCCAATGTTAGGAGGCCAACTAAGAGTTAAAACAGTATAGCATATGTTCGTACCCTGTTGCCCCATACAGATTACACTGCAGAATCTGATACAAGAGAAACATGCAATGTCTGGCACACTCAAGCTTGGCGTCACTGGTTACAGAAATGAGCAACGACCTTAGATGCAGATGTATAAATTGCGCTGGTACCTCGAATAATATATCATCCTTTATTCTGAAGCTTTATTCGTTTATGGTAGCAACAAATACCAAAATGCATTTCAACATCATCACATGCAGAGTAGCTTATCTCTCACTTAAATTCGTCTACGTTTCAAAATACTACGTGCTTTAAAGTGGCGCGCTACTCTTTTAGGGGGGTCTTTGCGAATCACACTCATGTACAAAATTAGGCCATGAATAACCTCCTGATGTTTGCTACCACTATAAAAGGACCTGTATCGTACGTTGACGGTTGTGTGTCGTCGTCCGGGTCAAGTCTGGGTGTTATTCTTGGCAGTTAGGTTACGGCTGCTAAGGTGTAATTCACCGGGTCGGTCAGGATCATTTGATGGTCGTGATCGTCAGCTTTTACCCTCCCGGAAGGGAGCTGAGAGCTCATATAGTCCGATCTAAGGGCAAGGCTGTGACCTTCACACACGCACATACCCGTCCCCTTGCTCAAGGAGGACAGTGACCACCCACTTCGTCAGTGAAACTTTTCGCAACCTGAGCGAGGCGCGAACTCCCGTGTGTGTGTGTGTGTGTGTGTGTGTGTGTGTGTGTGTGTGTGTGTGTGTGTGTGTGTCGCTTTAGTCTTGCTACAACGCAGGAATGACCTAGTGCTGAAGGGGTTAATGACTGCTGAAGTTAACCCTTCCAGTTCGAAGAATCTCCCCTAAGCTAAAGAAAATGGTCCAACAACGGCATGAACAAAACACAAAGACGTACTGGGAACAGTGGCTAGGGTGTGAGGTTGAGGGATGCTGTGCAGTATTTCAATTGTGTATATAGGAATGCTGGGTAATAAGCGACAGTATTATTATATAAAAATGCGGGGCTACTGTCATTTTTTACGGGCCCTGAATAACAACCAAATAAAACTATGTGGCCGGAAAATGCTGGGTACTTTCATATTATATATGCCGTACTACATCTGGCATGAATACATTTTTTTTTTTTTTTTTTTTTTTTGGGGGGTGACGTTTCGGAATGTTGCTCGTTCTATTCTCGAACCTAAACACACACACACACACACACACACACACACACAAAGTTTATATTTCATACCTGAAGTGTTTTATATATAATTCCTAAAATGTCTGAAAGAAAAAAAAATCATAAGAACAAAGTTTGCTCCAATTCACTTTCCATTTTTATCAGTATACTTATACCTTACCTGAAATCGACAAAATTATATATATATATATATATATACGACTGTGAGTATAAATCTACATCAAGCATAACTAACCTTAAGAAGAAAAGGGTTCAAAAGCAGAGGGTGTATAGAAAGCTCCTTATCATCGACTCCTGGTAGATGGAGATACAGTACCGTTGAAGTAATTCCAGCACTATAGCACCAAGTCTGAACTGCCACTAATTAAGACAAAATAATGACTCGTTCTCTCTGGAGTGATGGCAATGGTGAACGTGTCAACCAATCAGTGACAAAGGTTTGGTTATCCAGCTAGTTACTGGTTTGAACTACTTCTGTGTGCTCATCTATGCCTGCTTTCAGGTGTCGTTTGGGGACTGAATTCTATCCCTACCTACCATACTAATATTCCCCACCAAACACACAATACGTGTTCTGATTCAGAAACTCTATCCCTTGTGAGTTACAATCATCATCATCATTCACACCCATTTTCTCACCTAAAGATGGTGTCAGGTCGAGTTTAGGGAGTAATAAAAAACCTGACCTGGCTGAGGGAGAACTAGCAAAATTCTGCCCAATAAAATAGGCCATACGCTCATTCACTATTTAAGCCCCCGGATTCCTGATTCTATACAAATGTACAAATGTGATGAAATATGCATTAACAAGTCGGGGATCTAATGTAACTAAGCGAGTTTCAACCCGCTTTAATGTAACTGCATGATTTTTAGTCAGATTACTGCAGATGACAGATTCCAAGTAGCTGGTAGTACACTCAGGTCAACAGCCGAAGATTTTGTTAGGTTCAAGATACCCTAGCAGGCAAAGGGTTTAAAAATAATCGCGAGTAACCCTGTCCTTGCTACTAGTACACCTAGGAATTTTACTTATGCTATTACCAGACTATTTTTCTTTCTACCGAGATGTCCTAACAGAAAAAGGGTTAAAGAATTATTGACCGTAGCTGAACGTGTTTGTGTATACCATTTTCGCCTACGTTCTCATCAGTCGTGTTGGTTTACGTGCTAATTAAACCCAGTGCTAGTACACTTATCCCCAACACCCCCACCACTCCTCCCCCTGTCCGCCACCAATACCCACATCTCCAATTCCCCACCTTTTTACCTCCCCCACCTCTCCCCCCATTAACCCGACCCCAGCGGCACGCCTCCACACAAAAGCCTCTTGAAATCGAAATTCCACTGTCAGTTCAATTTACCACTCCAACACTCCTGACCCACTCCCCCCCACCACCCAATTCTCCCACCATCCCCTCCTTTTCTCCCCAACCACAACTACCCTCTCTTTCCCTCATCCCTTCCACCTCCCTCCCTCTCTCCTCCATCCTCCATCATCTTCTCTCTCTCTTACCCCTTCCATCTCCCTTTCACTCTCCCCCACCCTCCACCATTCTCTTTCTTACCCCTCCATCATCCTTTCTCACTACCTCCACTACCTCCCCTACCACTTCCCTCCTCTCTCCCCTCCATCCTCTGCCCACTTCTCCATTACTTCTCTACCCTTCGTTCCCTCTTCCTGAGTTACTGCGCTCTCTCTCTCTCTCTCTCTCTCTCTCTCTCTCTCTCTCTCTCTCTCTCTCTCTCTCTCACACACACACACACACACACACACACACACACACACACACACACACACACACACACACACTCCTCAATTTTCTCATAATAGGAACTGACGGGGGGTGATTATATTAATTAACGAGAAACTCTTTTACACACAGGCACGCAGACGGGCAGACAGACACAAGAACAGACACGTGCACGCAGACAGACACGTAGACACATGCAGGCACGCAGACAGACAGACAGACAAATGAACAGGAACACATACAGACAGACACACAGACACAGGCAAGCACGCAGACAGACACACAGACAGAAGAACAGGCACGGAGACAGACACACACAGACACAAGAACAAACATGCAGACAGATAGTTACGGACTGGATTCGGCGCACAGGCAGACATACAAAAAGACACAGACAGACAGGCAGAGACAGGAACAGGCATGCAGACAGAAAACACACAGATATAATGAGACACAAGGACACAAGCATATACACAAACACACACACAGGCAAATACTCGGAAACTGACACGCACGGACAAACGAAAGCAAGCACAGTGCCAGACCACATAATTACAGATAAGCAGAACTCTCTCTCTCTTTCTCTCTCTCTCTCTCTCTCTCTCTCTCTCTCTCTCTCTCTCTCTCTCTCTCTCTCTCTCTCTCTCTCTCTCTCACACACACACACACACACACACACACACACAGTTACATTACAAATAGACTATCTGGAAAAAAAAAAAGTCAGAAGTTTTGGATATTTCTCTCTCTCTCTCTCTCTCTCTCTCTCACCAGCTCTGACCGCCTGTGGACCTGCTACCAAAATCTCGCTATCAATCAACTGTGACAAGCGCCTGATTCCGACCGCCTCTCGCCCGTGCATGTTTGACGGTAGACTGGCCAAACATTTATTGCGGACGGGTGTGTTTGTGTGAGGGACAAAATGGATACGAAAAAACACACAAAACAAACGAACGAACACACACACACACACACACACACACACACACACACACACACACACACACACACACACACACACACAAAATGCACCAACCATAACTATACATACATACATATACCTAAACAACTACATCACACACACACACACACACACACACACACACACAGTTCCTCAAACTTTCACTGCAAAAGACCAAAGGACGAATGAGTTTTTTGCACATTATGTGGAGAGAGAGAGAGAGAGAGAGAGAGAGAGAGAGAGAACATCCACCCATTAGAGGATTTCCCGCCACCCTGATTTCCATCGTATTATTCAGTCATATATCAATCAGGCTAATGGATCGTCGCAATTGGCTAGGGCACTGGCAGGAGAGACGCAGGGAAGTCACGAACCTTTACAATACAGTACGTGCAATAACGCCTCTCTCTCTCTATCTCTCCCTCCCTCTCTCTCTCTCTCTCTCTGTTTTCAATCCTTTCACAAAGATGACGTATTATTTCAGCCAAATCCACTCTTGTATCCACTCCTCCCACCCCCATACACCCACCCACCCACACTTCAATCATACCCACTCACAACCCCCTAACCACCCACATCCCTCTCCCTCATCTACCCCCACCCCAACCCCCTGTGTCTCTGTCCCTCTTTATCCTGCATTTCTACACCTACATGCTTTATCGTACCTTACCTCACACACACCTTTCACACACCTGCACCTACACCCACAACCCTCTCCCCCATCCACCCTAAATATATCCTCATCCTCACAAATCCTCTCTTTCTCCCCTCCTTTTCACTCACCCCCCCCCCACCCATCCACGCCCACTCATTTTACTTTCTCTTCACCTGCCTCAGTACACTCACCTACCCTTCTCCCCTCACCCAAACTGCTCTCTGTTACTTACACCCACTCCACTCCCACAGATCCCTCTCCCCCCTACCCATCGATACCAACCCCCACTGACATCCACATCTCTCTCTCTCTCTCTCTCTCTCTCCACACACACACACACACACACACACACACACACACACACACACACATTCTCCCCCCCTTCTCCTTTTTACCTCCACTTATATCCACACCTATTCCCTTCCCCCTCTCTTCATCCATATCTACATTTCTCCCCTCTTTCTTTTTTATTCACACACACACACACACACACACACACACACACACACACACACACACACACACACACACACACACACACAATCTCCCCCCCCCCTCATTCACCCTTCCCCCGACCCATCCAGAACCACCGCTTCACCTCTCTTTCTACCCCCACCCACACCTATCTCCCCCCCCACTCTCGCTCCCCCTACCTCTCCTCCCCGTCCCTCCCTCCCCTCCACACGCCCACAGAGCCAGACAGGAGGGCAGAAACAACATTAGCTTGGTTAGAATGGAGCGTGAAGGGTAAATGCACTCACCCGGGTAAACACAACGGGGCCATAATCAGGAACACATCGCTTTGCCTACCATCAAGAGAGCACTAATACTGCCATTGTCTTCTCTTTATGTCTGCATGTTTTTTAGGCGGTGTGTCTTTTTCTGTCTTGCTGTCTGTCGATGTATTTCTCTTTGTCTGTCCAAACGTCACTATATATCTGTGTGTATTTTACTTAACTATCTGCTTATCCATCAGTCTCTATGTATATCCTTCTATGTCTATGTGCTTATCGATCTGTCACTGGTTTGTTCTTTGTGTACCTGTCTATCAGTCTGTTTACTTACAAGTCTGTCTCTGCCTGTCTCTCTTTGCTTCTCTGTTTACCCCTGGATTTGTCTATTTGTTTATCTTAGTTTCTGTTTGTAAATTTGTCTGGTTACAAATGCGTATGCATGTATGAAGGCCTATACCCTCTTGCCTTCTTAACTCTCTCTCTCTCTCTCTCTCTCTCTCACACACACACACACACTCACACATCCACCCACACCCACCCACACACATACACACACACACACACACACACACACACACACACACACACACATACACACCTCGTAAAGCATTAATACGCAACACAATAATTCACTAAAAAAAAAAAAAAAAAAAAAAGGTGACTCGCTACTATATTACGCTACAGTGAAACTCATTAAACGGATTGTTCTCTGTACAGCGTTAGGAGAAATACGGGACAGGCTGTTCTCTCTCTCTCTCTCTCTCTCTCTCTCTCTCTCTCTCTCTCTCTCTCTCTCTCTCTCTCTCGCGAGCTAAACAAAAACATCTGCCTATAATAAACACGAAACAATAGACTTCACCGTTCCATAGCAGTCAAAAATAAAGAAAAAATAAAGTCTATTGTAGAAAAATATTTACAACTTTCGGCCACAGTAGTCAACGCACCACGGCACGGGCACTATTTTTTTTTTTTTTTTTTTATAGCAAGTTGCGTTCGGTACTTTTTTGTCTTTTTTTTTTTTTATTCCAGATTCCAGGCAATGTTTCCAGAGGCCAAAGTTTGATCGTGCATTTCGGAAGGGTATGTGAAGGAAGGCTGGGTAGGTGGGAGGGATGTGAAGAAGAGGGGATAGGTGTAGAAAAGAGGGAGAGAGATGAGTGGAGGAAGGAGAGGGAAGGGTGAGAGAGATGTATAAGAGGGAGGAGGAGGGTGGGGGAGAAGGGTGAGGCAGGGAAGGAGGGGGATGAAAGAGACAAAAGGAAGAGGAAGAGATGGGTGGGGGTGAGAGAGACGAGGAGAACGAAGAAGGTGGAGACAGACGAGATGATGAGGGTGGGGAAGAAAGACGAGAGGGGATAAGGCAAGAGGGTGAGGAGGGGAATGGAAACACAGAGGATGGGGGAAGAAGGGAAACGTAGAAGGGGAAGGGTGGGGGTGAGGGAGAGAAACATTGGAGAACCCAGTTTCATTTTTGTTTGTTGAAAAGTAAAAGTCCCTCTTCAACACGGCTTTTATATGTGGCAGGACTTTTGCAATGGTTTTGGCTGATGTGTATTTGTGGTTGTTCCTGTCAGTGAATTGGTCTAGCGGTCTGTCTCTGTCGGTGTGTGTCTGTCGGTCTATCTTCTGTGTATCAACCTATCAAATGTCCTTGCTTGTCACTTTCACCAGGTTCAAAGGAATGGAGTATATGCGAATGAAGATGGATGGGAGGTTGGTGGGTTGAGAGGAGAGTTTATAACGCCTACGACGTGGCGCTGAAAGTGACAGAGTGGAAGGGTGCCAAGGTCAGAGTATTTAATCCGTCTGGGCCAAATGTTGGTCTGTCTGTCTGCTGGGAGTGCTTATAACACACCCCCTCCCCTTCCCTCCTTTCACCACCACCACCACCATCACCACAGCTACCACCAGTGAACTGTTGCTAGCAGAACTTGGAAAGCCAGGATGATGAGTGAATGGGAGTATGGTTCACTTCGCTATGAATTTCAACAACAATTTCTCCTATATTTTGCGTTGCCCTGTCTCTCTTCCTGCTGCTTCTGTTATCTTACTTCTCACTGCATCTACTCTGTAATGTATAACACTCTTTATTCACCTGTGTCTACCTTTTATCTATTTCCATTGCATCTGCTCTCCTGTATCTACTTCTTACATCTACAGTATTCTCTATCACATTATGCTTTCTTTATCTACTCCGCCATATTTTTCTTTAATTTATTTCTCACGAAGTTCTACAAAATTACGAGAAAAATACTACTTTGGATTTCAATATTTCTTTAATTATCGTGTTAGTCGCAAAAAGCTACAGAGGAAAAAATTGAACCTCTTGAAAATTAAATATCAGAAGTTGGATTAAATTTCAAGTAAAAACTTTTTCCAATATTATATTTTTCCTTTTTCTACCCTGTCGTAATATTCATCTTTACTTTTTTTTATCATTATTATTTACTTCGTTACCATCATTATCATGTTCTTTTTTTCATTTTCATCATCTGTTTCTCGTTCTGTATGATCATCATCATCATCATCTAACTTTAACATTATAATAATTTCCTCGTTCTGTATCAACATCATCATCATCATCATTATCATAAATTTTTCATTTTCATCATCACGTTGTTTTCATCATCATCATCATGACCACCATCACCACCGCCACCACCATATCACCACCACCACTTCTACCACCATCACCACCACCACCACCATTTTTTTTTTTTTTTTTTTTTTTTTTTTAAAGGCATTTTCAGTGACAGCAGGACAGGAAAAAAGAGAAACCCCCCGCTTGGTGTGCGTTGGTTTGTTTTGACTTGGGTTGACGTGGGCCAGAACAGGACCCACTTGATAAACAAAGCGGCATCTTTGCACTGTCTCATGACCAGGAATTAACACCCAGCTCAAACACAAGGCCACAGAAAGAATGAGGAAGAAGAGTGAAAGAATAATATAATAAATCAGGGAAAGAGGAAAGGGGGTAAACAGATATGTGAAAAAAGAAAAGAATAAAAATGGGAAAATATAATAAAAGAAAGGAAAGAACAAGGTAAAAAAATGAAAAAAAAAAAAAAACACAAACAAAAACGGAGGAAGCAGAAGAAAAACAGAAAGATGATGACGGTGATGATGATAGGGTGGTAGTGGTGGAGGTGAAAAGAAAAATAATAATAATGATAACAATGCTGATGATGGCGTTGGTGGTAATGAAGATGATTACTACTACTACTACTACTAGTGCTACTACTACTACTACTACTACTACCACCACCACTACTACTACTACTTTACTCTCTGATGCTTCTATATTTACCCCTCCACACTTGGTAACAAGATCTTATATGGGCTCACACTCAGACCTACTGCAGTTATCCCCCGTTCTTTTGATCTTACATTACGTAAGTGGCTGTCAGGGTTCATAATCACGAATCTGCTCTTGATACTAAGCCGTGTGTGTGTGTGTGTGTGTGTGTGTGTGTGTGTGTGTGTGTGTGAGAGAGAGAGAGGGAGAGTATTCATAGCAAGTTACTCACCATCCATTGTAAAAACAGAGTGAAAATTAACCCTCAAAGCCTTAACAAGATATCTAGCCAACCCTAATGTTGTGCTATTTTGATTCCCATCTGGCGGATCTGCCCCCCTCCTCCAGTCGGCTTTGGCACTGGGCAACTACTTAGGATGTAATTATGTCCTTAAGCGCTACACCATGGAGACGTCGCTTTTATATCTTTCTTGCAATTTCCAGACGATTTTATTCTGTTTAGGGGAGATATCTTGTGATGAGAGGGTTAATGGAAGGTATATCTAACCATTCCAGTTCGGAAAGTATCACCTGAGCTCAATAAAATCGTCTTTAGATAGTTAGATTAAGAGAAAACTCATCCTCTGATTCAATTATGGTTAATACCCGTGGTGATCCCCTGGGCACGCTAAGCCCCACCCACAGTGCCATGGCGGCCTGAGCATCTCACCAATCAGATATTTTGTTTATGTCTGTTGAGGGAGGGGCATCTCCACCTCAGTCAGTCAGGTGCTGTGGGGGTTCCACTCATGGGCGGGGCTTCTAACATCGTGACCAATCACGGGCTTTGTTGATTCCCCTCGCCATCTTACACAAGCCATCATTTTTACGTTAATTATGCAATTTTTTTTTTTACCAAACTGCTCCTATTTTCGAAGCTCAAATGTGGCTGGCAGGTTTCACTGAACTTGGGTTTAATAATAATGCTGTCAGGATAAGGGTAATAATACAGGGTTTGCCAAGATGGAGTGCCAGAGGAGTGGGCGGAGTCGGGAGTGCTGGACCTAGCTAGCGGGCCTCCCTCCTCTACCTTAGTCAGCACCATCGCCGTGGCCAAAAACCTGTGCACAAAGTTTCTTCATATTTTTGGGGCCGAGGGCCATCCTGAAACTGGCCTTAACTACGGTTCCACGGAAATTGACAGTATTTTTTCCGGTATTAATAATATTTGGAAACGATCTTCGCAGGCTGTGATACTCAGTTGTACTGCAGGTCTCGTGGTGTAAAGAAAATGACGGTGGAGATGGTGGTAATGTGATGGTGGCCGCCTCACTAAGTTGTCTTCTTCCTCACATGATACATATTTTCATCCATACATCAAATTTCCCTTAATCAAGTCTCCCTCCCTCAGTATTCCTTAATGTCACCCTCTTCCTCTCCTTTCGTACTGTCCGTCAATTCCCTACCTTCATTCCATCACTTACTTGTTCCCTCTTCCCTCTTCATTAAGTTATTTATCCATCACCTCTTCTTCCAACCCTTCTCTTCTCCCTACACTTGCGCTTCGCCTAAACGTCCTATTCTCTCCAGTACTGCCTCAAAATTCAGCTGACTTATGTTTTCTATTCTTCCTCCTCGTTCAGTTGTCCTCTTCCTCTCAAATATATATCTCGCATCACCAACACCTTTTCCATAAAACTAATCGTCCACTTCCCCTTACTGCCTTTCATTAATCAGCGGTGCTCTACCTCCCCCTAACCTCCCTCTGTGCTGCTTAGTTGACAAGAGAGAACAACCAAACACCTCCCTTCCAGGTAGCCTATCTTAAACTCGCAAAGTAGGTATATGTGCTAGCTTGTTGTTATTTGCTTTCCCTTGCACTCTTTAAATTGATAATGATACACAACCGTTGATTAACAGCCCAAGCACCTTTTCTCTCTGTACTCCCAAGATATTTGAATTACAGTGCGACAAATGTTGCTGCTAATAATGAGTATGGCTGTCAGTCTTGTGCCTTGACTTTTTGTTTGCCCTGGCTTTTTACGTGTCCTGGTGGTTATTAATGTGTCCTAGGTCCTTAAGTGCCCTCTTAGTTTACTGTGCTCTCCTGGTCCTCTACGTGCCTTCCTAATATCTTACTATGGTCTCCTCTCCTTTTAGGTACCTTTCTAGTATCTTAATGTGCTTTCCTGCTCCTTATGTGCCTTCCTAGTGTCTTAATGTGCTTTCCCGATCCCGTATTGCCTTCCTAATACCTTTATGTGCTTTTCTGTTCCCTTACGTGGTTTTCTAATGTCTTACTAAGCTTTCCTGATCCCGTATGTACCCTGGATTTTATAAGGTATACCTTGTTTTCCTAATGTGCCCTACTGTCTGATGTGTCCTGGTAATCCTGTCCCTTTAACTACCCTGGGCACAGCAACCTGCCCTGCTCTGCGGTGATATGTCCCGGTCCTTCCTAATTCGCGACCTCTTATGGGGACCCGACCGCCATGGCAGTGAGGGACATGTTAGCGATGAATTTGGACTTGACCTGACCACCCGTCCCTCTGGCCAGGTCACGGAGGGGCCAGCGAGTGTCCTTCCCACCGCAGGACACATCGCTACATCCCCAGAACACGTCGGGCCAGGACACACCTCGACTGCTAGGGGAAAAAATGGAGAGTTCAAAGGCCGGGAGTGTGGTGGTGTGGTTCCGAGACGCTTAAGTGTGGATAGAATTATGTCACATCAGCACCTAATTCTGCCACACCTTAGCACCACAGCTCAGCACCATAGCCACCTACACAGCAAGGCAGCCCTCCATCTCAACCCAGGGAGCACCACATCACCATCAGATCACCACACTTCACCACACAGCAGCAACACACCAAATCCCAGCGCCACAATACAGTACACTCCACCACACACCGCAGTCCACCACACTCCACCTTCACCTCACCCCACCACAAGCGCTAGTAGGCAGGAATGGCGTACCTTCACCTCTCCTGCCTCATCTCCTGCTTCACTTGCCTCTCCTGCCTCAACCCCGCCTGCCTCACCACCCACATCCGAACCCTCACGCCCGAACCTTCTCCTTCCCGACCTACCACGCCCGACAATGGGATTCGGTCGGGGTTTTCTGCGTCCCGATCAACCACTTCGTTACGGTGAGATGCGAGGGTTGGTTCCTCTGCATAGTGGTGGCGGTGGCGGAGGCAGCGGGGACAGGCTGTTGTACGGCGGTGTGCCCTTTGTACCCCCGCCCCGCCATCACTACCTGTGGGCCGCTCAGTACTCATCACTCATGTCTTCGCTTCCTCTGCAGGGTAAGTTTTAATGTAGCTGTATTTCTCTCATATGTACATTTTCAGTCATTAATTTATACACTGCCTCGAAACTGTCAGACTGTAACTGTTACCTATACGGATTCTATGTCAAAACTTAATAATAACCTGCACAGAATCAGTACTATGCACTTGGGTTGAAAGGGTGTATCTTGTGTACAAATGACGGTCAAAAGTTGTCTTCCGTTGCCTTGAAATTCTTACCACGAGATCGTGCTTAGAAAACTAGATATATGTACCGGTTTCGACGGCCTGTAATTTCACTGCGTTATTTCACATCACCAGACATACAGAGGGATTTCTGAGTGTAACTGTACCTCTCACTTCACACTCATCTCACCTCACTTCATCTCACATAGACACTTACTTCATCTATCCCTTCACACTTTCACATACCACCTTATCTCATCTCAATTTACAAGGATCTCATGTTTTCGTTTCCTCTTCAGGGTAAGCGACTGTAACTATATTTTTAGCACATACATTATTTTATATCTCTCCTTGCCTCACCTCACTTCACCTCACAAATACATTTCCTACCTCACTTCACACTCGAGACATGACATCACACAGCAACTTATATCTGCTCTTTCTCTGCAGTGTGAATATCCGCTGTATGTGGTTGTATCTTCGGTGGTGATAAGGCCATGCAGAGAATTTTTCAGAAATCAAGTGGAGGTATACGCGCAGAGTGTTCAAGTTCTGCTGGCCCAGATGGGGAGGCGGTGGATGGTGGAGAAGACAGGAGAATGGTGGAGAAGACAGGAGAATGGGTTATAAACAATGCAGGCAGTCCCAACCCGGCCATTAGGGAGGGTAGAATACCATCTGTTTGACCCTCTGATTGCACCATATTTTTCCGAAATTAAAAGTTGAACTAGAATAGAATACAAACATATTTCTTGTCCCAAACGTTAATGGAGAAAGTTTTGGACATTACTGCCTACGGTAGGTTTCTCTGAACAGACTAAAATCGTCGGACGCTGCGTAAATAAATAAATAAAAAAGTAAAACAATCTATGTTAGTATTTCGTAGCTACGGGGTTAAATATGAGCAAGAGGGGCAAGTTAGCAAGTACTTCACTGAGAAAAAGGCGACGCTACATGTTTAAAAATGATTAAGATGTCATGTGTAGTGTGTGTGTGTGTGTGTGTGTGTGTGTGTGTGTGTGTGTGTGTGTGTGTGTGTGTGTGTGTGTGTGTGTGTGTGTGTGTGTGTGTGTGTGTGTGTGTGTGTGTGTGTGTGTGTGTGTGTGTGTGTGTGTGTGTGTGTGTGTGTGCTTTGTCGTACTTAGTATCAATATCATATTTTTTTCCGATTCAGTTATCACTTACTTGCTTTACATTTTCTACCATAGCTTTCTTATTCCTTAACTGAACATTAATTAATGGTCACGCTAACCCCAGGGACTAAACGACAAAAAAAAGTAAAGAACTCTTATTTTAGGATCTCGAAACAGCACAGTACAGCACAGCACAAAACAGCATACTATAACACACACCACCACTAAGCCTCATCACACCACACCACGCCACACCACAGCACCATCACAATACCAGAACATCACAGCACCAGGTAAAAACAGAGAAGGTGCCTTGGGCTGCGTTATATACTTCTGAGGCCTGTAACACCACAATACACCTCACAACACCGCAGGACCACACCATCATATGCAACCTGCACCTTAACCAAACCTAACTCTGATCTACCCTAACCACCATCACGTAACATCCCACCATAACACGATAGCACCATCATACACCACAATACACTACAAGACCAATTAACACCACCAACAAACGCTCTTGTGTTATATCTCTCCTGGGTCCTGTAACACCACAACATACACCTTAACACCACACTCTAACCTAACCTAACCACCACCACCATCATAATACCACTACGCACCACAGCATCACAGCACTTGCGCAACACAGCACCACAATATCAACATCACCAAGTAATAACACAGCAGGTGCCCCTGTGCTGTGTTATATCTCTCTGGGGTCTCGTAACAGGGAATTTCCTCCCTTCCTGCAGGTGCTCCGAGGAAAATAATATACAAACAATCATACATATGCACCTACGTATGCATACAGTTATACATGAATAGATATTACAAGAACAGGTATACATATATTACAGGCCTACAAAATGAGAATATCACAAGCACATAGTAGGAACATGAATAATGAGAAATGTCACTAATATATGTGCACATATACCAATCCTAAAATTTAGAGACAACCTTAGCATGTATTCAGTATGGACGGTGGATGTTAGCGCCGAAGTGGTGATATGTGGAGATGTATGGTACGTAGGTGGATTTCTGGGCTTCAGGGAACGGGTCGTTAAAGATTATGCCCAGAGTCGAACACATAAAGAAAAAAAAATACATGGAGATTTTACGTGAAAAAAATTATATACGGATACCTATCTATCTATCTATTAATCTATCTATCGAGTGTATACATCTATCCATCATCCAGTCCCTTTCTACCCCATTAGGTGCGTACGGTCCCGGGGCTAGGCATGTTTATTAATATGCATCGAAAAACATTGATCAGTTAGTGTTTACTTATAAATAAACATGCATATAAATATCACAGGTAGACTTATTACTGTATAAATTTTGCAAACACTTGCTAAATAAGGGTTAGGTTAACTTACATTGCGTTAGGTTGGATAAACACGTTAGGCTGTTGTGTTAGGTCAACTGGTAAAATGGTGGGATATAGGTCAGGTGAAGACTAAAGGCTCGGAATGTGGGTTAAGCTGGGTCAGGCTAGGTTAGAACACGAGATTACCTTGGATTAGAATAGATCAATAAATTAGGATGTGTGTGTGTGTGTGTGTGTGTGTGTGTGTGTGTGTGTGTGTGTGTGTGTGTGTGTGTGTGTGTGTGTGTGTGTGTGTGTGTGTGTGTGTGTGTGTGTGTGTGTGTGTGTGTGTGTCGCTTTATATATGTCACCGGTATGTACTGAAAGGATGATAAAACACAACAACAGCATACAAATGAACACACTACCGCCAACACGCACTTCAGATTTTCGCCACGACCCGGATTTCTCACGACCGAACGGGAGGCAAACGCGTAACCCACGCAGCCGTCGTGGACTGATCTATAAATGTATAAATAATTAAGGTCAGGGTCCAGGCACGTCTCCCACCACCACATTCCCTTTCCGACCCACATACTGTATTTCTCACTCTACTTATTCTCCTTCACTTTCCTCCTCCTCCACCTTTTCCTCCTCCTCCTCTTCTTCCTTTTTCCAGGCGATAAAAGCGAGGTGAGAAAGTTGCCACCGGCGCTCACCTCCGTCCTCTCTCTCAGGTTCTATTCCTTCCACCACCCTCCCACCCTCCTCCACACCCCTTCCTCCTCCCCCTCCCCCTTCCCCCTCCCCTCCCAACCCCCCTCCCCTCCCCACCCCCTCCCCTCCCCTCCCCCCTCTCCCTGGTAAAGCAGCGGCAATAAGAAAATAGCCAAGAAACGGCCTCGGCACTCATTAATTTCCGCCAGACTTTAATGGAATTAGAAAATAAGGCCGGGAGAAGGGGTAGGGGGTGGGGGAAAGGGAGAAGGGAGATGGGGGAAGGAGGAAAGGGAGATGGAAAATGGGGGGAAGAGAAATAGGGCAAGGGGATGGTGGGGAGAGATGGTGGGCGTGGGAGGAAAGAGAGAGGAAAATGGAAGATAGGGAGGAGGGGAAGAGGGAGAATAAGGAAGGGAGATGGAGTAGGGAGGGGAATAGGGAAGGGTGAAGGATAGGGGTGGGAAATGGAGGTAGGAAGAAAGAGAGGGGTAGAGATGGACGTAAGGAGGGGGAACAGGTGAAGGGGATGTTGGTAAGGAGACAGAATTAGTGAAGGGGAAAGGCAAGAGAGAGGGATGGGGAGGGAAAGACAGGGAGAGAGAGGGGGGTGTTTCATGAAGGTAGAGGTAGGAGAGGGGGGGAGTGGAGGGGTGAAAGGGGAAAGAATGATGGGTGAAGAACACATAGGAATAAGGAAGGGGGGGGGGGAGATGGATGGAAGGGACCTAGAGAGGAGAGATGGACGTAGAGGGAGGGAAGTGATAAACGACAGAGGGAGAGGGAGAAGGGGAAGGAAAGGGAGAGGGAAAGGGAGATGGACAGCGAGGAGGGGGAGGGGAGCGCGAGATGGAGGAGATTATAAGGGAAATGAGATGAAGAGGGAAAGAAAACGAGGGAGAAAGAGAAATGAAGCAGAGTATGGGAGGAGGGGGAGGGGGTCGTAGGGTGATGCTTTGTGGGAACTAGAATGCAGGGTGATCTGTAAATAGCGCTCCACTAGAAAAAAAACACATGGTAGCATCCTTACTGTATGTGTTGTAGGAACGGCTCAGTCTGCTGTTATGGGCGTGGGTGAGGCAGTGGGTATGGGAAATGAATAACTGAATTAAGGCTAGCCATTATTAACACCGACTAAGCCACCCACACAACACATGAGAAATCACTCTGTGGAGTGGAAGTGCAGTGTTGTATATGAGGCACCCTGTATGTAAAACAAAAAAGTATATTGCGAAAACAAAATCCATTCATCCATCGTACAGCTCTTTAACGCCTTATCAGGAGAGTAGGGTTCCGGGGCTAGGCTGTATTTAGGACATTTTAGGGGGGTAACCAATTGTTTTTATGGTTCATGTGAGCAATAACCCCATCCACCCCTTGCATCAATCCCCATGAGTCGCAATGGCTCTAAGACGCTAAAAACAACCCCATAAAATATAACCCAAGGAAAATTTTACCAGGCCAAGTAAGTTTAGTTAATTCAGGAAAATACAGTCAGTTTAAGGAAATATAATGAGTTCAGGAAAACAATGAGCCCCCTCAAAATACAATAATATAATCAGGAAAATATAATAATTTTGTTAATTCAGGAAAATACAGTTGGTTTAAGGAAATACAATGAGTTCAGGAAAACAATGAGCCCCCCTAAATACAATGATATAATCAGGAAAATATAATAACTCGAGGAAAATGCAGTTAAACCGAGATAATGCAACCAGTCTAGAGGAACATCAACATATCTATTTTGTAATAATAGTAAGATATGTAATGAAGAAAGCAGTCATAAACGTTTTTCAAAGCTACACGGAACCTATTTTGTAATAATGAAAAAACTATCAGGCGAAGCAGCTACAAACTTTTTTCTTCAAAGTTAATTATGAACCCCGCGACTCAGCCCCAGTTACTGTTGACGCAGGGAGGCGGCCATGTTTCTTTTCTGGAGAGAGAGGGCGGGAGTTTTGGTTCCAGAGGGCTCTTATTTTTACCAGCCAGGTCCCTCTCGTCATTTATACAGGCTCGCTGCTGCTGTGTGCATGGACTAGGGGGTTTATGTATTAATCTCTATTTTCTGCTGTATTTATGCTGTATCTGAGTTTGTATCTGCTGTGTTTGGAGTCTGGTTCGATGTTTTCGGTACAGTTATCTTTTAAGAGTCCCTCTCGTCATTAATACAAACTCGCTTGTGTGGGAGACAAATCTTGTATATTTATCTGTCTTTTAGGTTTGCGTTTGTGTTTTCTGTTTGGTTATGACCCTTAAAAAATAAATGTCGTAAGTGCCAATCTATAAGTGCAGAGAAAAAATCAGAAATATGAGAGTGGGAATGCTAAAAGGCTTGGTGCTGTGTGGAAGAGAGATGCTGTATATATCTAACCTACATTTTCTGTCATTTCTTTTGTATTTCGAGATTGTTTTTTTTTTTTTTGGGGGGGGGAGGTAATTTCTGCAGCATTTAGGAAGTCTACTTATGTTTTCGGCGTTGCACCAGCCATTTTATTTTGTCCGCCATATCCTTCTTATTAATATTGGTTCGGTGCTGTATTGGAGAGAGGTCTTCTGCATATTCACCTGTTGTATACATTTATCTATACATTACCTGTATTTTCTGTCAGGTTTGGATTTTTTCCCCAGCAAAGTTAATTCTTCCTACCCCAACTGCCTCAGGATATGGACCTGGTAGCTAAATTGTTAAAGACTGGAACCATGATATATGTGTCGAAATAAATGTGTGTGAAAATTTTTAGTACCGGAAAGGACCGACTTATGAGTACCGAAATTATTAAAAACATCAGTAAAAGAAAAGACGACTGTATAATTGTCGGAATATCTATCTATCTATCTATATATATAAGATACGACAAAAATATAAGTAAGAGAACCGTGGAAAATATCAGCGCTGGAAACCTTCTTATCTCGTAATATAAGAACATCGGATAATAGGTTCTGCTACCTGGCGGGGGTGTTGCAGGATCAGATACTAATAATACATGGTCTTGGGGGGAATTCCGATGCGCTATTGTGTTTTGGCTTGTGCATTTCCTGCCCATGAGAGAAAGAGAGAGAGAGAGAGAGAGAGAGAGAGAGAGAGAGAGAGAGAGAGAGAGAGAGAGAGAGAGAGAGAGACTGTATCAATGTTTATATTTTTTCAGCCTATCAAGAATGTATTTAACCCTTTCAGTACAATGCCATCTTTTTCTTTCTCGCTTTCTTTTTATTTTTTCTTTCTTTCCAGACGGTTTTCTTCAGCAAGGGAGAGACTTTAAGAGTTGGAGGGATTAGATTCACCTTCATTAACCCCTTCACTATGAGGGTGCTCTCCTAAGCTAATCAAAATCGTCTGGAAGCAACTGAAATGAGCTAAAAATGGCGTCCTCGGGGTGAACGTGTACAATGTCTCCCGTTGATTATACTATTAATTCTCTTAACCTGACAAGCAGCTTTCTCTTCTCATTTCCTCCCCCCCCCTCTCTCTCTCTCTCTTACACACACACACACACACACACACACACACACATGTCCGACTCCGGGCCCTCGAGACTCACCACAGTCCTATATTTTATGCATATAGTCACATGCCACTGTCTCGGTGCTAATACAGTAGTAATGACTTCTAATAAATGCAGACGGGATCGAACCCGCGTCCTTTTGGTCAGTATCCCACGGCTCTACTCACTCCACTGCAACCTTCTGTCTGTTTTTTAAGTTTTCCATTAAATCATAATTATTTCATCATTGTTTATCGGTTCTTTCATCTTTCCCTTCTTCGCTCCTCTCTCGCTCTCATTCAAAGTGATAGAAAACTGAAACCAAGAGCTAAAAAAAAAAAGTCCCCAGCAATCCCTTGTAATCTTATCCAGGTCGTCATTAAAGCTGCCAAAAAGCACCAGACGCGGAGGAATTAAATCGCGCCGCTTAAAGTGTGATTATTGGACCTCTCCTCTTTAATTAGCCACATCTTAATTAGCCACTGCATCCAAGCGACTTTTTTCCCCCCCTTTTTTGAAGCTCCGGGCTCACAAATTACTCGGGCATAATCACATTCCGCCGCTCTCTCGGGCAATAATCGACTCTGTTTGGGGAAGCCATTTTTGGAGTCTCTTGTTTCCTGCCGCACCGCGTCAGCCAGAAGGTCGGAGAGTTGGGGTTTCCTTTTATACTTCGGCCCGAATTTGGAAATAATTTGACACATGAAATAATATGCAGTGCCGAAGGGAGACGTAACATTTAGGAAGACTAAACGAAAGTCTAAAACGCAATGCCGACGTGAGACGAAAAATTAAAGAAAAGAAAAAGAGTATAATCAACCACCTTGTTAGAAGAATATTTCCTTCTGGTTTTATCTCTTGTTTTGATTTTTCTTGAGCCAGGAATAGGGAAAGTTTAGCATTTTTAAACCTCGACACGAAGTAGCAAATCCCATAAAATCCATCAATCCACCAATCAACAATTCTAGAGTAAAACAAGAACACTCAGATAGCCCATACCCTCTCCCAGGCAGCACCATCCCCCTCTTCTGACCCCGACCTCTGACCTTTTTCGCCCCAAACTGTATCACTTGTTCCTCTGATGCCTGTCAATCATTAGTCCAGATTTGATGCGATTTCACCAAAACAGCTTTTTCAGATATTGGTGAGACAGACAGACAGACAGACAGCCAATCAGCCAGACAGACAAAGAGAGCAAAATGAGAACTTCCTTGGCTGGGATAATAAAATAAACCTACGTCACCGAACTGAAGGGGTTAATGTATAGTCAGTCGGTATTAGTAAAGTTATATGGTAAACAATCATGTCCATTCACCTGTATTCTCCTACTACGATCTCCATTCATTTCTACTACTACTACTACCACCACCACCACCACTACTGTTACTACAACTACTTTTCCTACTTTTTTTTTTTTTTAAATTCAGTGTGTCGCGGCATCTCAAAGTATACGAATCTTTATTTTTGCTCTAGAGACTGCGTAACAGCTCTTCCTTAGCGATTTATCCTGCACGCTACACCTTGGTATCCTTTGGTATGCTATGGAGGCACACACTATTGAAATTAAAAAGACTGATATACTAAAAAGTGATGATGTGATATGGAAAACAAATCACTATGGAAGAGGAGCTACGACCCTTCCTTTGCCACCCAGAATAAACAAATAAATAGATAAATAAATAAATAAATAAATACAATAAAAACGAGAAATAAATCGGTCAAACAATTATAAATGTTCGACTGTTTTGTATATCATCATCATCATCATCATCATCATCATCATCATCATCATCCAGACCTCTTCTCCCGCCTAAGGATGGGATGAGATAGGGTCGAGAAGGCAAGAAAAATAACTGACAGAAGGAGAAACTAACCCAAAGTCAGCCAAATCAAATGGACCACACTTCAATTCACTCGTCAATTAAGCCCAAAGAATCCTCTCTCTCAAAAAAAAAAAAAAAAAAAAAAAAAAAAAAATACACCTTGAAAAAAACTGTGCCTGTGAAAAATCTGAAAAAATCCACCTTGAAAAAAAAAATACTACAACAAAAACAAAAACAAAGGAGGCTGACATTTTTCTTGATGAGGACGACAATAGACTTAACCTTCTTGCTGGTGAAGAAAGAAAAAATCCAGGGCTTGATGTGTTCCGATGGGGTGTCAATCAGTGAAGACAAAAAAGCCGCTTTGTTTTATACCCTCGACCTGGCCTATGTCTATTTCTGTGGTGTTATGATTTTTGTGGATAGATAGATGGATGAATAGATAGGTAGGTGGGTAGGTAGGGAGACGGGCACATACACACAGACATACAAAGCCACACAGCCAGACGGAAGGGCAGAGGAAGACTGACAGATAGACACATATATACAGACACACAAACAGATAGATAAACAGAGAGAGAGAGAGAGAGAAAGTTACGTGGTTCAGGTGTAGCAGGTAACAGTGGTATTAATTATGCATATACCTGTCTGGATTTACCTGTCCGGGGGCGGCAGGGAAGAGGGGAAGAGGAAGATGAAGACGATGGAATGGAGGAGGGAGGAAGCGATGGAAGAGGGTGGAAGAAGGAAGAAGGGAAAGGAAGATGAGAAGGAGGAGGAGAAGGAAGAGGAGGGAGATGAAGATGATGGAGTAAAAGAAGTAGATCATGGAATAAAGGCAAGAAAAGGAGGAAAGGAAGAAGAATAAAGATGAGAATTGATGAGGAGAGAAAGGAAGAGAAGGATGAATGGAAGAGAGTGGAAGGAGGAGGAGGAGGAGGAGGGAGATAAACATAACAGAATGAGAGAAAAGGAAGAAGATGGAATAAGGGCAAGAAAATGAAAGGGCAGAGAGAGAGAGAGAAAGAGAGAGAGAGAAGGGGGAGACGAATATTACGTGATGAAGGGTCTCATTGTCTACCTGATCTCTCTCTCTCTCTCTCTCTCTCTCCTGTCAACTTCACCAACATAAATGAGACACAGGGTAGGCGTTGCGTCGCCATTCAATATTTACCAGATCTCAGCTACTATGTACAGGGAAGAAGGGGGTGAGGGGAGGAAGAGGGGGTGAGGTGAAGAGGGAGTAAAGATGAGGTAAGAGGGGGTGAAAGGGGTGGTTGGAGGTAGGATAGGTGGGAGAGAGTGGAGAATGAAATAGTGAAAAGAGTTTAAAGTGAAGCGGTGGGGTGTGGGAAAGGGAGAGAGGAAGGAGGGGATGGTGGGGGTGAGGAGGGGGTGAGAGGGGTTAGATGAAGGGGGAGGGGGGGATGGCAGGAAAAGGAAGAAGGAGTGGGGTGGAGAAAGGTTGCGTTTGATATGATGGGGGTGAAAAAGTAGTGGGGGAATGAAGAAAAACTGTGAGGAGCTAGAATTTTATGGAGGGGGAGGTAAATGGGATGGAGTGAGACAGGAGTGGGGAATGAGAGTGGGGTGAGGGAGTGAGAGAAGGTGAGGAAGCGAGAAAGAGAAGAGATGGTGAGAGGGGAGAGATGGAGATAGGGGAGGCTGAGGGGAGTACAAGAGGGGTTAAGGAAGGAGCTGGTAGAATTCCAAAACATCATTGTGCATTCTAGCTCGCTCTTCACGCCACCTTGTATTTCTCTCTCTCTCTCTCTCTCTCTCTCTCTCCACTGACTCCCTCTTCAAGATCATTTTAACTCCATTGCACATTCTTCACTCCATCAGTTCCCTCACCCAAAACAGCCTCATCCATAAGCCTTCATCCAAATACTTCTCTACTCCTCTCTAACTTTATGCACATTTCACATCTAATCCAGATGCATCACTAATCTTTAAATCCTTCTTCCGCATCCTTATCCAGATCCACCTCCTCTCTAAGTCTTCTAGTACCTGTAATCTTATCCAAATCATCCACAATCCTCACCTCACGATCAATCCTCCACCTCCCTTCCACATCCTTGTCCTACTTGCATCCTCACCTACACATCCTGCTAGATACACCTCATAATTTATCCTACACCCCCCTCCCCGCACCTCGCTCTCTGGCCTAGAACAGCGTATGTATATATTTGTTGTAGTAAATATAATTGGATTTGGCCAGGACGCGCCCACAATCAGGGGTCTCTCTCTCTCTCTCTCTCTCTCTCTCGTAACTATTTATTATTGTTTGTGTATCTTTCTGTATCTTCTTTACACATTATTTTCGCTCCTCCATCCTCCTCCCATCTCTGTCTCTGTCTGTCTGTCTGTCTCTGTCTGTCTGTCTGTCTCTCTTTCTCTCTCTCTCTCTCTCTCTCTCTCTCTCTCTCTCTCTCTCTCTCTCTCTCTCTCTCCAGCATGCAAATTTCTGTATCCCCTCATCAAAAGGTGTGCCAGAGAACAATGGACGGTCCGCTCCCACCTGCCTCTCCTTCCGCAAAACATTACACTTCCTGATAATCGCTTTACTGGGGCGCGAATGGACGTAATTTCTCTCTCTCTCTCTCTCTCTCTCTCTCTCTCTCTCTCTCTCTCTCTGTTGAAAGAGAGAGAGAGAGAGAATCAGACCTGACACCGCATCAAAAAATGATCACGTATATCCATTTTATTTCCCATTTTCTGTAACACAGGAGTCAAAATACGAAAAAAAAAAAAAAAAAGTTACTCCTTTCTATAACAATCAGACGATTTTTCAATGATAGAAAATGAGATGATAGTGACAAAAAAACGAAAATTAACAGGGTGGACTATTAGATTTTTTACTGACTGATAACTGTTATTTACGAAATCATTTAACATACTGCACGTAGATTATTTTTAAAAATTTTGGTCATGTCACAACCAGGATGTTATTGTGCGTGATATTTTTTCTTTCAAGGATTTTTTTTTTTTTTTTTTGTGATAAAAGTGGCAATTCACTTTTTGTAGTTCATATTACAAGGAACAGACGATGCCCTAAAAAAAGGAAAATAAGGCAATAATAATAATAATAATCATCATCATCATAATAATAATAATAATAATAATAATGAAAATTATCACCATCATCATCATCATCATTATAATCATAACAATAATAAAACTGGGTAATAATAATAATAATAATAATATTGGGTACTACTACTACTACTACTACTATTAATAATAATAACAGAAACAATAATAAGAGTAGTAGTAGTAGTAGTAGTAGTAGTAATAATAATAATAATAATAATAACAATGGAACCTCTTCCTTAGTTACTTATTTTTGGATATGGCTGGTTAATATTCTTTTATACGCTATTTAGGCAGAGTATGGCGATGTCAGGGGGATTAATATAACACAGAATAGGAGAGTAAGGTGTAATAGGCAAAACAATTCGCTAAAGAAAAGGTGCTTCTGAGCCTCCTTAATCAACAAGAATACGAGTCAAGGAGTTGTTCCGATGATGAGAAGGGTAACATTCATATATGGAATCATTCGAAACATTTTTATCATTTTTCAAATGAGTCAAAATTCAATATAAAAAATAAGTCTTCCTCACACATAGATGATACATTAAAATACATTAACACCTCTGCCAGGAAAATGTGGGTTTTTATATCTTCTTTATTTCAATGTTAAAAAATAAAAAAAAAACTTCCAGCCATTATGAACAGATGATGCTTTAATATTTGTTATTCCATTTTCTGTTATCATCTGACGGGAACGGGCAACTCCCGAAAATTAAACACCTATATTCTTTTTACTCTAAATTGGCCTAAAATTGCCATCTCTCCATCTTGAATGTTGAGCTCTAAGACGGGATGACAGAATATGGCGGTGGTCACGAAGAAGTGCTATGAAAATAATGGAGAGTGGTAATGCTCGGATATTTTTTTCGGTCACTTAGCTTCAACAGGACGAAAAACTGGGCCAAGTTAAGTAAAAGAGCTATAGTTGTGGTTGCATGAAATTTGATAATCGAGTCTCCTTGGTTACTAGTCAAATAAACACTTGGTCATCAACTGCGCTATGAGGGGTTAATGATCTTTGTCAGGTAAAAGTAAGTTATGAAGCAGGAATGAGTCTCCTTGGTTACGAGTTAAATCAATCCTTCAATCTGACAGCACCTAGCCATCAATTGAGCTGGAAGGGGTTAGGAATCTTTGTTAGGTTAAACACACTAGAGTATTATTATAACTACTGAATAAATTATACTAAATATGAAAACACGAAAACCTGAATCTCTCCGGTGTTGTGGTAGTGGAAGGGGAGTGTTGGGATGTGAAAATGTGGTGGAGCTGCGTGTGTGGTGGTAGTGTGGAGCTCTCCCGGCAACCGCACCTCAATGGGAAGGAGAGTCGTGTGTGGTAGGTTGTCTGTGTGGTGTTATGTGGTGAAGGTGCTGTGTGGTGTGATGTGGCGACGGTGCTGTGTGGTGTGATGTGGTGATGGTGCTGTGTGGTGATGTGGTGGTATGGAGTTGTTGTGGTGTGGTGGTGGTGTGGTGTAGTTGTGTGGTATGGTTATGTGGTTGCATTAAGCTGTGGGGGTACTGAGGTATGGTGTGGATGTGATGATGGTGCTGTGTGGTGATGTGGCAGTATGGAGTTGCGGAGGTGTGATGTGATGTGGTGTGGTGTGGTGTGATGTGATGTAGTGTGGTGTGGATATTTCCCAGCAACCACGCCTCACAGGGAAGGGCGGTGTGCGCTTTGAACCACAACACACACACACACACACACACAAACCATACACAATCTCTCTCTCTCTCTCCATAACCATTAATAAAAATTTAGCGCACTTTATTAGAGCGCCTAAGAAGAATTGGTGGAAAACAGAAAAAACATATACGTAACACTCATTTTAGTTCAACCAAATTTAGTTTATTAAGACTACTATTTTGTCTATCTATTTGCTTGCCTATAATCATCTATCTAATTATCCATCTTACGGGATCTAGTACGGCCGTTCTAAATTATACATCATGGGAAAAAAAATGAATATAATTAAAACAAGTCACATGAAATAAATCACTTTCTGTAAATAAAATACATTTTCGGAAAAATAAGTGGTGTTTAGTCTTTTAAAAATTAGAGGATATACTCAGAATATATTTTCGAGAAAGTACAAGGTAAAACCAGGCTGTAACACTTTACGTATAAAACTAATGGTTAATTTATGTTTATACAATCTTCACGTAAATTATTCACTAAAAAAATGAGGCTCTCCCATTATACTATAGTACACACACACACACACACACACACACACACACACACACACACACACACACACACACACTCACAGCTCAACATTAATTCTGGGGAAAGTGAGGGAGCATTAGATGTAGTAAAAAAAATAAAAAAAATAAAAAAAAATTGCCCTGACTTTAATACTGTCGATTTTTTTTGTTATTACACTAAAAAAGGGATAAATCTTTATTACACTAAAAAAAGGATTAAAAATAAATACACATACACATACACGTAAATACATGCATAAGTACATACATACAGATACACTCATACATACACAGATACACACATTTACATACACGAGTACACAAGAGCCGCAGTCATTTGTTATTTTTGCATTTCTGTGATTCCAAAATGGCGAAGCGTGTTCACTGCCAAATAATAATAATAATAATAATAATAATAAATACTATCACTACTATTATTACCACTCCTACCACCATCACCACCACTACTATTATTACTACTACTACTATTATAAGCCCATTCTCAATCTCCCTCGTACCCCATTGCCTGTAGCGTGATGTGCAGTGGAGGGGAACTTCTTACTGCGACTGTACACTATTATCATTCCAACTGCGCCCCACTGCATCTTAGCAACGCTGGGTGGGCCTCAGGCACAGAGTCGGCAGGAATCCATTATACCCTCAGTCTCGAGTTAACTTTGGTGTTGTAAATTCATGAGAAAAACATTAAAAATATATGATTTTTTTTTTTTTTTTAACGTATGGTCACTGTCTACATCTTTATCTGTTTTACTCCCACAGAAATGGTCTTTGTCTGTATCATTATCTTTATCTATTTTACCCCTACAGATAGATGGTCTCTGTCTATATTTTTATCAATTTCACCCCCTCAGACAGATGGTCTTTGTCTATACATTTGTCTATTTCACCCCTTCAGATAGACGGTCTTTGTCTATACATTTGTCTATTTCACCCCTTCAGATAGACGGTCTTTGTCTATACATTTGTCTATTTCACCCCTTCAGATAGACGGTCTTTGTCTATACATTTGTCTATTTCACCCCTTCAGATAGATGGTCTTTGTCTATATATTTGTCTATTTCACCCCTTCACACAGATGGTCTTTGTCGATGTCTGATAGAGGACGGTCCGTAAAGAGCACCCCATTCCCAGTTGGTAGTACCTTATGTGTTGCGAGAACGGCTCAGTCTGCTGGCGTGGGTGCGGGTGTGACGGTGTAGTAAATGAATAAGTGATGCAGGGTGGACACTGATTACGCTAAGCAACCCGTCCCCGTAACACGAGAGAATTCACCTGGCGGACTGAAGAAGGAGTGTTATAAATGGACAATCCTATATATCCTCCATCCCTGTTAATCTCTCTCTCCCCCCCCCTCTCTCTCTTTCCTTTTCTAACTCCTTGTCTTCTTCAGTCTGTTCTCCCCATCCTCCTTCTTTCCTTCCACGTCTCATCCTCCTCTTCATCAATCCCCTCTTCCCTACCCACACATTCTCTCCTCTCCTCTCTCGTTCCCCTCTTTTCCTTCCCTCCTCCTTCTTTTGCCTCCCCGCTCACTCCCCTCTCTCCCCCCCCCTCCGCCTCCCTCCCTTCATTCTCCCTCCACTCCTCCTAATCCTTTCCTCCCTCCTGTTCTCATATTTCCTCACTTAACCTCTCCTCCCTCCCTCTTCACCTTCTCCAACGCCTTCGTTTCTATTCCTCCCTCCTTCATCACCTCCATTTTTCTTTCCTTTTCTTCCCTCCTTCTTTCTTCTCTCTTTCTCTTTCTATCTCCTCCCCTTCTTTCCTTCTCTTCCCTTTCTTCCCCCCCATCCTTCCTTTTCTCCCCTCCCCCCTCCCTCTTCCCTCTTTCCCTATCATCCTTTCCCTAATCTCTTCCCCATCCTTTTTCCCATGCACCCTTCCTCCCATTTCCCCTTTCCTTCATCCTCCTTTCCCTTTCTTCATTCCCAGTTTCCCCTATCCTTCATCTGACTTCCCCTGCCTCCCCCAGCTTTCCCCTTTCCTTTCTCCTCCTCTTCTTCTTCCTCCTCCTCTTCTTGTTCCTCCTCCTCCTCCTCCTCAGTTTGTACCGTACGTGTAAGAGTATGAGAGGAAGTAAATATGAAAACGAGAAAACGTGTACATGAGTGAAAGTGTGTGTGTGAGTGAGTGAGTGTGAGTGAGTGTTTGGAATATATACAAGGAGGGGCCAGAATACTTCACTGGGAGTGAGTAAATGAGTGTGGGTAAATGAGCGAGTGAGCGAGTAGGTGAGTGAGTGTTAGGAATACATACAAGAGAGGGTCAGAAGTGCTTCATTAGCAGGAGAGACGCAATTAGCATCCCTCACACCAACCCAAGTGGCCTAATTAGAGCCATGAAAATTTCTGGAAGCGTTTTGTAAATATGAAAATATATAAACATTCATATACATGCAGAAATATACACCCGCGAGTAAATATGTCCCTGGAAACACGTCATTCACGGATATGCTGGTATGAAGAGGGAAAGAAACACAACTTCTAAATCTTTCTGTCTCTGTCTCTCTGTCTGTCTGTCTGTCGCGCGCGCGCACACACACACACACACACACACACACACACACACACACACACAACAGACCTATCCTACCGCAGTGAGCCCCATGCAAGTAATTATTATCCTCTTTGTTACGAGCCCTGCCTATCCTACACCTAGCTTTATTTCTTTTTCATCACCCCTTCAGTACTTACGCTTCCGATTGCCGATTATCACTGCTGGCATTTCCGCGTTTTCCCCCAAATTAGTGGTGTTGGTGTGTGTTAGAGCCAGAGTCAAGCTTCAACGAGTCGAGTGAATTGAGTTTGTTATAGTCCCCCTTCTCCCTTCCCTGTTCTCTCCGTTTTCTAACATCCCTCCCAGCCCCCTTTCCCTTCTGTTACTCGTCCCATTTCTTCCTCTTCCTCCTGTCTCCCTCCTTTCTTCCCATTCCTTCACCTATCATTACTTGTTCCCCATTACTCCTTCTCTCTGTCTTTATTTCCTCTCCTTTTTCCTAGCCCCCTTCCCCCTCTCTCTTAACTCCCTTATCGTCCCCTCCCCCTCGCTCTGGTTCGGTATTGTTCTCCCCCCCTCTCCTTTTTCCATTCTCTCTCTCTCTCTCTCTCTCTCTCTCTCTCTCTCTCTCTCTCTCTCTGTGCTTCCCTGTCTTCGTCCTTGTTTCCTCTAAGCTTCAAAGAGTCGAGTTAGTTGGCTCGGTGCTCTTTTCCCCCTCACGGCTCTCAGCCCCCTACCTCCTTGTTTCTCTCCCTTTCCTTCTGTCTCCCTACCGGCCTTTGTCTTCCTCCTTCCATCACCTCCCTCCCAGTCCCCCTCCTTCCCCCACCTCCCCGACAACATCCTTCGCCATCCCAATCCTCCATCCCTTCTCTTCCCCCCACTCCCGTCCTCCGTCTCCCTCCTCAACACCATCCCCCACCATCCCTATCTCACACTCCTTCCCTAAACCAACTATTCCACCTCCCCTCTTGCCCCCACTCCTTCCCCCTGCCTCCCTCCCTCCCTCCCTCCCCCTTCCCTACCCCTCACCCTATACCTTAATTAAATGTTGGTGTCACAGTGTTTAATCAAAATGGCTTTAATTTGCACGTGTGTGTGTGTGTGTGTGTGTGTGTGTGTGTGTGCAGTCCACTAGCTTCAAAGTGACATGGAGGCAAAACAACACGAAAATTAAAGGAATGAAAAGTGAAGAGTAGAAGAAAATGGGAAAAGGAAATTAAAATGAAAACAGATGTAAAACAGGAAAGCAAAAAGAAAATGAAAAATGAATGGAAATTGAGAAAGTTAACGAAGCTATATGAATTAAAAACGATATCAAACGAAAAGTAAAAGGAAAATCAGAGGAAACATCACAGCGACGTCCAAAGAAAACACACGATGATTAAGGAAAATGCAAATAAGAGGGGAGACCCGGAGATTTTTATTTTTTTCGTCTGTCGGTGAGATGTGTGTCTTTGAGTACCATGACGAGGTGATAAAGATATGAAGCCGGACCTCTCTACTAGGGAGGAGTGTGTCACCTATTACTATACCTATCTGCTATGGATTAGAATGGGGAGAAGCCTCTTTTTAAATGCATCCGAATCTGAACACAGCCTAAACAGTTCATTACCTGGGGCAAAGCAGTCTGTTCACTCGCAGCAGATGGCGGCACACATACTGTATATACACGTCATCATCCCGAATCTTCTCTCACGCATAGGCTATACTTCTCATGCTTTTGTTTACTCGATAGTTATTAATTACATCCCTCTCCACAATCCTTTTTTTTTTTTTCTTAGTTTTATCCTGACTACACTACAGTACAGTCCTTCGTCACACACACACACACACACACAAACCACCACCATTTCATCATCCTCTCAAATGAAAATGAACATCACTCCACACTCAGTCACACAAACCCACAATTGCGTCAAACTATATATAATTTTTTTCTCATCCATCAAGCGAGATAATTTTCCTCGTCCACTTCAAAATTGTGGTGATGATGTGAACCCTGGAGAGATTTTTGCTTATTAAAAAGGAGTGGATTTGGAAAGTTATTTTTTTTTTCTTTTAAGAGAGAGAAAGAGAGAAAGCGAAGAGAAAGGGGAAGAGGATAATAGGAGAAGACATGAAGGGAGTAATGAAGCAAGGAGGTGAAACGAGAGAGAGAGAGAGAGAGAGAGAGAGCGAGCGAAGAGAAAGGGGAAGAGGATAATAGGAGAAGACATGAAGGGAGTAATGAAGCTAGGAGGTGAAACGAGAGAGAGAGAGAGAGAGAGAGAGAGAGAGAGAGAGAGCGAAGAGAAAGGGGAAGAGGATAATATGAGAAGACATGAAGGGAGTAATGAAGCTAGGAGGTGAAACGAGAGAGAGAGAGAGAGAGAGAGAGAGAGAGAGAGTGAAGAGAAAGGGGAAGAGGATAATGAGAGGAGACATGAAGGGAGTAATGAAGCAAGGAGGTGAAACGACAGAGAGGATAATGGGAGGAGACATGAAGGGAGTAATGAAGCAAGGAGGTGAAACGAGAGAGAGAGAGAGAGAGAATCATGGTCTTGCAGTCCTTTCTAGGCAGTCTGGCCTTAATAATAATAATAATAATAATAATACCGATACTATTACTACTGCTACTACTACTAACAACAACAACAATCATCATCATCATCATCATCACCACCATCATCACGGAATCTGCGTCTATTCTTTCTCATTGTTAAATCAGCGAACACTTTTTTTCCCACCTCTTCACAAAATTCCGAGGACCGAACGAAAGCTTGTGAAAATACCGAAGTTCTCTGGGTCTAGCGGGTTCCTTAGAGCGAGAAGCAAATTGAAGCGTGTAGCCTGTCTGTAGAAGGAGGGGAGAGAGTGAGTGAGTGAGCGAGTGTGGGATAGGAAGGAAGGAAGGTAGGTAGATCGATGGACTAAATACAGATAGACCAGAATATAATTAGACAGAGGTGGACATGACAAAATGACAGACAGATGGACATATACTGACAGATATAGCTAAATATATGTATCTATCTGTTGCTATCTATCTATTTATCTATATATATTTATCATGTATGTATGAGACAGACAGACAGAGAGATAAATAGACAGATAGAGATAGACAAAAATAGGAAAGCGTGTGTTAGACAAGTTAAATGGATTCACAAACCTCACAACCTTATGATACCTTCTTGGATAGATAAGGAAGAGTTATGCTATTTAAAAAATTTAGAACTGGATTAAAAGAGAGAGAGAGAGAGAGAGAGAGAGAGAGGTGGCGTGTTAGCTGTCAGTGTTGGCAAAAAATAACACGGCACGAGAATGCCAACAAGTGCTCTCTCTCTCTCTCTCTCTCTCTCTCTCTCACACACACACACAATTACATTTTTTCTACTTTCTTAAAAATTTTCATTCCTCTATTCTCTCTCTCTCTCTCTCTCTCTCTCTCTCTCTCTCTGCATATTTTCTTTTTCTTTCATTCTTGCTTTTCTTTTTTTTCTTGCTTCTGGAAAACAATCAGGCTTTTTATGATGGCTGTGTCACTGAATTATTCCTACTGCCTTCACTGTCACTCCCAGGCTCGCTCGCTCTCTCTCTCTCTCTCTCTCTCTCTCTGCTTCTGCTCTCCCACCCCTCCCTTCACTCTGTCGATTTGTCTAACTTATTTTTTCTTCATCCGTCCCCATTTATTTGTCTCTGTTTGTCCGCCTGTCTGTGTTTGTCTGTCTGTCTGTCTCTCATTTTCACACACAAATCTCACTTTCTCAATCACACTTTCATTTCCCGCCTCACTTATACCTTCCTTTGGTTACCCACGGACGATATTTTTTTTTCATTCATTCTCTCTCTCTAACGTAAAAGCCTGCCTCCACCTCACCTCACCTGCACCAGACGGCCTCTCCGTTTCTTTCTCTCTCCCTCTTTCACTTTTCAGGAAGCTAGCTCACTGGAACATTCACCTGTGCGTCTGAAATATTCACCTGAAGCCTGCAATATTCACATGAAACCTGGAATATTTACCTGATGCCTGGAATATTTACTTAAAACCTGGAATATTTATCGATAGCCTGGAACATTCACACGAAGCCTGAAATATCTAATTGGTCTGGAATATTTACCTGAAGCCTGAAAAGTTAATCTGAACCCTTTCATGTTCACATCATATCTGACAGTTTCATTATATACTTTGTGTGTGTGTGTGTGTGTGTGTGTGTGTGTGTGTGTGTGTGTGTGTGTGTGTGTGTAGCAGAGGCAAGTCAAATTCATTCTCAAAACACACACACACACACACACACACACACACACACACACACACACACACACACAAATCCCACCAATGATACCACTCACTCCGCCTGCCCCAGTTTTCAACACCCACACATTCCATCTCCAACTAATGGCCTAAAAACAATATGGGATTTGCTGGATATGACTGTGCCATTAGGGGTCGGGAGACTGGATGGTATTGGCGTGTGTATTTTCCGTCATTGATCAGATATTGAACTTTGAAGCGATATTTTGCTCATGAAGAGGGAAGGAGTTTCTTTGGGAGTTTGGGAGTGTAATTTTTTTTCGTACACGCGCATACACATACACACATAAACGTACTCACACACACACACACACACACACACACACACACACACACACACACACACACACACAAATAGAAACACTCTCTCTCTCTCTCTCTCTCAAGGTATATTCCAGTGACCAACACCTCTCTTCTCCCCTCTGACGTGTAAACAAGGAGGTAACTCGACTCCCCTTTTAATTACACCAGCTCAAAAGTTAGGCCAGAGACGCTCAAGGAGGCTACGTGGAGAGGAGACTATTTGGAGACTACTTAGAAGGCTACAGAGTGGGGTTACAGGGTGGGGTTACACTGAGGGGCTAGGTAATGTGTTGAGGACTACAAGACGGGCTACAGAGTGGGGCTATTGGAAGGCTACAATATAGATGGTGTTTGGAGGGGCTAAAGGGTGGGACTAAGCTGAGGGGGTAAGGACTGTCTGGAGAGCTAAAGAGTGGAGATATTTTGAAGGCTACATGAAGACCGAGAGGCTATTTTGGAGGACTACGTGGAAGGGCTGCATGGGGGATACAAAGTGTGGCTACAAGGTGAAATAACTCGTCATAACACGCGCAACCTACTGTGACCTTCATTTCATAGTAGTGTTCTTTATTTCTTTCAAGCACCGTCAAAAGATCTCACACGCCGCATAGGGGAACAAGGCTTTAGAAATCCAGTTACTCCCTCCTCCCTTCCCCACTTAAAAGATTTCACGAGGTCAGTTTTCAAGCAATTAGTGGTTAGCCAGGTGCATTAAACAGCCAGGTCTTGTCCGGCCCAGGGCAAGCTTCCTCTCTCTCTCTCTCTCTCTCTCTCTCTCTCTCTCCCGGGGTTTAATTAGAGTCCACTTGAAATTAATTCTACTTCCCTTCGACGACGGGATACATTTAGATCTTAATCCACGTTAATTCTCTCATTAAGAGAGGACATTTAGGTCCTTTCGAAGTCAAAATCGCATTGTAGCGGAAGCATAATATCGGAAACGTGCATTTTGATTTATTTTTTTACGGATTTATTTTCTTTATTTAAAACGTGCTCTTGGGATGAACATAGAATAACAAATTTACCGTTTTCCTTAACGATCCACGTTTACAAATAAATCAAAGTCCATCTCTTGTTCTCTAATTTCCCAGACTACGAGGTGACCAGCCCCAGCACGGCCTCTGCCCAAGCCCGCCCTCCCAGCCCCGCCGTGCCTGTGCCCGTGCCTGTGTACGTACGGACCAGGCCATCAGCACTGCCCGACACGTCCACCAAGAAGTGTAGGAGGTCAAGGACTGTGTTTACCGGTAGGACAGAAATATCGATGTGTGTGTGTGTGTGTGTGTGTGTGTGTGTGTGTGTGTGTGTGTGTGTGTGTGTGTGTGTGTGTGCTACGATGGGCCACTGAAGATAGAGTATGAGAGAGGAGACAACAAATAAAAAATGAGGAAGGTAAGAGATGAGAGGAAAAAATGTGAGGTGCTGAGAGAGGAGGATGGGAAAAGAGGAACAAGAGGAGTGGTAAGGAGAGCAGATGGAAAGACAGAAGGAGAGAAGGAGGTAAGGAGGACAAGGAAGGAGAGAAGGATAGTGGGAAGGATAAAGAAAAGAAGTAGAAGGAAGGAGGGAATGAAAAGAGGAGAGGTGCATGACAAGACCAGTAAGTCCATGGAGAACTGTTATATATCTAGGACTGACTTGGGGGAGGGGAAGGAGGAGAGGAAGGAAAGGAGGAGAGGAAGGAAAGGAGAAGGGGAAGGGAAGGGGAAGGGAGGGAGGAGATGAGGAGAAGGACGAAGGAAAGGGAAAGACGAGAGCAATAGAGGATGGAGGAAGGGAAAAGGAAATGGAGAATAAGAGAAGAAGAGTAAGAACGGTGAGAGGAAAGGGGAGGAGGGCAGAAATTAGGGAAGGAGAGAAATAGAGGGGAGACAAAGATAGACTCTGGTGGGCAGAAGAGAGGGGAGGAGGAAGACGGGAATGATGGGGAGAAAGCTTGAAAAAAGTGCTCTCTCTGTCTGTGTCTGTCTTTGTCTGTCTGTCTGTCTGTCTGTCTGTCTGTCTCTCTCTCTCTCAGCCAATTATCGTTTTTACAACCACATTTTCTCTGCTATGCATAGTCTCTTCATTATTCTGAATTTCTTTGCCTCACAGTTTTTCATCTCTCTCTCTCTCTCTCTCTCTCTCTCACACACACACACACACACACACACACACACACAATCTCTTAATCCTCACAGTTAAGTGAGTGTCAGAGGTCTGGTTTTTGTTAGCTCACACACACACACACACACACACACACACACACACACACACACACACACACACACACACACACACACACACACACAGAAACAAGGGTGCCAAACCATTTTCGCACACTCTTTGGTACAAAATTCTTCCAACTGGCTCGATCCACTGTTAGTTCCGTTGCCTTATCAACATTCCTATATACTTCTTAAATAAATAAATATCTAAATAAATAAATAAATAAATAAGCGCCTTTCAGATGTGAGAACATTATGAAAAAAAAAATATATATATAGAAAAGACCTCTTTCTGTTTTCTTCATAAGCATACACGTCTCTCTTCACCCTCACCGTGAAGAGGATTTTCGCTTTAAACATTCATAAAGTGGGAAATAAACAACTTGAGGCGGGTCTGTGTGTGTGTGTGTGTGTGTGTGTGTGTGTGTGTGTGTGTGTGTGTGTGTGTGTGTGTGTGTGTGTGTGTGTGTGTGTGTGTGTGTGTGTGTGTGTGTGTGTGTGTGTGTGTGTGTGTTTTACCACCATCTTTTTCTGGAATCCCATAAGCCTACTTGAATAGAAAAATCTCCTACTCCCTCCTCCCCTCTCAACACTCCTACCCCCTGCCCTCATTTCCCCTCCCCGTTCCACACTCCCCAGACTCTCCCCTCTTCTCCACACCCCTTCCAACTCCTCCACCCTTCTTTCCCCCTGGCCCCCTCCCCCTCCACAACCCAAATATCATTCTCATCATCCCACACTTCCCCAATCCCCCAACCTTCCCTGAGCACCTCCAGTCCCCCTCCCTCTTTCTTTCCGTACTCTTCCCTTAAGTTCCCACACCTCCTCCCAACCAAACCCCCCTCCTCTTAAGTTCCCACACCTCCTCCCACCCAAACCCCCCCTCTCTCCTCGTTCTCTTGCTGTTGTTCTTGTGGCTTCATAATCTGAAATGTGAACCCGGTGGACTGCAAGCTTTAGATGGTCTTCTCCTGCACTCCACCATCCTCCTTTCAGCGGATAAGGGACGTTTGCATAGCCAGGCAGTGGAGCCGCCTGGTTTTATCGGCGCCGCTATATGAAGGTGTCCCTTTCTAGCATCCCTCGTCATATTAACCTCCTACAGACTCCCATCCCCTCAGACCCCTCTTGATCCTCTCCTCCCTCCTCCTCCTCCCCTCACACGCCCCAGACGCTATCCTCCCTCCTCCCCTCTCCCTTCACTTCCTTACCTCTTCCTCTTTCTTTCCACTTCCTTCCCTCATCATTGTTCAGTCTTCCCTTCCTCCTCCCTCTGTCCTCTCCCTCTACTTCCATCCCCTCTCCTTTCACTTCCCTCCCTCTTCACCACTCTCCCCTCCTCCTACCCTCTCCCCTCTTCCTTCTTTCCCCTCATCTCTCATCCCCTCTCTTCCCTCATCCCTTCTCTCCCCTCTTCCCTCATCCCTTCTCTTCCCTCTTCCCTCCCTTCTCTCTCTTCTCCCCTCTTCCCTAAGCCGTCTTAGCTCCACAAATTCCCTCCCAGATGAATAACACGACGCTCTCCCACGTGCGATGTTTAAGGCATTTTTATTCTTACAAAACGAGACCATAAACAAGTGTCATTAGCTCCGTTCAGGAAGTGTGATGATTGCTGGTTCATATTCAAGTGTTATCAGGAGGCTTTTTACATCTTTCCTTAAGCTTTCTGTTATCCTTATCTGCTTGTCACAGGTCAATGTCCACTTGTTACAGATCACTATCCACTTATTACACATCAATATCCACTAGTACGTTACTTAGACCTTCAAGATATCGACTGAGTTTGCATACACAGAAGAGAGAATGAATAAGAGAGAGGATTAAGGTGACAAAGGCAGGTATACACTTTCAAGGCAGAGGTGTTTAAAGATAAATTCCTGAGCCGGGGAAAAAATGGCCCCACGTCAGCCTTCCGTTTCCTTGGTTGCTATTCGTGTTGATATATCTTCCCCCCCCCCCTCTAACCACGCCATATCCCACAGAGCTTCAGTTGGCCGGGCTGGAGCGACGGTTCGAGGCCCAGAAATACCTAAGCACCCCCGACAGGCTGGACTTGGCTAGGGCCCTGGGACTAACGCAGCTGCAGGTCAAGACATGGTACCAGAACCGCAGGATGAAGTGGAAGAAGCAGGTAAGGGAAGTGAATATCTGCCTACCTATCTACCGTATCTGTTTATCTATGGACATATAAACAGATGGGTAGATAAACACAGGTAGGTATCTTGGCAGGCAATTAGGTGTGTTTTTTGCAGGTAGGTAAGAATGTATGTAAAGTATATACTCGTGTATGTAGTTGTTAGGTAGGTATGTAGGTACGAATGTACTGTATGTATGTATGTACTGTAGGTAGGTTGGTAGGTAGGTAAGGAAGGCAGATACATGGATGGATGCACAAATGGAAAGATACGGACATATACAACAACATACAGTCAGACAGGCACAAGAAGTGTTTAGTGGCATGCTGGGAGTGTGATGTTTGCCAGTGTGAGGAAAAGTGTGGGAATATTGGGGGATACAACTGTCTTTGCTCGACATGGACTTTGTAATAAAACGTAATATCCAGTTGTGGGTGAAATTCAGGCTACAAGAATATTGGAATCTCTCTCTCTCTCTCTCTCTCTCTCCATTTTTCACCCCACTTCCATGTTCTCTCACTGTCCCATCTCTCTCTCTCTCTCTCTCTCTCTCTCTCTCTCTCTCTCTCTCTCTCTCTCCATATTTCACTCCACTTCCATGTTCTCTCACTGTCCCATATATTATTCCCATATCTCCCACTGCCACCATCCTCTGTTTTGAAATAGAAACTTTGATGTAAAACAGAGGAATGGACCGAAAGTCATAAAGTCAATCTATCTATCTACTGCCAGACGCCTTCTTCACGTAAGGGATGGCCACAAACAAATCGCCTCCATGTCGGCCTGTCCCCCGCTATTTCACTACCCTGCTCCCAGCTCACACCCTTCTCTCTCATATACCTCTCCACTCCATCCCTCCATCTCATCCTTGGCCTCCCCCTCCCTCTCCCCCCCTCCACTTCACTCACATACACTCTCTTCGTTAGTCTCTCGCTCTCAATCCTCTTCACACGGCCAAACCACCTCAATGTATTTCTCCTAAAGTTTTCTATCACGTCCACATCCATACCACAACGCTCCTTCACTTCCTCTTTTGTCAGTCTGTCTCTCCATGTAACTCCACATGCTCCTCTCAAATAACTAATTTCCACTGCTCTCACTCTCGACTTGTGTCCTTCCAACAAGATCCAAGCTTCACTTCTATACGTTTGAGCTGGTATCACAATACCATCATGCATCGACTCTTTTACTTCCATGCTCACTCCCTTGTTTCTTATCACTGCTTTCAAAGAAATGACAACCTTTCTTCCTTGTTGCACCCTTTCAAGCACTTCATCCTCCAAACCTTCATCCTTACTCATCACACTACCCACGTACTTCAATGCACTCACATTTTCTATTTCCTCATCATTCAACCTCGCTGTACATTCAGTGACTTCATTTCTCTCGAAGACCGTAACTGTACTCTTCCCTACATTCACCTTTAGACTTCGTTTCTTACACACTCTCCCAATTTCATTCACCAAGCCTTGCAGTTCGCTTTCGTCTTCACTTGATAACACAGTATCATCTGCAAACAATAGCACAGGAAGTTTCCAAATGCTGCCCTCTCTCATTAGGGCAGCTCCAACATCCACTGCCCTACTTTGTCTCTCTTTTATAACCCCATCCATATACAGATTGAACAACCATGGAGACATGACACATCCATATTTCAATCTAACCTTCAAACAGAAAAATTTACCAGTTCACTATCCACACACACTGCAGCCTTAGCACCCTCATACACATTCATTACGGCATTCAGCAACTTCCCATTTACTTCATATATTCTTAATACTTTCCACATTCCTTTTCTATCCACCCTGTCATATGCTTTATAAAAATCCATGGAGGTCGCACACAACCTCTTTCCCTTCTCTGAAAACATTTCCACTAACGACATAAGAATGACTATCTGATCTACACAACCTCTTCCCTTCCTAAAATCTCCTTGTTCTTCTCCACTAACTCCTCTGTTATTTCCCTATCTCTGTCAATAAGACCCTACCATATATTTTTCCTATTCCACTACGAATGCAAATGCCCCTATAATTACCACACACTTCTTTTTCCCCTTTTCCTTTGTACAAGGGAATAATACCATCGTCCCAGGCCAATCTGCACATCTTCCATATCCATTCTACAATTATCTCTCCCCCATGTTCAGCATTTCATCGCAAACTCCATCAATTCCTGGGTCTTTCCCCATTTTGACTTTCTTCATTGCTTCCACTACTTCCATCCTACTGATCTCTTCCTCCCTTCTCACCTCCCTCCTTCTCCCAGCCATTCCCCAACCACCTATACTCGCATTACTTTCATTCTCTATGTTTAACAGTTCCTTAAAGTGTTCTCTCCATCTGCTCACTTTTTCTCCCTTCTTCACTAGCAATCTACAATTTTTAACTTTCACTCCCCGACTAACTTCTTTATCACCCTGTCTAATTCTCTTTACCTCTTTCCAGAACATTTTCTTACATTCCCTCCACTTTACACTCAAATTCCTTCCAAATCCCTAATCCACTCTCTTCTTACTAATCTATTCACCGCTCTCTTCCTCTCTGCATATAAGTCTGCCTTCCCTCTCTCAACATCCTCCATGCCTCTTCTTCCCAGCCACTCACTATATGCTTTCTTCTTTTGTGTCACAGCTTGTTTCACTTCTTCATTCCACCAAGCTGTTCCTTGCACCTCCTTTCATCTTCTCTTCACCTCACACATCACCTCACATGCTGTGCAGAACTCTCTGTGAATATCTTGCACGCACTTTCCACGTCCCCCATCTGCTCCAAATCATATTAACCCAATCGCTCCTCCATTTCTCTTTTATATTCTGCCTTTTTTCATCCACTTGCAACCTATATATCCTCCTTGTATGGACTACGTCCTCCTATTCTTCCCTCCATCTATTCCTCCACTGCATTTGGACCCTGACTTTCACCACCACCAAGTGGTGGTCAGAAAGTCCACTCCCCCAACCCCTGTATGCTCTTGCATCCATTACATACCTTCTCAATCTGTCATCCGCACACACATAATCAGTCTTTGCCTTTCGTTCATTCAGTTCATCACCCACCCATCTCATCACTCGCCACGTATACCTACGTATAAGGTTGTGCCTAAAGAGGGTATTAGCTATCACCAACCCCATCCCACGCAGATGTCCACTAGAGCACTGCCATTCTCATCCACATCTGCAGGCACACACCACTCACCAGCTACGCCATCCACCTACCCATTTCCTATTTTTCCACTCATATCTCCAATCAAAAAACATTCTCTCATTCCTTTCAAACTTTTCCATGCACGATTCCACATTTGCCCAAAACTCTTCTTTCACTTTGCTTGCATGATCTTGCGTTGGCTCATACGCACACACAATCGCCCACACTTGTAGTCCTACTTTCAATCTTTCCCACACAATCCTTGAACCAACTCTTATATTCTCCTTCCATCTCTTGCACACAACAATACGTACTCCCTCTTTTGCCATCTCATTCTCACGTACGCCCGCGCATACATTCCATCCATACTCCCACTCTTTCACAATCTCACCTCTCCATTTAGTTTCAGTAATCCATATATGTCCACCTTTGCACACTCAAGCACCTGGACAATCTCTCTCTCTTTCACCTCATCATTCGCACCCCACACATTCCATGTTGCAATCTGTACCATGTCGTTTGTTCGGTCTTTAGTCGTCACCTGTTGGTCAGTCCTGGTCCGAGGCTTCTTGTCTGCATTATTAGTTAGCTGTTTCTGGGAAGGGACACTAAGCCTCAGGTAACCCAATTGTTGACACACAGGGAACTCGTGTTGGTTGGTTATAAGGTTACCACCTAGCGTATTATATGATTTCCTGGTTTACAGGAAATTATTTGGCTTGTCACTCAGTGCAGAGCTACCCTGAAACAGAGTACCATTACACTAAGTGGGTTACCACCGACCACTACAGTCGCGGGATCAAATTCCAGCTGGTACAGGGGGGAACAGTTTGGGGATTTGAATTTCGTTAAGCCACACAAAACGAGAAGCCACACCGAAACTGAGTAAAGTATTCTGGGTGACTAAAGCAAAACTTAACCTCTTCAGTGGAATAAATCCACTCTTTTGCTTCTTTTTTGTCTGTCTGTCTGTCTGTCTGTCTCATCTTCCTACAACCAATCGATTTAATTTTGCTTCAAGGACTGAATTTTGCTTACTCCATATAAAGGAGGAGAAACCAAACCAATCTCGTGAAAAAAATGCACAGTATTATCTCCAGGTAGGAAAAAAAAATAAAAAGAAAAAATAAAAGAACGAAAAAAGAAAAAAATGTAGAACGAAGAGGTCAAGTGCCAAAAAGGAAAAAACTAACTCAATCTTCTCTCAATATTTTTTCAACTGGGCAGAGGTAAAAATAAATTCCTTTGAGAGCGGCAATATTGAAAAATAAATAGAGTTATAGTCAAAATCTCCTATCACAAACTCCCATCAATATTGTTGCGAAGGAGGGGAAAGAAATAGGAAAATATTAGTCTACCCTTAAATGTGAGAGGGTGTTTGTGAGTGTGGGAAGTGTTTGCGGAGATAACATACACGCACGCAAACACACTCACGCACACTCAGTCGCACGCACGCACAAAGGAGGACCGACATCAGCCAGCAATAGCACCTTCCGCTACGCAAACAGTCTCGAGGTGTGGGCGGAGAGGAGTGGGTGGGTGTGGGTGGATGGGAGGGAAAGGTGTAGGTGGTGGATGGGTGGATAGGGGGAGATGAGTGGGTGGGTGCGGGTGGATGGAAGGGATAGGAGTGGGCGGGTGTGGGTGGATGGGAGGGAGAGGTGTGGATGGTGGATGGAAGGGAGAGGTGTGGGTGGTGGATGGAAGGGAGAGGTGTGGGTGGTGGCTGGGTGGATGGGAGGGAGAGGTGGCTGGGTGGATGGGAGGGAGAGGAGTGATGGGTGGATGAGTGGATGGGAGGGAGAGGAGTGGGCGGGTGTGGGTGGATGGGAGGGAGAGGTATAGGTGGTGGATGGGAGGGAGAGATGTGGGTGGTGGATAGGTGAATGGGCTGAGAAAGAGAGGGTCACTTACTCGTATCGCTAGTCAGAGAATTACTATGCATTTTCGTAGTTTTCTAAAACCAGTTCTTTCAATTCGGACATACTTTACGTGGACAATTCAGTAATGATGATGTGACTACTACTACTACGACCGCAACTACTAACGACTTCCGAACGATGACACTTTTCTTGCACTGTTTTTGTCGTTGCTAGGAATCTCTCTCTCTCTCTCTCTCTCTCTCTCTCTCTCTCTCTCTCTCTCTCTCTCTCTCTCTCTCGGCTAATTCATAAACACACGACTGGACGAGTTAAAACTATCTCCAGTATTCCTTTAACACAGTAACGTCTATAATACCTTATGCCTGTTAAAATAATAATAATAATACCGCGCCTCGTAGAAAAACACGTACATTCGAAAAATAAAGACAAAAACACATGCTTTTTACATTTCTAACCAATAAATAAATAAATGAATAAGTAAACTAAAAATAAATGTCGGTAGTTTAAAAGAGCGGCCGCGTTAAGGAAAGGGATGCTGGCGGAGGCACTCACAGACTTCCTGTGTATCTTACCTCACGCTTTTACACCTCTTCAGGCCGCTTTCTTGTCAGGTAAAGAGACTCCCTGGCACTTCTTCCTTACCAGTCTCCTTCTGTAACTGGTGTATTAATGTATTTTTGTAACTACTGTAGCTTGTGTCGATATAAGAGGAGAAGAAGAATGAGACTGATTTGAAGCGGAAAAGAAGAATGAGGTTGATACAAAAACAAAGAACATAAGAATGAGATTGATATAAAAACAACAGAAGAATGAGTTGATATAGAAACGGAAGAATGAGGCTGATACAGAAACAGTGAATAGAAGAATGAAGTTTAATGTGGAAAATTATCTCAAGGTGCTAGAGGAGGTCTCCCGAGATAGCGAAAATCTAGCCGTAAGTGTGTTCACCTAGACGTCACTGGTGGTCCACTTATGGTCGTGTGTTTTGGTGGGAGGGAGTCGGGTGTCGTGCTCTAGGGGAGGTGAGGGTTATGTCACGGAAGTGAGGGGTCGGGGTGGGTGCAGGGGAGGAAAGCTCGCAAAGTTGAGGGTGGGGATTGAGAGAAGGGAGGTGGTGACGGGCTCTGTTGCGAAAATATGAGATGAGGGTGAGGGGAAATAGCAAAATGAGGGGTAGGGGTAGCACTCTGTCGCAAATATGAGTGACAGGAGAGGTGAGTGGACGTCGGAAAAAATTGTGTTGGTCGTGAAAAACAAATGAATATTTTATCACGAAAAGGGGTGAGGTCGAACACTGTGGCCAATAAAAGGTGAGAGAGGAGGGTTCTGTTGCGAAACAGGAGCGCCCCCCCCCCAAAAAAAAAAAAAGGAGATTTGGGCAGAGGGCTATGTCACGAAAGGGGCGGGAAGGGAAGGGTGATGGAGAGGAGAGCGCTCACGAATAACTGAGGGGAGAGGAACTATGACGGGCCAATCGTGGGGGATGTGATAAGGTATGGAGGGGAAAAGGACACAGGAAGGGCAGGAGGGATGGAGGGAACAGGTGAGGGAGGAAGAGGAGATGAAGGAAAGGGCAGGTGTGATGGGAGGGGAAAGTAAGACGACTCAGTATCATCAAGGAGGGGACAAGGAATGAAGGGAAAGTAAGGGCGCGTGAACTTGCGGGGAAATGTAAGGTATGGGCAAGATCCATGGCAGGGGAAGGTGAGGGGAAGGGAAAGGTGAATGAGGGAAGAAGAACGTGAGGAGAAAAGGAAAGAGAAGAGGGGAAAGGGAAGGGAATGGAGGGAAGGGAAGGGGAAAGGGAAAGAGGGAAGGGAAGGGGAGAGGATTTATTGACAGCGCAGGATGAATGTTCTGGCACTGACAGGAAAATCAATGCCAGAGAGAAACAGTACATAGGACACTTAACACATAATAATGAAAACATAAGTTACAATTAGGAAGTAGTCACGAATAAGAGCTGGTTACGTCCTATTAATTACAAACAAAGAATTAACCAAAAGCAAGACTTAACCACAAAGAATAACCAACCATAAACAATTTACCATCATTATCATCATCACCATCATCATTTTTTTTCCTACCTAAGGATGAGATGAGGATAACCAACTGGACACAATGACCCACAATCATAACCACAATCACAACTACAATAATCACCCCAAACAATCAAACAATAATCACAAAAAAATAATAACCCAGAAACAAATAACAATCACAATCCACAAACAGGTACCCACACAAACAATCAGATACAATCAATCAGCTACACATAATTATGAGTCTGCAAAATTAAAGTAATTAAAAGCTGTTTTAATCCTGAACATTTATTTTTTATTACACTTATGAACACAATAAAAAAATACATTTAGAGTGTTTCCATCACACCACATTTTAATACAAAATTTAAAAGAATTTTTAATTAAAATATAGCAAATTATAAACTTCAGTCGTTCTATACAATATTTTTCTAATTTAAATGAAACTGAAAACATTTACTCAATGTAATTCTTTAAACATATACATAAAGGAAACAACACTATTTATTCCAAGACTGACATATAACTTCCCTAGTCTTTGTAACTTTTTTTTTTTTTTTTTTTTTTTAACTTCGTTTGGTGGTCAGTCGTTTGTACACTTTGGTGCGTCCCTATGAATCATCCAGCAGTAGCCTGTCATCATACTGACATCCCAACGTCCCTGGTACCTTCTTTCCATGTCCTTGATATCCTGATGGAATCTTGTACCCTGTTCTTCACTCACCGCTCCAAGCTTTTCGGGAAAAAATTCCAAATACGAATCCAAAAAGTGAACTTTGAGACTCATGTTGCAACCCAGCTCCTTAAACTTGACCAAAAAATTCTCATGATTTCCTTGTAATTTGGATTCTAATTGTCACCTAAAAACTTAGAAATTACTTCTTTGAACGATAATCAAGCCTCTCGTCCCTGGTCGGTCATCTCACCATCAAATTCTGCATCAGAATTCAGTTTTCTAATATCAAGTCCAGTAAATAAACCCTCTTTCACTTTAGCTTCAGACAGACCATGAAACTTTTGGCACAAATACATAAAACAGGCTCAATCGTTTGATAGGACTCTGACAAAGTACTTCATTAATCCAGGCTTCATACGAAGCAGTGGCAGCAGCACTTTATCTGGATTCGCCAAGCTAGGTCTGATGATGTGTTTGGCACCAAGCTGTAGATTTTTTTTCTATCTGGCCATTAATTTTGAATCCAACGTAAATCCTTGGCTCTGCTGTCCCACTCACAGAGAAAACACGGGAATTTTGTATAACCTGACTGCTGACCCAGTAAAATACACAGAACTTTCAGGTCCCCACATATTCAACGGTGTTCATTGTAGTAGATTTTCTCCGGAAGATTTGCCAAATTCTGGTACGTTTCCTTTAAATGCACATAATGAGCCATAGATATTGATGCATATTTATTACCATTATGAGGAAGTACCCCTTTCAGGCTTCTTTCAGATGAATCTATAAATAGTCTCCATTCTTCTGCATTATAATCTCTTCCAAGTTTCTGCACCAGGCCAATTGCGTCAGTGCAATAAACTAAGGATACGTGTAATAAAACACTATTCTCAATTAATCCCACTGTGATAAAAAATGAAACACTCCACTGGAAGTAATTTACATGTGCACTAGTCAGCTAACTGAGTGCTGTACTCCATTACTGGTATGACTCACCACTGTGTTGTGTTCCAGCTATAATCTGGCTTATTATCAAATAAAGGAACTGTGTTGTTTTAAATATGGATTATAATATTAGAAAATACTAAATTCAAACATATTATCATTGTAATGAAATATCCATTCGTAAATACTTACATTAAACGATAGGAAAACCTATAATTGAAAACTAAAAAAAAGTGTTTCGTGAAAAAATGTTACGTGATGGGGAAAAATGGTTTTCATTTTCTTTAATTCTGCGCCCAAAAATATATGAAAATCATATAAAACAATTCAATTTTTTCAACGTATACCTGTATAATCATCAACAAAGAACTATTTTACCCACAAACAATTAACACAAACAAGTCTCAACCACAATCATCAATCGTCCACAAACAATAATATTAATACAAAAAAGACCAAACCACAATCAACATTCACCTAAACACAAACAGCCACAAACAAGAATTATTTACCCACAAACAAGGACCACAATCAACAATCACCCACAAACAAGAACAAATTACCCACAGTCCCCTCAGACAATCAGCCACAAACAAGGACCGTCCCCTAAGCAAGACTATCCCCAGACCCGTCCTGCTGCAGCCTAGCCAATCTCGTCTTGGCCTTGGGCGGTATTAGTACGGAATTGGGTGCCGCTAATTCCCTTATGACAAATTATACACACGCTATACACGCTGATTGGAACTTACGACCAATTTCATGTCGTAAGTCACAAAATAAGTTACGACATTTTTCAGCTGTAAGCCAGGAATAACCGCGATAAATTTCCCATCCTGTCAGAAAATAATTTGCCATCAGTTTTCCTGTCTCAAGTTGTAAAATGAGTGACCTGCCATGAGCATGTGGAGTTGAAAGGCGATATAGACAGGGAATTGAGAAAGTGAAGCAGCGTTGTGGTGCTGATGCTGAGCTACAAAGCAATAGGAGACATACTATGAGATGGTATGGCGATGTGGAGAGGTCAGAGGCTGAATGACTGACCAGGAGAGCGAATGAGAGTAAGGTGGAGGCGAGGAAGGGGAAGGAAAGATCGAGGATGAGATGGAGGAATGGGGTGGAGAGATATATGAAAGAGGGATGTGTGAGTTTGAGGGAAAGCAGCTTTGACAAAGGACAGGGTGACATGGAAGCGATTTGTTTGAGGTCATCTCTTAATGGATTAAGGCATCTGGCTATAAATAAACAGATAGACAGACCGATAAAGAGTTCACTTGACGAGGTCGCACAATGCAAGCTTCAACCCACCTACAGAAACTTAAATCCCTTTATAGAAGCTAAGATCCTCTAATACAAATTCAGATCTCCCCTACAGAGCTGCAGTTCTCACTAGATGAATTCTGACTCCCCTAAAGAGGTTTTGATACTCTTGTACATAAATTCAGATCTCCTCACAAAGAACTGAAACCCTTTTATAGTGATTTATCCTTTACACAGGGAATCAGATATCTTTACTGAGGTCCAAATCACGTTTATATCAGTTTAATCACCCTCGCCTTAAATGTCGGGATTGAACAGCCTATCCCCGGGCTCCTACTCTCCTGATGGGGCGGAAATGGACTGGATGATGGATGGAGAGTTAGAGTATAATCTTAAACAACTTCATATCCCCTAATACAGCGCTGAATCCCTTTATAGAGGTTCAGATCTCGCTATACAGGCCCGGATCCCCCTCTAAGCACCTTCTTGACCCTAACAATCGTGGCAGATTCACTGCCAGGCATAAACACCAGCGGGCAGTTTAGCGAGCGGAGGGGGAGGGGGATGAAAAGGGGGGCAAGGGGGAGAAGCGGGAGAGAGGGGGCGACAGGGGACGAGAGGGAGCGAGGGGAAGAGGGAGAAAGAGAGGGGAGAGGGGGAGAGAGGGGGAAAGAGAGGGGAGAAGGGGGGCGAGGGAGAGAGAGCGGGAGCGAGGGGGAGAGAGGGATGCGAGGGGAAGAGAATGGGCGAGGGGAAGAGAGGAGGGCTGAGGGAGAAGCAAGGAAGGGGAAGCAGAGGTAGGGGGCCGAGAAGTGCAAATGGGAGGGGAGGGGGGGTGCAAGGAGGGTGCACAGGGGGGAGGAGGGGGTACAAAAGGGGGTGCACAAGTTACAGCCGACGAAATTCACGAGCGTATATAACTTACAGCGCCGACGGGAAATTGGATCCGTCGGTTGGTATGGTGTGGTGGTGTGATGTGGTATGGCTGGGTCACATGGTTAGGTCAAACGTCTGGCTGGTATGGTGGTGTGGTGGTGATGTGGTATGGTTTGGCTGAATGGTTTGTATGGTGTGGTGGTGTGGTAAGGTGAGGTTAAATGGAAGGATGGTGTGGTATGGTTAAGTCACATACATGGATGGTAGTAAGGTTAAGTGGTATGTACTGATTGTAGGTTAGGTTAGGTTAGGTTAAGTGGTATGTAGTGGTTGTAGGTTAGGTTAAGTGGTACGTACTGGTTGTAGGTTAGGTTAGGTTAGGTTAGGTTAAGTGGTATGTACTGGTTGTAGGTTAGGTTAGGTTAAGTGGTATGTACTGGTTGTAGGTTAGGTTAGGTTAGGTTAGCTTTCCCTGGGTAAGGTAAGGAAAGGCAAGGTAAGGCTAGGTCAGCTTAGATTAGGCAGAGTTAAGTAGGGTAATGTAAGTTTAGCTAACGTAGTATGGCTGGTATGAATGAGTGTTTTGGTTGGGTTTGACTATTTTATTTGGTGGCCTCATATGCAAGGTCAGATCTCGACTCACACTAATTCCATCTTCCATTTACTTGACAAGGGAGTGATGAAGGGATAGGGGTAAAACGCACTGCCGACAGAATTCCCGATTGTGTAAATTTAAGGCTTGCTTAGTGTCCACCATTACATACGACGGCTGGGAGTATGAAAGCGAGTGAATGAGGGTGCTTTCTCCTGCATTTCGACGTAGCCTGGTTAGAGTGGGGAACAGAGAACATGTAAAATAACGATAATGATGATGATGATGATGATGATGACGATGTTGATGATGACGATGATGACGATGATAGTAAAAAAACACACGAATACTACTACTGCTACAACAACAACTACTATTACTACAACTACCACCACTACCATCACCACCACCACTACTACTAATACTGTGCTTAATGCGAGTCCACTATTCGCCAATATGACGTTTTTTACTACAAATCTTTATCAGCATAACATATGATTCAACGACTTAAGAGTTTACAGGTATATAAAAATTAGTGTTGATATATAGCCATGAAACCAGAATGGAGAGCAAAATATAATACTATACTATTTTTGTTATCAATTTATTTGGCTTCCATTCTCTACCTGACACATGAACTCTCTGTTAGACCGTGTAGCTCGTTAGTCTCTCTCTCTCTCTCTCTCTCTCTCTCTCTCTCTCTCTCTCTCTCTCTCTCTCTCTCTCTCTCTCTCTCTCTCCTCGTACCACTTTTATCTTTTCCTTGCTTCATTACTCCCTTCATTTCTCTTCTCATTATTCTTTTTCCTTTCTCTCCCTTTTCGTTGTTATTCCCCATTGCTTCCTTTCTTTTTCGATTCTCTCTCTCTCTCTCTCTCTCTCTCTCTCTCTCTCTCTCTCTCTCTCTCTCTCTGTCCATCCCTCCACCCATCAACTTTAGCCTCTGTGACTTTTAGCTTTACAGCGCCATACGGACATCACAGTATGTCCTCTCTCTCTCTCTCTCTCTCTCTCTCTCTCTCTCTCTCTCTCTCTTCCTTTCCCTTCCCCTCTGTCCAACCGAAATGCCAGAGGGACTCGCTTCCACCATATACCTCTGTCCCTGTCTCTGTCTCTGTCGCTGTCTCTGTCTGTCTGTCTCTCCCTCATCTACTGCACATTCCCCTAAATTCGACCAGAAAACCAACACAAGCAATAATATAACAGAAGATAAAATAAAACAAAACAAAAGATAAAAAGTTGATAGCAAAATGTTCCATATTCGACTCAAATGGTTACAGTAATTGGCAACCCTATACAAGAGATATACAGAATGATTTGTATAGAAGATTTATGTAAGTCTCCCATTGAAAAAATATAAAAGAAATCGGAAGCTACGTTTTTGCTGAGTCATCGTGACGGAGCACTTTTTCTCCGGGGTTCAATATGGTTATGGGTTTTATTTCTGTGTGTTCAGGGGAGCTAGGGATTAATTGAAACAGACAAATAGATAGATAGACAGACAGATAAAGACAGACAGACAGAGAAGCAAGTACATGGATAGACAGACAGACAGAGAAGCAAGTAGATGGATAGACAGACAGAAAGCTAGGTAAATAGACAGACTGATAGACAGACAGATAGTCTTTCTAGCTATCTACTCGTATGTCTCGTGAAAAAAGACACACTGCACACATCTTTCCCAAACGTACATATCTCTGTAACACACACACACACACACACACACACACACACACACACACACAGTCAACTATACCCTCCAATTACGAGGAAGTTGTGGGAGAGTTGGATAGGGGGGAGGGGAAGAGGGAGGTGACAGGAAGCGCGAGGAGGGGAGAGACTGGGGCAAGGGGAAGGGGGAAGAATAATGGAAGAGGACGGTGGAGATGACAGTAGGGAGGAGGGAACTGGGGGTTGGGGGACTGGGAGAGAGAAGGGTGAGAAATGGGGAAGAGTTGGAGAATGAGAAAGTGAACTATTGGGAAGGATGCTACTTGGAGTGGAAATAGGGAGATCAGGAAGGGGAAGGGAGTAACAACGATATGAGATGGAGTTCAGGAAGGGAGGGTGGTGGTGTGGGAAGGGGAAGATGGGGGATACTGGGAGAGGTCAGAATACGAGAGAAAGTGGAGAAGGGGTGAGGAACTGGGGAAGAAGGGGAAGGAGAACCAAGGTCAGATAGGGAAGGGAAAGGTAGGACCGGAAAGTGTAAGGGGTGACTAGGGGATGAGATGTAATTCTATGACTGATATAAATTCCTATCTGTCTGTTTGTTTCTCTATCTCTTTATTCATTTATCTATCTGTCCATCACCGAATCCCTCACTGCTCCACCAAGTGCGTAGGGGGCCGGGACTAGGCTACTTCGTCCAGAAATTTAAGGCGAGTGACCAGCTGCTCGCAACTGACTGGTATTTACAATTGAAAAAAAATATGACAACGACGTGCTCATGAGGTAAAAACAGGAGAAAAACGATGTGAAGGTGTAAATAAACTCCCCACATCTTTCTATAACTACACAAGCTTTTTTATATTCACGCATACTGAGAAACATTTTGAAATATAACTGTAAACAAGAAAAAAATAAACTAACACAACTACTTTCAAACCGAGACGAGCACTATTTTGACAACGCCCCCACTGAGGTAAAAACTGCAGGAGTAAGCAGTCAAGCTGGAAGTGGCCATTAACCTGGCTTTTCCACTAACTGTCTTAATTGTCTCAGGGATGGGGAAAGAAGTTGGCCGAGTCTTCCAAATAAAACTAGAGAGCTGATGGATTGTGCTGAAAAAAAAAAAAATGCTGAGAACACTTGAAGTTGTACATACGCTGATAAACACACACACACACACACACACACACACACACACACACACACACACGCACGCACGCACGCGCGCGCACACACACACACACACACACACACACACACACACACACACACACACACACACACACACACACACACACACACACCAGATAAATAAACCAGTCTACAAGCAAGGGATATAAAAAAAAAAGTCACGCAATAAATACTGTACTTTAAGTTGGGCAAATAAGACGATGAATCAGCCGGTAAGTATATCAGTGTTCTAATTCGTCCTTATCACTTCCAGGTGATGCAGGAAGGAAGCACAGAGCCCCCTACTAAGCCCAAAGGAAGGCCTAAGAAGAACTCCGTGCCCTCCTTCGCTGAGCTGCAGAGACAGAGGCAGGAGGAGGAGGAGAGAAGAAGGATGGAAGAGGAGGAGGAAGACAGAAGGAAGCTGGACGAGGAGGAGGAAGAAAGAAGGAGGGCTGATGAGGAGGAGGGGGCGTGCAGGAGAGAGGAAGAAGATGAGTGTAGGAGAATGGGCCTTCTCTCCTCTGCTGAAGGAGGCGAAGAAGAGGAGCTGAGGGAGGAGTATGATGATGATGATTATGATGAGGAGGAACTGGATGTGGGAGTGGAGAGGAGGATGATAGTAGGAAACATGAAGGAAGAAGAAGAGGACTTGAATTTGGGGAGGGAAGAAAAAGGATGAGGTGGAGGATACTGTACAAGAGAAAAGAATAACAAATGGGAGGGACAAGAAGAAAATGGATTATGATGAGGAGGAGGAACTGGATGTGGGAGTGGAGAAAAGGATGGTCGTAGGGGACATGGAGGAAGAGGAAGAGCACCTTGACTTTGGGAGGGAAGAAAAAAAAAAAGCAGACAGAGGAAAATGTGCAAAAGAATAACAAAAGAGAGAAACATAAAAAAAGGAATATCTAGGGACACGAGTAATTAACAGACCGATACTAACGAGGGATTCTGCTGGGGAAATGAACTACGCTAACGATTTGACCCGCGAGTGAGAAAAGGACATAAATTAGTAAAGTTTTTCTGTGTCCATCACTCCCTCAGTCATCAAGGTCAACAGGAATAAAAGATATATCATGAAAGTTAAATGCAAAAGTATGGAGAAAATAAATGGAAAGGCAGATGAGAAAATGCTATGGTGTACTCTACATTAAATCGATAGTATCCAATAGAGAAGACGAACACACAAAAGGGGTGACTAATTTATTTTCTCTAGGGACGATATACCAGCACGGTTGGGAAGCTTACTGACACCTCTTCTTTACCGATTTATTTCTGATTCTGCTCCAGTACTATTCTTGTGTGTTACTCATGCTACCTATGTCGATATTGTAATGACATAAGAAGTAAACCACAGGATATTAATGAGCAGTTGGAAAATAAATCGTTAAGGAAAAGGTGTTGGAGAGCCTCCTTACCTGACGAGAATACGGCCTAGGTCGTGGGGATGATATGGAAGGGAGAATACTAGGTGGGAGAGCATCAGGGAAGAGATAATATGAAAAGGAAGAAAAGGATGATAAACTTGGGATTGGATGATGATGATGATGATGATGATGATGATGATGATGATGATGACGATGTTGATGATGGTGATGATGATGGTATACGTGGCCATTTTGCTGGTGATGGTTCGATACTGTAACGGCTTTTTATCGCAGTCAGTGATTAGTATTTTTGATATTAAGCACCTGAAGAGAAAGATCGTGGAAAATGTGGATGGATTATGCCAAAAGTTTCATTGAAGAGTTAAACCACAACAGCTGACTACTACTACTACTATTACTACTACTACTACTACTAACTAACAATGATACCAATAGCAATACCTAAATATTCAGTACACGCAAAATTAATTTAACACTGGTCGAAAAATGCGTATTCGTTCTCACTCTGTCTAGAAACTGGAAGGGTGAGGCAGGGGTGACGCAGGGTAAGGCAGAGTGAGGCAGGGGCGAGGCAGGGTGGGACAAGCACTGTCATCAGAGAGCAGTAATGACCCTCTTCACCGTCTCCTGTTGACGAAAAACACCCTTCCTGCCTACAACCTCCTGCCTTCCTGCCTACCTCCTCCTTCCTACCCTCCTGCCTTACCTTCTTTCCTCCATCCTTCTGCCTTCCCTCCCTGCCTACATCATTCAGTAGCTTCCTATCTCAACTCCACCTAGCCTTTTTTTTTTTTTTAACCTTCGATTCTCGCTAAGTTACCCTCTCCATTCTTCTTTTCTTAGGCCTTCCTTGTCCTCTCTGCCTATCCTGTCCCTCCTCCTCCACCTTCGTTTCTACCTCCCCTCTGCCTCCCTTTCTTCCTGCCTCCCCCTCCTACACCTTCCCCCTTCTCCCTCAACTTCCTACCGCTCCCTCCCTCCTCCTCCCTCCCCTTTCCTTCCTACCTTTCCTACTTCCCTCCTGTCTCCTCCTCCTCCCCTTCTTTCCTCCCTCCCTCCTGCATGAATCTCCACCAATGAAGCGACACTCCAAATTTCCTCCCCTTAAACTCGAAGGGGAAAAAAATAAACTTCGCTTTTTTCACAATCTGATTCAAAGGTTTGGGTTCGCGAGTTGCGAAGCAAGGTCGAGGAAAGGAACCGAATCTGTTTTCATATATTATTATTATTATTATTATTATTATTACTACTACTACTACTACTACTACTACTACTATTACTACTACTATGCTACTACTATTATTATTACTATTATTATTATTATTTCATCGTTTTATGGCATAAGAGTTGCTTAAAATGAAGGTTGGCACTATGTTTCCACTTCATTCTCGGTCTTCCTCTCATGCATACCTTTCCTTATCCTAACTTCAGATTTTTAAAACTGATGAAGAGAGGAAGGAAAAAAAACAAAAAACACATCCACATAACAGCATACAGATCTCCTCCTTACTCGTTAAAGGTTAAATGGTTTGTAAGTATTTGAATTAAGTATATACATTCACCAAACTATTGTCATATTTCCACTGCTTACTTACAACTACGTCAGTATAGTAATAATACTCGTCCAGTACATATACCCTGTATGTGATCTTTTAGACTAATATGTTTGCCAATGGAGTGTGTATATAACCTTGTAACATAGTATAAGTTTCAGTATATATCACTCACACTATACAGTGGTTAGTAAGTGTACGAAAGTATATGAAAACGAGTGAAAAGTTCATAATAAAGTGGCTTTTCTTTGATCCGAGTTTCTTTTTTTTTTTCTTTGTTTTGGTCGTTTTTGGTCCGATGTTTTCTTTTCTTTATATATTTGGGGACTGTACATATAAGTTTTTGAATCTTTTACCAGCTATAGAAAAAATTAGATCCTATTTTCTGGAAGCCACCAGACGATTTTCCTCATCAACAAGAAATCCAACCAGTCAGATTTATTTAAACTTATATTTTGTTCGCCTAAAATATGCGTCTAATGGCCGTCTCTCCATCCTGAATCCTATGCTACAAGAGGAGATTATGATGAGAATATGGTGCTAGTCACGAGTAAGTGCTATGAACAAGAATGCAGGGTCGTAGTACTGTCTTTTCCTGCCACTGAGCTACCGGAAATAGTCTGCAATAGGACGAATATCACCGCCAGGTTAAGTGGAATGAACTATAGCCTTAAGGAATTCTCTGTCTGTCAGTCTGTCAGTCTCTGTCTGTCTGTCTCTCTCTCTGAAACTCTGGCAGGCAGCATCCCCTTAGGCTCACGTGTTTTACCCCCAACTTTCACAGTAGCGACGCCGAAACTCACTGGCGCTGTGTGTGTGTGTGTGTGTGTGTGTGTGTGTGTGTGTGTGTGTGTGTGTGTGTGTGTGTGTGTGTGTGTGTGTGTGTGTGTGTGTGTGTGTGCTGAAACGCTGTGAATAACTCTGAAACCTTTCGCTCTAAAAGCTATACCTCACTCTCACACCATCCCATCATCCTAATAAGAACTCTAGTAAATACATAAATAAAAAGCATGAGTAATAATATGTCTGTTTACATACTTCTGACTTACTACCATCTTTCTCTCTCTCTCTCTCTCTCTCTCTCTCTCTCTCTCTCTCTCTCTCTCTCTCTTTCTCTAGGAGAAAGAAACGGAAGGAGTGGAAAGGAGGGATGGAGGGGAAGATGTAGGGGTAGGAGGGGGAGAGGAGAAGTGAGGAGGAGGAGTGGGAAAGAGAACAGGAGTGAAAGAGAGAAAGGGAAGGAAGGGGAGGGAGATGGGGAAGTTGAGGGATGAAGGAAGGTAGGGAAGGGGAATGAGCAGGGGAATTCAAGGGTAGAATGGAAGGGAAGGATGGGGTATGAGGGGAGTAGAAGGGACCAAAAATGCAAAAGAATTCATTGAAAGAAAAATTTCGGAAGAAAAAAATGAAAAAGTACAAAACCGAAAAAGAAAAAAATCATACGTAAAAAGAGCAACATGGCTAAAATGGAAAAAGAAATAAGAAAGCAGAATATGTCAGAATAACATGAAGCACCAAAAAAAAAAAAAAAAAAAAAAAAAAAAAACAGCAAAAACACACACGAAAAATTGGCAAACTAATAAAACAAGAGGAACAAAAGACTATCCCACACTGATCACATGACCATTAATAACACTGACTCACTGAGGCGGAGCAAAGTGGCTTTTGTGTAACCCTCTTAGTCATTTCCACGAAGCACTGTTTAATCTCTCTCTACCTGGGATATCGAAAAAATAAAAAAATAAATTAAATACTCGCAGAAAAATCCGATTGAAACCTTTAGCATACGGGCCATAATGAAAAAGAAATATATATCCCGGGAAAATCCAATTCAAGCTTTTAACATCGGTATCATATAAAAATAATGGAGAAAACAGGTGAAAGAATCCAAAATAGAGATATTGTAAAATGAGGCCTAACAGAATGCTTGCTAATGATTCCCTGTGCTTATGATCCCTGACCGAAATTATTTTAGGCAGAAAAGTGTCAAGGAGTGAAAGTCTAAGTAAAACAGGAGCCAAATTCAAGACCCTTATAATTCAGGTTTTAAGAAAAGGCTTGGGTTGGAAGGATGGTTGCAGAGTGAAAATATTAATTCTGACACGTCTTTCCTCAGAATTCTACACTTCATTATAACGCCTACTTCCCATGTGCTTTAGATTTAGACAAGTCCCAGCTGATAAAAAATAACATGAGAGCAAACCGACCATTCTGAGAGACTGCTTTTCTTCTTATTATTTAAAAAAAATAAAGAAAGAAAGGCCAAAATCTAATGAAAAATATTGTCTCACACGCTGTTTTTTTTTCTTTTTCTCACCAGAGTGCGAATTGTATACTGGAAGCAAGAACAATAACAACAACAACGATACTACTACTACTACTACTATTACTACTACTACTACTAATGTTATTAGAGTGAAGGGGTCTATGTTAATAATGTTTCCACCCACGGGATCCTCTCTTTACTAGGGCTGGTGTGAAAATATAACAGGCCGTGATGAGCGTTAAAGCAGACCATCTCTCTTGTGTGTGTGTGTGTGTGTGTGTGTGTGTGTGTGTGTGTGTGTGTGTGTGTGTGTGTGTGTGTGTGTGTGTGTGTGTGTGTGTGTGTGTGTGTGTGTGTGTGTGTGTGTGTGTGTGTGTGCGTAGCCTATGCAGACGCTGGGCTTCCATATAGATGAATGAAATATCTGGGAATGGCGAGAATAATATCATGAGAGAGAGAGAGAGAGAGAGAGAGAGAGAGAGAGAGAGAGAGAGAGAGAGAGAGAACGTGTCTCAGCGAAATGTGTGAATGTCATGCTCTTTTCCCTCAACACACACACACACACACACACACACACACACACACACACACACACAAAACCTTCCATCCACCCCCCTTCCCTCTACACAGACGATTTATTTCCCGTAGTTGCTCCCCAGGCTCCTCGTCTGTTAAAATGCCCCCCTCCCCCCCTCCTCTCTCTCTCTCTCTCTCTCTCTCTCTCTCTCTCACTCCTCCCTAGCACGTGTAATCTAATCTTTTTACCTCTCAGGGGGTCAAAAGGCCCCAGTCGCCTTCCCAATAACATGCTGCTTTGCCCTCTGTCCGTCCTGTCTGCCTGTCTGTCTGCTTTTATTCCTTCAGTTCTGTCTGCTTGCCTGTCTGCTTTTATTTTATCCTTCCTGTCTGCCTGTCTTAGTATTCCTTCCTTCCTGTCTGCATGTCTGCCTGTCTGTCTGTTATTATTCTTTCCTTCCTGACTGCCTTTTTCTCTGCTTCCCTGTCTGCTTTTATTCCATCCGTCCTGTCTGCCTATTTCTCGGCTGCCATGTCCCCTTTAATTGTTTCCTTCTTCTCTGCTTTCCTGTCTGCTTTTATTACTTCATTCCTGTCTGCCTTTCTATCTGCTAGTCTGTCTGTTGCTATTTCTTTCTTTCCTGTTTGCCTTTCTTCCCTGTCTGCTTTTATTCCCTTCGTCCCCTCTGCCTCGCTTTCTGCCGCCCTATCTGCTTTTATCCCTTCCATCCTGTCTGTCTTTCTCTGCTTATATTTTCCCCGTTCTGTCTGCCTTCTTCTCTGCTTTTCTATCATCATTCCCTCATTCTTGTCTGCCTGTCTGCTCAAATTCCCTTCCACTTTATTTCCATGCTTGTCTGCTTGGCTCTCCCTCTGTGATGTGTGTGTAAGAAAGCGAGGCATGGAGGTTGTCAAGGCCCGGGAATTGATAAAATATGTACGTATATATTCAGAATCTGTGTATGTATGTATTTATGTATGTATTTATTTTATGTATGTATGTATCTATCTATCTATGTACGTATGTGTGTATGTGCGGGTGTATGTATGTATGTATTTTATGTATGTATGTATGTATTTTATGTATGTATGTATGTATATGTGTAAGTCTTCAGCCCTGCCCTGCCTGCACCAAGGCGAGACTGCTAGTAATGGAGGCAGCCCGGCCCACCAGCTTAGTCCTTACCAGATAGAATATGTAATGCCCCCTCCTACCTCGCCTCAACATGCCTCACTTCAGCTAACCTAACCTAACCTATCCTATCCTAATCTGACTTAACCTATCTTCATCTAACCTAACCTAACCTATACACGGCAGATAAAATATGCAATGTCCCAGCCTATCCTGGTTCAACGTACCTCGCCCTAGCTTGCCTTACCTTAACCTAACTCGACAGATAATATATATAACAGTCCTACCTACATCACCTCAGGATATCTACTTTAACAGCCTAACGTAGTGTAACTCGTGACAGAGTGAAACCTGAACTTAATATAAAGTCTACGGTAATAACATGCCATATATCATCAACACCCACTCATCCATTTTAAATATTCTCACTTTAACCTGTCCTAAAACTGATAATTTGGTTGCCAGGTGGAAAGAAAAGGGTTGGTAGATGGAGGGAAAGACAATGTATAAAGAAACAACATAACAGACAAACAAACAGGCACAGAACTCTGATATATAGAGACAAAATAACAGACGGGGAAGCATATAATTATAGAACTCTTCGAATCCAACTTTTACTCTGCCGTTCAATTCATTCCTGGTATAAATCATTCCTGGTCTCAAAGCCAGCCGAGCACCTGCCTCAGAGCCTTCACTTCGGGGAATCGAACCAACGAACACTCAGCCACGCATTCGTAAAACAACTAATTATTGAAGCAGATATTTTTCTTGTATTTTTTCACTCGATTCACTTTGACTTCACTGTGAGTTTCTTGGCTCTGTGCGTGAGGAAAAATGCAATACATAAACAATCTTACACACACTTCACGCTGGAGACGTTCTATAAATATGAGCACCCAGAGTAAAAGGCCTTGGCAACGTCCCCATGGCAGAGGAGAGAGTGTCCCAAGAGGGGGGCCAGTGGGGGGGGGCGTTTGAGTGGGGTTGGAGAGAGGGGGTTTGAGTTGGGGAACTGGGGGGTGTTTGAGTGCGGGGCGAGAAGGGGTGTTTGAGTGGGGGGACGAAGGGGGTGTTTGAGTGGGGGGACGAAGGGCGTGTTTGGGTGGGGGTGTGAGGGGGATGTTTGGGTGGGGGTGTGAGGGGGGTGTTTGAGTGGGGAACGAGGGGGGTGTTTGAGGAGACGAACATTGAGGTGAGTGGAGGGACGAGGGGGGTGTTTGAGTGGGGGGACGAGGATGGTGTTTGAGTGAGAGGACGAGGGGGGTGTTTGAGCGGAGGGACGAGGGGGGTGTTTGGGTGGGGTGTGTGAAGCGGGAGGTGTTTGAACGGAGGGAAGACGAGGGGGTTGTCTGAGTGGGCGGGAAGTGGGGGGTGTCTGAGTGAGGGAGGGGAAGAGGGTATTTAGTCTTTGATGGCTTACCTTGTAGGACGGAAGGGAGTGGAGATTTTTGAAAACTTGAATGATGAGTAAATGGATGAACGTATAGACTCTGATAATGTATGGATTCTGACGATGTTTTCTACGGTACTAAGTCTGTGTTATTGTGTTATCCTTGTCTTGTATTCTGGTTCCGTCACATTCAATTCACTTGTTGGAAATAGGGTTAGATTGAGGCTGATAACGATTGCATGACCAATAAAATCTCTCTCAGGTGGTTAAAATACTCTGGTCTTGCTTAAAATAAATGTCCCATGGCACTGATAAGAATAAAATCGTCTGGCACTGATGATAATGACAATCGTGTGCCCTCCTCTCGCGTAAAACCGTGTAAGTGAGTCTATATGGTGGTGTGTGTCAAGTGTGAGTGAGTGAGTGACAGTAGGAGTGTGCGTTTAGCGGTGAATGCTTGTGTGAAAATAGTGTTTGTGTGATTAAGAATGGGACGGTGAGTGGGTGAGGCTGAGAGTGAAAAGAAATGACGGTAACTCGTGTGTGTGTGTGTGTGTGTGTGTGTGTGTGTGTGTGTGTGTGTGTGTGTGTGTGTGTGTGTGTTAATTATCCATGTGTGTGTGTGTTGAGGTCATTAACTACCCTAATAATGCTGCTGGAGCCAAATTACAGCAATTAACCTCGTTCGCTGGGCCTCCCCCCTCCCTGCATAGTTGTAAGAGTTGTAAAAAGGTGTAAAAGTTTTCAGAAATGTCAAAACTTTCAAGGTTGTTAAAGCTACACTATGTAAAACAGCCAATTCTCTTTATCAAAGGCTTAATTTTTCTTGCTATAAGGCAGGATATCTCAAACCAAGCAGCATTTTTTTCCCACAAGTTCCAAGTGCTTTCAAAATTATCAGTTTCACTTTAAAAACGTCATCGAAAAGTGTTTAAGTTGCAGAGAATTAAGTATCAAGAGTTTATAAGGTGTTTGAGATTGCCCTACAGGTTTATGTGACTGAATTATCCTCTTGTCACAGAAAGATTAAGAATTTCAAACACACACACACACACACACACACACACACACACACACAAAGGAAGAAATTCACACATTTGAAAGTTTCAGTGCATTCCAGTGCTTAACATTTTCAACTGGATTCAAGAAGCTGTAAGTTTTTAAAGCTTTATGATGATTTAAATTTAATAAAAGCTGCAGGAATGTGGTCTCAAAAGAACTGCACCAAAAACTTGAAATCTTTTATAAAAACATAAAACGCCTGAGAAACTGCCAGAATTTGATCTTTAAAAGAGTTCAATAGTGGCCCAATACACCATCAAGAGGTTACCCTTCCAAATATTTCAATAGGTAATAAAATGGATTAAAAGTTCCAAGTTTCAAAATTGTTGGAAAAATCATTACTCGAAGCTTTTTGTTACAAGCAATTATAAAAGACTCAACAATTTTCAAAAGGGTTTACAAAGTTCCAAGTATAAAAAAGTCGTGGGTTCATGATTCAAAAATATATTCCAAAAGATTTTAAAGAAAGTTTCAAAGTTAAATAAAAAAGTTTCGAGGCACACCTTTGGCAGTCTCCAGGTAATGAGGTCAATCAAGGCGTTAATGGCCCTCAGCAAGCCTAATGACGTCATCACGGGGTTACCAGCAGGCCATGGCAAAAGTGAATAGATAAAACAAAATAGAAAACACAGAAAGAGAGGCGATGGAGGTTTCCGATGTAGTTTTTAAAATCCACTTATATAATCACTACTTTATCTTTTCCATTCATTCACATATATACTCATTTATTTATATTATTTCCATTATCTAGGATGGATGTGAACGTCATACTGAAGCGTATATGCTGGAACCGGAATGAAGGCTTGCAACTGAAGAAACTGTGCTAAGATGGACTGAAGGAGTGCAGGTGAGCCAGAGGACAGGAACGAGATCTACTGGAGGAAGGATAGGTAAGGAATGAAGGACTACACCTAAGCCAAGATAATATTAAAGAGCATATGTTGGCAGGGAGGATGGGAAGGAATGAAAGGCTGACTGAAAGTGGACAAAATGAAGAAAAAAACTAAAAACACCAGGGACAGAATTAGTGACTGCGATAGAGCCAAAATAACGCGGCTGACAATTAGGTGAGATTGGGATGGAATGAGTGAAATAATACTAAACCACGATAAAGCCGTGAGAATATGCTGAACAAGTAGAGCCTGCATCAGGTGGAAGAGAATATGTTGTACAGTGGACTGATTTGGAATGAGACACTAAAACTGAACCACGATAAGATGGAAGAGTTTAACAAAGGAGGAGTAAAGGGCTGCAGTTTGGCCATGTGGAGGGGATGGAGAATGAGAGACTGACTAGAAGAGTGTTTGTGAGTGACGTGGAGGGGGAGAGGAGGAAGGGGAGACCAGGGATGAGGTGAAGGGATGGAGTGGAGGGAGGGTAGCCAAAGTCAGAGAACAGGGGGACGTGGAGGGGATTTGTTTGTGGCTAAACCATAAGGGACTACGGCGTCTGACGACTGATAGATAAACAGCTACACAGATAGATAGACAGACATAAAGACGGTAGGGAAGGATAGAAGGGAGTGTATCAGAGTGGGGAGGGGTGCATCTGGGGTAGTACATGATGAAGGAGGATATGCTGGAAGGGGGCTAGAGTGAGAGACCGCAGCTGAGCCTGGATAAGACGGTTTGATGCTCTCCGCTGCCACTACCTCAGGATATGAACCCCAGCTGCGTGGCCCTACGTACTAGACAGATAGATGATGACATACAGATAGGGTGCAAGGTAGACTGAGAGAGATGGAGAGACTGACACAGATACAGACAGACACTGATAAAAAAAAAATGATGGACAGATGAAGATTACGAGTGGTAGGTGAACTGAAAGAAAGAGATATGCATAAACAGATAAGTAGATAAATAGACAGATAGATAGATTGATAGATATGGACATGAAAACTGATATGGATATAGAACGAATGACAGATATAGACAGATAACTACCGACAGATAGAAGTCATCGTAGTGAAGGAGTTAAAGATACCTAAAGATGAATAAACAAAAAAAGAGAGAGTTGAATTAGACAAACCTCTCTCTCTCTCTCTCTCTCTCTCTCTCTCTCTCTCTCTCCACTGGACGGTAAATAATAACACAGCCCGAGAATTGGAAACCCACCCGGGATCCTCCATACATAATTCATAAGTACACTTTTTTTTTTTAATTTTCCGAAAAGCAATATTGTGTAATTAATTTATGCTAATTACGTCATTAACATACAGCAATAATTTCGTTGATAAATTAATAACGCAGGGAAAATTACACAACCAGGGTACCAACAAGTTCCAATTAAGTAGAGAGGAAAAAAGTATTGACAATTTTGTGTGATTAAAATGCAGAGAGAGAGTAATATTTCTGGAACTTTAGGAGATGAGCCTTGGATTTTTGGCTATGTAGGATTTATACATACATACATACATACATACATACATACATAGACAGAGACCAACAGACACACTTACAAAAACACACTTTGTCTCTCTGCCTTTCTGTGTCTGTCTGTCTGTCTGTCTGCCCCTGTCTCTATATGTATGTGTCTGTCTGTCTGTCTCTCTTTCTCCGGCACAAACACGCAAATCCTCTTTCACGCTTTTCTCCACTGCTTGTCCATATTCAGTTTCTTATTTCGGCTCATTTTCAACACACACACACACACACACACACACACACACACACAGTTGATTCAGAAGTAGGTTACAAACAATAAATAAATAAAAAAAGATTAAGTGGTAAAAGAACATCAGTCAAATATAAACTAGATGAAATAAAGTGAATAGGAAGGAAGGTCATCGTTGTAGGAAGAAAAGACTTTTATATGCATGAGAATTATGCATGAGCGAGATATGAATGTGACAGACAGACAGACAGAGACAGACAAACGGAGGCTGGGGAAATTTAGAACAATATTTAGTTTCGCTCTCAATCTTCCTCTCTCCCTCCCTCTCCCTCTCTCTCTCTCTCTCTCTCTTCACTTTTGTCTTCTCTTTGCTTCATTACTTCCTTCACGTCTCCTCTCATTATCTTCTTCCCCTTCTTTTCCCCTTCCTCTTCATTCTCTCCCGTCTCTTCCTTTCCTCTCGACTTCTCCTTCTTCTCATCTTTATTATGTCTTCAGTCCGTCTCTCTCTCTCTCTCTCTCTCTCTCTCTCTCTCTCTCTCTCTCTCTCTCTCTCTCTCTCTCTCTCTCTCTCTCTCTCAGTGCCTGTTTCCATCGTCACTTCTTTCCATCTCCTTTCTTACTACGAGTTTCCATTACATCTTTTTCACTCGTCCTCTTCTTCTTCCCCCTCCTCCATCTCCCTCTCTTTCTCTCCCTCTCTCTTCTTTTTATTCTTATTTTATTGTGTTTGCCTCACAACTCATCCAATTTATCAAGCTTTTCTATTTTCCTTTCATCTGTATTTTTACCAGTTCCCCCTCCTCTCCTCTCTCCGTTTTCATTATGTCACTTCCCTCCTTCCATAAGGTATCTCTCTCCCTCTCTCTCACACTCCCTCTCTGTCTGTCTCCATATTTGATGCTGTAATTCTCTCTCTCTCTCTCTCTCTCTCTCTCTCTCTCTCTCTCTCTCTCCTTTGTATCTGTTATCTGTTGTGATAATCTTCATTTTCTCTCGCTATCAACTTCTGCTTCACTTCCCTTTCATGTCTTTTCTCTCCTTCCCTCTCTCTCTTGCGTTATTTTCTCTCTTTTTCTATCCCTTCTCTACATCCTCCCCTTTCTATAATTTTTTCTCATCCCAAACTCTCTCTCTCTCTCTCTCTCTCTCTCTCTCTCTCTCTCTCTCTCTTCTAGATCTGTTCTTCTTTACACTTTTCCTCTTTAGTCTTCTTTTATCATTCATCCTCCCAGCTTTCTTCTATCCCCCTCACCTTCCTTTTTTTTTTCGTTACTACTTCCTCTTCTTTTTCCTCTTCCTCATCCTCCTCTTTCTCACCATCATCACTCTCCCCTTGTTTTCTTCTCAGACCTAGAACGCTTCTACACCACATAACCCCCTCCACACACACACACACACACACACACACACACACACACACACACACACACACACACACACACACAAACCTAAACCACAACCACACAAACACACCAGGGCACTTCGCACACCACAATCACAACTACCCGGGCACAACTATACACCCCACTAACCTACCACACAAGCATACCACCACAGACCACAGCCACCTGACATCACAACAGCATCACCACGCACCACACCACAACACCTCCAACACCATCATATTATAAGTTGGGAGTTTAATTTGTGTCCACCACAAGTTTACACAAAAACACACGTAACATACACCGTCACAACTACACCACTACCCTGCCATACAACCAAGCCACCGCAAACCACACCACCAGCACCATCACAGTACACCAACACAACACAACAACCACCAGCACCACCATCATAGACATACGGAATAAAACTCTGCCTACGTAACTACACACGACACCCACATACACCATCACAACCACACACCAGCCACACCACCACACACCACCACACACCAACCACACCACCACCATCATATACGTTACGAGTAAAACTGTGTCCACCATAACTTTGGCCAAGACGGATCGCATAGTTAGGAATTCTCAGAGCAAAGGCAAATTTTCCCTGGCAGTCCCGTCTCTAATGACTGTAAAGACCGGGAGAGCAATTAGCGGTGATTGATGTTGAAATTAATTTGCACTCGGGCTAAGAAAGGAAGCGGAGGGAGGGGGGAGAGTAGGGGAGAGAGGGAAAAATTGGAGCGATGAAAGAAAGGGAGAGGATGGGAAAGGAGAGGAGGGGGAAAGAAGGATGAGAGGGGGAGGACGTGGGGAAACGAAAGGATGAGTGGGAGAGTAGAGGACTGGGGAGGATGGGGAGGAAAAATTTGGGGATAAAAAGGGAGAGGATGGGGAAGAGGAGGGGAAGAAAAGGATAAGATGGGGCGTAGAAGAATGGGGAAGATGGGGAGGAAAAATTGGGGAAGAAGGGAGGGAGGAGAAGTGAAGAAAGGACAGGTGGAGAGGGAAGTAGACGCATGGGGTGGGGGGGGGGGAAGAGAAGGAGAAAAGAAACGAAGAGAGGGGGAGTATAGTAATGGGGAGAGTGGGGCAGTGGAGGAAAAACTGAGGATCAATGAAAGGAGGAGGGGAGACGGGGGAGACGGACGGGACAAGGGGAGGGAGAGGAGGAGAAAAAAGGAAGAGAGGGGAAACTGAGGCATGGGGAGGGTGGGGAGGAAAAATGGACAAAGATGAAAGGAAAGGAGTGGGAGGGACGAGGAAAGGGAGAGGAGAAGGAGTGGGAGGGACGAGGAAAGGGAGAGGAGAAGGAGGGGGAGGGAGGGGTAAGAGGAGGAAGTAACAGAAGAAAATAAATGAAGAAAGGGAGAGTACAGGAAGGAAGGTGGGTGAGGAGGGTAGAGGTGAAAATGGGGCGAGATGAAGGGAAGACGAGAGGGTGGAGAAGGGGGGAGGCAGAAGAGGTAGGAGAAAAAGAGTAAGAGAGAAGAGGTAGGGGAGGAAAAATAAAAGGCAGAGAAAGGGAGAGTACAGGAATTTGGAAGGGGAAGGAGAAGAGACAGTGGAAAGGAGGGAAGGAATATTGGGATGAAAGGAAGTCATGGAGGGGGGGAAGAGGGGGGAAGGATGGAAAGACGAGGGGGAAAGGATGGAAAGAGGAGGGGAAGGCTATGGGAGGAGGAGAGGAGGGGAAGAAAAGGAAAGAAAAGGAGGGTGGACGGGGAAGTAAAAATGGGGTAAAGTTGAAATGAATGGATGAAAAAGGGGGAGGGTGACGGGAAGGGGAGAAGAGACAGGAAAAGAAGAATGGAAGAGATGGGAGTAAGGAGAAGTAAGGGGAGAGGAGGGGAAGTGAAGGAGGGAAGCGAAAGAAGGAAGGGGAAAAAGGTGGAGAATATGAAGGGAAGGAGAAGGCAAGGGGGAAAAGCGACTGGGGGGGGGGTACGAGAAGGGAGGGATAGAGAAAGGAGGGGATGAAAAGGAGATGGGAGGGGAATGGTAGAAAACAAAGAGAGAGAAAAGGGGAGGAATGAAAAGGGAAGGAAGGAGGAGGAAAAGGAAAGAGAAGGGGGGAGAAGAGAGGGAGGAGGGAAAGTGGAGTGCTGAGGAAAAATTAGAGAAGCTGAAAGGACGGACTAAGGAGGAGCGGAAGGAAGGAAAAGATTGTTTTGAAAGAGAGAGAGAGAGAGAGAGAGAGAGAGAGAGACAGACAGACAGACAGACAGACAGAGATACCCTCACACCACCCCACCAACCCCTTTTATCACCACTTCAAGTCAGTCTCCGTCATACACTCCACCACCACTCCCACCAAGCCCTTCTATCCCCACTCCAAGCCATCCTCCCTCATACACTCCTCTACCTAACCCTTGGAAATAACAGACAATACAACAAAATACGAGTATCTATTCATTCATGGTGCAAGTCTCTCTCTCTCTCTCTCTCTCTCTCTCTCTCTCTCTCTCTCTCTCTCTCTCACACACACACACACACACACACACACACACACACACTCTTCCCCTCCTACATCACTATCGCCAATCCCTTCTAATCCCAGCTAAAAGAAGGGGGCGTATACTGTAAACAACTGTGTGTGTAGATTACTGGCGTGTGTGTGTGTGTGTGTGTGTGTGTGTGTGTGTGTGTGTGTGTGTGTGTGTGTGTGTGTGTGTGTGTGTGTGTGTGTGTGTGTGTGTGTGTGTGAGAGAGAGAGAGAGAGAGAGAGTATGCGTGCGTGTAGGTAAAGGTGAAAGGTGAAGGAGTTCATTACAGACGTCTGGTGTAATACCGGGTGTAGATGTGGCACGCATGTGTAATACCAATGTACACTTGGGTCCATATTTTTGTCCCTAGCACCTCTTCCTTAGCGATTTATTTTTGGATACGGGTAGTCAATATCCATTTGTACGTTATTTATGCCTAGTATGGTGGTGTTGGAATTATTTAAATGGCACAGAAGAGGATGGTAAGGAGTAACAGGCAAGATAAATCGCTTAGGAACAGGTGTTAGGGAGCTTCCTTAAACGACGAGAATACAGGCCTCATATTTCACCATTTGGGGGGCCTTCCTTTTTTTGGTAATTTTTCTAGTTTTTTTAAACGATCTTTTTCTTACTATACCCTTATTACTCAAACCTGGCCAAAAATTGCCATCTCTCTATCTTGAATGCTCAGTTCAAAAATCCTTAATAAAAATAGTGCTAACGGAAAACAAAATATCATCCGTCCATTCCAGTAACCCAGGTGCTGGACTGGCTGTAGTAGAAGGCTGTCTATTGATAAGAAAAGTTACGTCCCTGAAAAACAGATGGTCAACACAAGCCCGTCTATCGCAGTGGCCCTGAAAAATAAGAGCATCCATCCATCTCAAATAATGGCGGTATTGGAGGGGCCACAACAGAAGCCAGACTAAAGTTAAAAAAGGCAGCGTCCTTGAGAAACAAAAGCTTATCCACAAAACTCCCCCTACCGTAGTGTTGCTGAAAAACCGATCATTACCCTATCGCAAACAATAGCGGTGCTGGAGGGGGCCAATGTGTGACAGGGAAACAAATTGACAATAGGCTCCATAATTTGGTTGGGAGCAAATTGGCGCTTTTATCTTAACTAGAGGGTGAAGGCGTCATTTGTCTCGTGCTAGTGGTGATGGTGGTTGTGTGGAGGGGTGCATGGTGGGGGGAGAGGCGCTTTTGTTGTTGGCTCTTATTAAACCCTTTCAGGTCGAGGATATGGGCTATTATTTTTTTCTTCGCATTTTATTCTTGCGTTTTACTCTTGCTGTTTTCTTCTAATTCACTTTTGCCACAGTCTTGCAGTTTATTCTTGATATTTACTCTTCTTATTTATTCTTGCTACTTATTCTTGCTATTTTTGGACGATTTTTTCAGCTTCTGTGGAGACCTGTTACTTTGAAGTGATAAAAAAAAAAAAAAAAGATACATTTTACCTCTCCACTTAGAAAATATATATCACAGGAGGATGTATCTAGCTCTCCACTTGGAAAATATATAAGAGACTATATTCAATCCCCCTCCTAATTCGGAAAAAAAAATCTCATAAAATGAATGACGTCGTATAGAGGTAACAACAAAAATAAATACATAAATTAATAAATAATCAGGTTAAAGGGGATTGTAAAGGAGTCTTCTAGCCTGGGGAAGATCGTCTGGCTGTAGGAGAAATAAAATAAATCCCTCCACTGTAACTAGTCTTTCGTGTAAGCTGGATAAAATCGTCTGGAGATAGCAAACACGAGATATCCAGTCGTCATCGCGTGGTAAAAAAAAGTCTCGTCGTGGTCTCGTAATGGCCAGACGAGATAGGATTACATTTTGATATTAATTTGTTTTTGATCAAAGGTCTCCCCTAGGCTGAACAAAATCGTCTGGCGGTAAGAAGAATATTTATATAAAAAAATCGCCAATCAACTCAGTATAATTGACGTGAACTTTGTATTCATCTCTCTCTCTCTCTCTCTCACTCTCTCTCTCTCTCTCTCTCTCTCTCTCTCTCTCTCACTCTCTCTCTCTCTCTCTCATGCATTCTGGAAGTACTGACCAGTTGTATAGTACGGAGGCAGTGAAGAGAAGCAAGGTCATCATTTCTCCCCCCGCCCCCTCTCTCTCTCACTCTCTAATCTCTCTCTCTCTCTCTCACCATTCACTTTTACAGCCTAGTGTTATCAGTTACTCAGCTCATGCAGTGCTAACAACCCACAACTGCAATGTGAGAGGGTGGAGTGGGTGTTTTATTGTCGGGCTGAATTGATCCTATTACCTATCATCCACACACCTTTTTTTTTTTTTTTTTTTTTTTTTTGTCCCATCAAGAGAGTAGGGACCCTGAGCTAGGCTACTCGTTCCCGGCGTTTAAAGGGAGGTTGACCACACTCGCCTGTCCCTGAGTGGCAAGATGACAGCAATAAACCCCAGTCATCCTTCAGATTTCCACCCTTACAAATCCATTCGCTGGTGCTTATTTTGTATTGGTTTACTCTTTTTCAAACCTTTATAGCACAGTGTCGTCTGGAGGCCCTCAGTCTTTGGTTCTTTCTTTTGTTTTAAAAATGTAACATCAGGAATTTCTAAAGCTGATTCAAGAGAAAACCCTGGAGCCTATATGAGACGGCAGGTGGCGTGTTGTACGATCAGTAGCTGGTAGTTAACTTCTTGACGAGTCCCATTTTTAGGAACTCTGGGAAGTAACAGTTTAATGCAAAAAAGAAAGAACCTTTCAAAAAAGTTCTTCCTAAGAAGCTCCAAAAAGAAGAAGAGCAAGACTCTGAAAGGAATGTAAGATGACTGGCAGTGAAGCGTCCCTAGTGGGGATCCATACTGGCCATCATAAAGAAGTCTGTGAGCGAAATGCTTCAAAATCTTCTTTTCAGAATATACATTCAGACTGAAAATGCAAGTGTGCGAAAGCTACTACTTTACTGGGGACAGCCATACTTTTTCAGGAAAAGTTGAATGAGACCCAGGTTGTAGTAAGAAGATGTGTAAGTCGATCGAGTGAGAGAAGGAGACAAACAAGACTAGAGAAAGACCTGGGGGAAGGGAAGAGGAAAGTAGAGAGGTTAACAGAACAGCCCCCCCCCCTCGTCTCCTCCCGCTAAAGAGAGAGAGAGAGAGAGGAGAATCCCTTCCTCACGGAGACACACAGACGCATGCAAGGAAAGTGGGGGGGGGGGGAAGAGAAGAAGGGGAAAATTCCGCCCTTGCAAGAAAAAGGTCGCCCACTGTCCCGCAAAGAGGCTGGGACAACACACAGAGAAGAAAAGAAAGCAGGAGACATGGGCGGAAGGAAGTCACAGGAAGGAAAAGGAAAACCAGTCTCGAAGGAGAAGATGAGCACGACAAAAACACACCTGAAGCTGCAGAAGAGAAACTCGAACGTCTGTCGAACTGAAGATGAGAGGAGGCCCCCCCCTTCCCGTTAGCCGGCTTTTCAACGACAACGGCAGAAGAAACACGCGGAAGTGCAGGCTGCAGGCGAACAGAGACTTGTTAACGAGAAGCGGGGTGTTGCTGACTGAGCGGAGGGAGACTGGAGAATGAGGAACTACTACAGTTGGCTGGACAACCCTTTGTCCTCCTTATCTCCCTACGAGATTACCAGACACTTCTGCCAGTTGTCAAGCGCAGCTGCCAAACCTCTGTTGGTATATAACACAAGGCTGGCGTGGCCTAGAATATTTCTTTTGTAAATGACTGTGATATGGCTCCCTGAAGACTGCAAAGGATAATGCAATCGAGTCATTATAAAGCACTCACGCTAGAAAGTCCGTATTAAAAAATCTGCTTATGCAGGATGTGAACACAGTTCTTGGAAAAGAAACAAACAAACTAACATGACACCACGACATATATGTTTACACAGAACAGGGATGATCTTCACAGACCTATCCAGCTTACCGTCAGTGATTCAAACTCACTCATTAGCTTTCATCCACGGACATTCACTAGTTTGATCATTCATATCCCATTAATGGAAGCTCATGCATATCCATAATAATCACTCATTCATATTCAGTGGGTCGTACTTATTCGTACCCAGTCCAACTCAGAGCCAACTTACTCTCACTCATCCAGCTCCATCATACATATTAAACACGTGTGATGACAGGTGTGCGGTGTCCGGCGTGAGGGTGTGGATTTAAGTGTGGGTGGAGGTGGGTGTGGGTGTGGGTATGTGTGGATGTGAGTTTAAGTGTGGGTGTGAGTGTGGGGTGTTTGGGTGTGGGTGTGAGTGTGGGGTATCTGGGTGTGGGTGTGTGGGTGTGGGTGTAGGATAGGAGTGTGGGTGAGCGGGTGGGTGAGGCTGTGTGTGTGTGGGTGGGTGCGGGCATGGTTGGAGGGAGTCTGAGGTGCATGTAGCTGGATTAAAGTCAAGATTACTTGGACATGTCAACATATACGGAACACAATCCATCCATCTGTCCATCCATCCACTAGCGAATCCTTTGTCGTTCTAGCAGGATCGAAGGGGACCGGGACGAGGCTGTTTGGTTTATTCTAAGGCAAGGGTGACCAGACACACGTCCCTGAGCGGAATTAAGTAACCAAAATTCCTTTACCGGCTCTTGGAACCCATAAGACCACCAGGCTCAGTTAGTTGGCACGGTTATCAGCCACGACAGTCAATGGTTTTCTGTAGTGTGGTAAATTATCTGGCTTGTTACTCACTTTCATAACAGTGGTACATCGAGTGAGTGGATGGTGAGCGTCCACACCTACCATGATGATGATGATGATGATGATGATGATGATGATGATGATGATGATGATGATAATTATAATAATGATAATGATAATAATAATAATAATAATAATAATAATAAAAATAATAACAATAATAATAATAATAATAATAAAAAAAAAGAAAGAATAACAACAATGATAATGTTTACCAAGAACAGCAACAACAACAACAACAATAACAACAATAATAATAATAATAATAATAATAATAATAAACCAACAAACTCACACAATGAGGCAATACTTTTTTCACCATTAACCGGCTAATAACCTAACCTAATATCCCCCTGTACACTGATAGCTAAAATGAACAGCTCTACAAAGCTCTACACAATTTCATCCATGATCGCTAAAAAAAAAAAAAAAAAAAAAAAAGGTTTAAGCTCAATAAATATTTAATGGATCCTTTTTATCTTGGGTCGCCAAAAAAAAAAAAAAAAAAAAAAAAAAAAAAATGTTGAGCAAATTTGTTTTTGGTACGAGCGCGATGCGTCCATTAGGGTCGTGTCAAAACAAAGGTATAATGTAGCTTCCCCCTATCCCTGTCCCTACCCCCACCCTCTCTCTAAATTCCCCTCCCTCTCCCAATACCTACTCCCATCCCCCTGTCTCTAAATTCCAACCCCTCCACTCCCTATACCCTCCTTACTATCTTCATCCCTTCCCCTCTGCTATTTCCTCCTCCCCGCCTACACCGGTCCTATCCTCCCCCTCTCCTTCCATCCCTTTGCTTTTTCCCTTTCTCCCCATGTCCTCTTCCCCTCTTCCTTCCCCCCCTCTCCTCTTTCCTTCGTTCCATTCCCCACTCTTCTATCCCGTTGCCCCGAATCCCACGTCTATCCTTCCTCTCCTCTTTCTCCATGCCGCCTCGCCCCTCTTTTCCATTTCCCCCTCTCTCCCCCTTTCCCCTCTCCCTCTTACTCCCCTTTTTCTATCCCCTCTCTTTCCTTCCTCCCCTTCCGGCCACTCCATTGTGCCGATATTAGCCACGATAATTTCCTGACCTTAGTGAGCGCTGCAATTATCGGGATGCATAAACATACACGCTACTATGTCACACACACACACACACACACACACAAGGCACATCTAAACCAGGTGGAAGGGTAGGACACGGCTAGAGACCAATTAACCTGTGCAATTATATAGGGAGTACAGGTGTGCGGGACAATGGGCAAGGTGTGAACGGAACAACACGCACGAAGCCGGACGGTACCACAGACAACGCCACCATTATCACGTCAGTATGGTGTAAATCATTTGAACACACGTAGAGTAAATTATTAAGGTTCAGATATTGTAATAGGTGTTTCTTTTTACGCTACTCTTGCCACCTCTGGACTACTTTGTTCGGCTTAAGGTAGCTCTGTGTAGCCTGTGCATCCAAACCTCCTTAAAAGCAATAATTCACCTCTTCACTTCCCCCACCACTATCACAACTTTCACCACCACCACCGCTATCATCATCACCACTCCCAATCCAACCCACCTCATTGCCATTACCAAGCAGTACTATCATACTTACACACACACACACACACACACACACACACACACACACACACACACACACACACACACACACACACACTCACACCCAATAACTCCTCCACACAACACCCTTCCCCCCCCACACACACACACTACGGCGGAGACTACGCCTTCCACACACAGCACTTCCCACTCAGCCTCGGTGTTCCTCATTCCCTCCTCTGTCATTGCATTGATGACTTCGCTCCCATCATAGCCTTGCAAATAGCTGGTCCCGACTCCAAGACTGGCCATCAAGCACCCGCATACCACTGTGCTCTGAGGAATGGCGGGCTTTTTGTCAGTGTGAATTTATGTTTGGGTCTTGTGCCTTTTAATTTGTATCCACTGGGTGACAGGGAAGTGGAATTGCGTCGTGTTTTATTCATTTTGGTTTTTGCTGATGGGGGAGAAGTTTTGTGTATGGAATGAAACGAGGTGGTGGATTTTTTTTTCAGTTGATGGTGACCGTAGATTTCCATATTTACTTCACTGGCGAGGAGGGAATTCTGAGTATATAATTAAATCAGGTGTTGCATATTTTAGTGATGATGATGAAGATGAATATTTACCTAAGCTATAGATTTCGAAATGATACTATGTCACACCCCTGCTAACACCACACTCTAGTTCTGTCTACACTACACTAAGGTTCTACATACCATGCACTACATACTATTTAATTGACACAACACTACATTACATTACACCACACCACATTACACTACACGTCACTGCTCTACACTACACAACACTACACTACATTACACTACACTACAGTCATCCACCGTGCACTACACAGCACTATACATTAACATTCCTGTCTTCACCATACTGTCGCCCATCCTACACTATACTGCAGGCTTATATATTATCTACACTTAACCAACACTACCATACTATAACCGTGACACTATATAACACTATACCACACCAGTACACCCTCACTTACACTAGCCTCATACAAACTTAGATCAGCTGTTGTGTAAGTGAATCTATATCCTACAAACACCTTATAAATTGAAAAACAACTCTATCATTTTATATAATTTTACACTTTTGAAGATTCTGATATCATAATTGATGAAATATACCAAGATTTATATTCAACCCTGTACCTGTATCTATTCATCTATCTATCTATCTATCTATTAAGGTATATGCATTTTCAGGTATCATAATTAAAATGACAATGGTATTAATTCTCGTTCAATATTTTTCAAGTATTGTCATTTTGATTATTAAAGGGTGTGGCAATGTAATCTGATTATGAACTAGCCTACAGGTGAGGGAAAATAAGTACTACGCTGTAATTCTAGCTACACAATACTACACTAAACAACACCACACCACACTTCATCACACTACACTTCATCACACTACACTTCATCACACTACACTTCACCACATTACACTAAACCTCATCACACTCATTATAATTATCATACCACTCCACATTACACCACACATCACATCGCACTGCACTACATTCTACCACACCACAGCATGCCTCACCACATTCCATCCCATCACACCATATCACACCACACTTAACGCCACAACACATCACACACTATCATCGTCCCTTCTACATCCCATCCGAGTCCGTTCCCTTTAAAACACATCACACCACACCACACCAAACCACACACCATCACCTTCTCACCTACGAGTCACACGGGTCTGTTCTCTTTAAAGCACACCACGCAACACTCCACCACACTCCACTGAACCAAACTCTACCACACTACCCACCACACCACACCATACACCAGCACCCCTCCCACAACTCCTTCCAGACCGTTACCTGTAAAACATCTATCTATGCGTGTGTGTGGGGGGGGGGGTTAGCAGCCAGTGGTGGTGACAGAGACATTACTTAACCCACCCCACCTCCCTCACACTTAATGTCTCCCCCTAAGAAGGAAATGGGTTGGGAGGGGAAGGATGGGGAAGAGGAGGGGAGAAGAAGGGAGGGAGGGAGGAGGTGGGGGAAAAGAGGGAGGAGGGAAAAAGGGTTGACAGGAAAGGGAATGGACACGGGAAGGGGAAGAAAAAGGGGAAGGGTGAGGGGAGAGAGAATGCAATAACAGGGAGAGGGAAAGGAAGGGGAAAAGGAGGGGGGGGGGCGACAAATGGGAAAGGACAGGAGGAGGAGGGAAGAAATGGGAAGGGATGGGGGAGGAGGAGGGAAAAGAATGGGGTTAGGAGAGTGGAAGGAAGTGGAGAAAATGGGAAGAATAGGAGAGGGAGTGGGGGGGAGGGACGGATGAGAAAATGATTGGAAGAGTGAGTGAGAGCTAAGGAGGGAGACAGTGTAAGAAGGGATGAAGGAGGGGAGAGAAAGTTAAGATGACGAGGAAAGAGTGAAGACACAGAGGTAAGGAGAGAAAAATGAGGGGTTAAGGAGAGAAGGAAGGAAAAGGAAGGAGAAAAAAATGAGACGAAGGAAGTGAGTGGAATAAGAATGAATGCTAAGAAGAGGAAGGAGCTGGCAAGGGAGGAGAAGAAGAGAGGAGAAGAGGAAAGGAGAGGGACGGTGGAGAGGAGGCAGATTAAGGAGGAACGAAGGAAAGAGAGCGAGAGAGAGAGAGAGAGAGAGAGAGAGAGAGAGAGAGAGAGGAGGAATGAATGACTGCAACGGTGATACGAATTTGAGCGTAAAATGCGACAAGGGCAGAGAGTTAGACAGGGGAAACTGGGGAGAATATCGGGGAATGGGGGTGGGGGGGAAGGATGGGAAGAGGCGGAGGAAACAAGCAGACAAGAACGAGAAAGGTAGAGAAGGAGGAGAAAATGGGGATGAGGGGGGGGGGGAAATTAGGGGAAAAGCCGGAGGAAAGAAGGAGAAAACGGGGATGAGGGGAGGAATGAACGGGAAGACGCGGAGGAAAGGAGGAGAGAAGAATGAAAGGAGGAGAGTCAGAGGAAAGAAGAGGAAAGACGGTGGGTTAAGGAGGAAAGAATGAAGAAGGGAGGAAAAAAATGGATGAGAGGAAGAAAGAAATATGAGGACAGACACAAACGGTAATAAACAGGGGCTAAAAAGAGGGGAGGAAGAGGGTTAACGAGACAAGAATAAGGTGATGGGAGGGGAGAAAGAAGGGGGAATGGGAGGAGGAAAGAATGGAGACAGAGATGGGAATACGGGAGGAAAGAAAACAGAAGATGGAGGAGGAAAAGACGGAGACAAAGGAGAGAAGAATAAAGGGTTAAGGAGAGAAAAATATCATAACTCAGCTCCCCTCACAGCTAATGTCCCTAACTAAGTAGATGAGGAGGGGGAGGGGGGGAGGGGCGAGGAAGGGAGCGGAGGGGGGAGGGAAGGGAGGGGAGGGGGGAGGGAAAGGAGGAGAAGGAAGAGTCGGGTAAGGGATGAGGAAGAGAGGGGAGTAGGGAGGGAAGGGGGTGTAGGGAAGAGGAGAAAGAAAGAGAAATGAAGGGGGGGGGGAAGGAAAGGGGCGGGAAGAGAGGGAGAGGGTGAGGAAGAGAGGGCAGTAGGGAAGGCAGGGGATAAGGAATGGGAGAAGGAGCAGGGAAGTGGAGAAAAGGGCAAGAAATAGAAAGGAGGGGGAAAGAGAGGGGGCAGGGAAAGGTGTAGGAGGCGAGGAAGTAAGGGGTGGGGGTAAGGGAGGGGAAGGCAGGTGGAAGGGAAGGGGTGATGAAGGTGAGAGGGGAAAAGTATGGAGGAAAGGAGGACATGAAGGAACAAGAAGAAGAAGAGAAAGAGAGGTGAGGAAGAGAAATGATAAATAATAGGAGAATGAGAGTGACGGGGGAAAGAATAAGGTATAATATTAGGCAGAAAAGCATGAAAGTAAAATACCGCAGAGAAAGAATGAAACAGCTCACTCTGCCTCACATGTAATATCCCTAAGTAAGTAGGATGAGGGGAGGTAAAAGAGGGAGAGAGCAGGAAAGAAGAAGAAACAGAGGGAGAATTCTTAGAGGGAAGATGGAGGAGGGGAGAATGTAAGTAAATGAGAGAAGCATGTAAGATGAGGAGGAAAAATGGAGGTAGTTGGGAGAAACTGGAAAGAATGACATAAAACAGAGCTAAAGAGGAGAGAATGAAGGTTAGACAGAATGAAAAAGGGAGGGAGAAAGAAGATGAGGCTGGTTGGAGGGAGAGAGGGAAAGGGGGAAGGATACGAGGAAGGGGTACAGAGAAGGAGGGAAAAAGTGGGAAGTAGGGAGAGGAGGAAGGGAAGGGAAAGAGGGATAGAGTGAAGAGGGGAAGGGTAAGAGGTAGGAAGGGAGAAAAAGAGAGAAAAAGGAAAGGGGGAAAGGCAGGAGGGAGGAAGGAAGGCAGGTGTGAAGGAGAGAGGTGGTGAGGGAAACAGAAGTAGTGGAGGGAGGAAACGGGAGAAAGGAGGGAGGAAGGCGCGCAAAGGAGGCGTGGGAGGGAGGAAGGGGAAGGAGGAAAGGAGGGAGGAGGGATGAAGAGCAAGGTGGAGGGAGTAAATAATTGCAATACCGGGAACTGGAGTTTAATCAATGCCGGGAATTTATTATGCTCAGTAGATCACAAGTCTAGGTCACTTGGGGTCATTAATTCATTTACACTTTCCGAACTCAGAATTTAATAAGATCTTGCAACATTCATCATCATCATCATCAACATCACTATCACCATTAGCACCACTATTATCATCATCAACAACATCACTGTCACCATTATTATCATTATCATCGTCATCATCATCATCATCACATCATAATCATCACCACCTATCAACCTACCTACCTACCTAACTATCTATCTATTTATCTATCTGTCTATCTATCTACTTATAAAGATGAGTATTTCTTCACTCACTGTCACAAGGTAATGGTTTCTTAAAATTGGAAGGTATTTTGTATGTCCCAATAAGTTAGCAGAAACGGACGGGGTTTGTCTATCTATCTAATCCATCTATTTACTGATTCTACCTATCTGCCTATCTCGGTCTACCTGTCCATCTATATACTGAGTTCATCTATTTATCTGTCTATCCATCCCCCTCTCTTGTACAACCCCTCCTTCTTCCACTAACTTTATTCTTACTTCTTCTTTTAGTTACTCCCACACTCACTCACACTCTCTATCACACTCACCCCCACACAACAGCACGTTTCTCGTTAGTTACGCTCACACCCACTCCCTCTCACACTCTCACACGACGTCACGTTTCTTCCCAGTCACTCCCTCTCACTCTCTCACACTACGGCACGCTTTCACTCCCTCCCTCCCACACTCACACTACGGCCTCACCTCAAAGCATTCTTCCCTCGACACAAAAATCAAGGTTATCATGAATTTTGTGTTCAGATACATAATGCTTCTCAAAATCAACCTGTCTCGATGCTCCTTTGATCCTATGTACTTCACTAACAAATTTCGATGTTATTGTCCCTCTTAGATATTTCACCAAACTTCGTTATAGGCATCTTTCACTGGTTTTACGTAAGGCTGGGATTCGATAAAGCTATACAGCGAACTTAGTACAATAATGATGAAGGAGGATGTGTGAACGGTGAAGGACTGAATGAGTGATTGTGGCTGAATCTTGATATATATTTCTACTTCGTGATCTGCCTTGGCCCTGATTATGGATACGACATACCTTACAGTGGGAATAAGGATTTTACCACTTTTACTTCATACTGGCCTAAAACTGCAAAATCTCAACCTTGAATGATTAGTTGTGACAATAAATATGCACTTGAATATGGTACTAGTCACAAAGAAATGCTATGAAAGGGATGAAGAGCCACAACAATGCCTTCATCCAACATACCTTTCAGTGAGAATGAGAAACTATGCTCTTTTTACTCTAACTTGGCCTAAAATTGCCAACTCTCTATCTTATCGTCAAGCTGTGACAATAGATAAACACATGAATATAATACTAGTTACAAAGAAAGGGATGTAGAGCCTTAGCACTGCCTTTTCCTGCCACTGAGCTACAAGAAATATGTAAATGGACGAAAATCTGTACATGTTAAGGTAAACAAACTTTAGCAAACTTCTAAGTTCACTAAAATATAGATCCTTATGTGGAAAGCATGTGGATAAGGCAGTCGAATGAATATTTTATCACAACTTCCTGGAACAAAGATTTAAAACATGTTTCCTCTCCCTCCCCCCAAGAAAAAAGGAAAAAGAAAAATATGTAGATGATAGTAAGTCTCCTCATACCCCTGAAAAGTGCCCCGTATGTGGAATGAATGTGGAAACGACTATCAAAATGTATGGTCACAAGAAACTGGGAAACATGATAGAAGAAACGAAAGAATGTGGAAAGGGCAATCATAAGAATGTGAAAAGGAGGGAAAAAAATAAGTAGAAAGGATACACTAAAGGAAGTAGGAAAGTAGTCGAAAGAATGCAGGAAAAACAGTGGAAAAGTGTGGGAAGGACAGTCGAAGTAACATGGGAAACTGTGGAAAATATGTAGGACGGAGATTTAACACAATGAGGAAAAGACAACCGATAAAATGTGAGAAAGACAATCTGATCCCGACTCTGCCGAAACAAGGAAATCAAACATGGCCGTCCAAAGAAGCAAAGAGGAAATATACCGCCCTCTGTCACTCTTCTTGCCTCGGTGTCCGTCTGTCTGTTTGAGTGTGTGGCTGAGCATGCACTTTTGGGGGGCGTGTGTGTGTGTGTGTGTGTGTGTGTGTGTGTGTGTGTGTGTGTGTGTGTGTGTGTGTGTGTGTGTGTGTGTGTGTGTGTGTGTGTGTGTGTGTGTGTGTGTGTGTGTGTGTGTGTGTGTGTGTGTGTGTGTGTGTGTGTGTGTGTATTGGGGTTTCTTAATGGCTGTACTGGGATATATGTTTGAGGTATTTCGTTCTTTCTTGTGTGTGTGTGTGTGTGTGTGTGTGTGTGTGTGTGTGTGTGTGTGTGTGTGTGTGTGTGTGTGTGTGTGTGTGTGTGTGTGTGTGTGTGTGTGTGTGTGTGTGTGTGTGTGTGTGTGTGTGTGTGTGTGTGTGTGAGATATACAGCCGGGCACCACAAGAAGAGATGACTTTCAGGGAGTGAATTCCAGGCCCGCCCCGTCGCCTGATTGTCGTCGCTCGGGAGGGTCGTAAAGGGAGGCCCCGGGGTCGTCCCTCATGGTCGTGGCGGAAGGGGGACGATTTGGAGGGGCCCTTTATGCTTGCCACGACCCTCTGTGTTTGGTGGGGTCGTTTAAGCTTGGAATGACCCTCTGTTTGGTAGGGTTGATGTGTTTGCCAAGACGCTTTATTTTCTTTGTTTGGTATGATGCTTTGTTTGTCACGACCCTTTGTTTGCCACGACTCTGTGTCTTTGGTAGGGTCGTCTAAGTGTGGAATGACCATTTGTTTGATAGGATCCTTTATGCTTGATACGACTCTATGTTTGGTACGATTCACGTCTGGAAGGAATTTTTGTGTTGGAAGGACTATGTTTGGAACGATTCTTTATTTGGTACGACCTTTTACACTTGGTTGGATCCTTTATACTTGGTAGGATCCTTATGTTTAATAGGATCGAGGAGGAAATCTTTATGTCTTCCCTCCGGTGCACTCCTTCCGGTAAGACACAGAATCTGGAGATGAGACCAGGAGGGATGGGTACAATTTTTAGAAGGAGAGGCAGGGGAGAGGGGAAGAAGGGAAGGGAGCAGGAGGGATGAGGGAAGAGAGGGAAGTACCGAGGGATGGAGGAGGGAAGAAGGGATAGGAGGAAGAGGGATGAGAGGAGAAGGGGGAAGAAGGGAGAGGAGGAGGGATGAGGGGAGAGAGGGAAGTACCGAGAGGGGGAGGAGGGAGAAAGGGATAGGAGGAAGAGGGATGAGAGGAGAAGGGGGAAGAAGGAAGAGGAGGAGGAGGGAGGGAAGAGAACGAAGTATCGAGAGAAGGAGGAGGGAAGAAGGGATAGGAGGAAGTGGGATGAGAGGGGAAGGGGGAAGATGGGAGAATTTTTATGATCACAGTTAAATGAATCTCTCAAATTTGCGTTATCGTAGTGAAAGGTTTAAGTTGAAGAATTTCTCTGAATACGGGAGGAAAAATCTCTCAGATCTGCATACTTCATCCGGGTCAAGATTATCCTCGAGAGCCACAAGCCATTAACCAGAAATATAATGGATAATCCCCCATTAACCAAATGAGAAAAGAAGCTGGCTCCAGATTTAGCTAAGTGTTCCCTCTCTCTCATTTTCTTTCTTCCTCTCTAATTTTCTCGTCTCTCTCTCTCTCTCTCTCTCTCTCTCTCTCTCTCTCTCTCTTCACGACGGGATAAATGAATAAAATCTCCCCTCTCCCCCTCACACACACACACACACACACACTAAGTTACGTGCCATGCTTATAATTGCTGCACAGGTCGTAAAATTCCTGAAGCAGCGTTTCTCTTAGTTTATCTGACAATTGTATTTACGGCGAAATTAGCAAAGCGCATTAAGAAAAAAGAAAAAAATAACAGTGAGGAATTGTTAAGGCTAAATTTTTGTTCGGCCTGTGTTCCGAAATTGAGAGAGGAATTAAGAACATTTGTTGTGGAATTAAGAACAGGTGGGATTTTTTTTTAAAGGCCTTTTTTTCGTTTTGCAATATGATCTGAGTTCGCTTGGATTAGTTATTACGTAGCCATGTATATACTCCACTCACTTTAACTTGGCCATAAATTGCCATCCCTCCATCCTGAATACTGAGCTTAAAGTAAGAGGTTAATGCTGGAGTATGGTGATAATCAAGGAGATCTATGGAAGGCTTGTTGACCTGAAGTACTGCCTAATTCTGCAATGGGACTACGCGGAAAAAGTTGCAAAAAGGACGAAAATCTCCGCCTAATAAATGTTTTAGATAACAGAGTTTTCAGAGATATATGACAATGAAAATGAGTGGAATTTCTGAAGCTACCCCCCTCTGGCGGGGGGGACACAACCTGGCCGCACTATGGGGTGGTACTACTACTCTGCGGCCAGGTTGTGTTAGGAAGAATACTGCCACCGTATTCCCTGCGTGTCGTAAAAGGCGACTAAAAGGGGCAGGGTGAGGGGACTAGGGACCCCCTCCTCTGTTTTGTAGTTCCTAAAAAGAGACAGGCCAGAGAAAGGGATGGGGGATGGAGTTATCCCCGTACCCTGAAGATTGGGTCTATGAATGTGCGTGGATGTAGTACGATTGAGGCTAAAAGGGAGGAGATTGGGAGAATGTTTGTGAGAAGAAAGTTGGATGTGTTAGCTTTGAGTGAAACGAAGATGAAAGGGAAGGGGGAATCTATGTTTGGAAGTGTGAATGGAAGATTGTCAGGTGTTGATAGAGGAAGGGCAAGAGAAGGTGTGGCCTTGTTAGTGAGTTCGGAAGTTCAGCAATGTGTGATTGAATGGAAGGAGGTGTCATCGAGACTGATGTGGGTGAAAGCGAAATTTGAACGTGAGTTGTGGGTGTTTGTGAGTGCATATGGGCCTGGTAGTGAAAGGGATGAACAAGAGAGGGAGTCTTTCTGGAATGATGTTGATGAGTGTCTGCAGAGTTTTGGAGCGAATGTGAATGTGGTAATGATGGGAGATCTGAATGCTAGAGTGGGAAATGTAGCAGTTGAAGGCGTAGTTGGTATGCATGGTGTGCCTGGAAGAAATGAAAATGGGGAACGAATGATAGCGATGTGTGTTGAGCGAGAGATGGTGATTGGGAATACGCTGTTTGAAAAGAAAGATATTTATAAGTATACATGGGTGAGACAGGAGGGTGGAAGGGTTGTTGATAGAGCTTTGATGGACTATGTGGTTGTGTCTAGGAATGTAATAGGAAGATTGTTGGATGTGAGAGTTCTGAGAGGGGAGGGTGGAGGTATGTCTGACCACTACCTGGTGGAGGGAAAGTTAAGAGTAGGTAAAAGATGGATGAGAGCTAGGAGGGTTAGGTGTGGCAGGGAGGTTTTGAAAGTGAGTGAGTTGGATAAAAGAGAGAAAAAGATAGAGTATCAGGAGAAATTGAAAGACGAGTGGAACGCAGTGTAAGATCGGGAAAATGGCAGCGTGGAGGAGGAATGGCAGTTGTTTAAGAGTGCTGTGGTGGGGCATGCAGAAGAGGTGTGTGGTGTGAGACGTGTGGGTGGTGGTGTAAGAAAAGGAAGTGAATAGTGGTGCGAGGAAGTAAGTATGGCTGTGGCTGAGAAGAGACGTGCATATGAAGTGTGGCTGCAGAGGAAGGATGAGATGTCATATGAAAGGTATAAGGAAAAGAGGAATAGAGCGAGAAGGGCTGTGCGTGATGCTAAAGTGGCAGCAGATGAGAGATGGGGTAGGCGGCTGACAGAGAATTTTCAGCAGAATAAGAAAATGTTTTGGAAGGAGGTGAAAAGGGTGCGAAAGGGAGAGTCTGGGAAGGAAGAACGAGTAAAAGCAGAGGATGGAAGGATGTTAATTGAGATGGATGCAGTAAGGAAGAGATGGGCAGAGTATTTTGAAAGATTGTTAAATGTAGAGGAGGAAAGGGTGGCTGAGATTGTGGCGGATGGAAGGGTGCAAGGAATATATGTGTTGGGAGAGTTGAATGATTCTTTGATCACGAAGGAGGAAGTGGAGAAGGCAGTAAAGGAGATGAAAACAGGGAAAGCTGCAGGTATGGATGGGTGTGCTGTGGAATGCCTGAAGGGTGGTGGAGTGACTATTGTTGACTGGTTAGTAAGATTGTTGAATGTGTGCTTTGAGAAAGGTATGGTGCCAATTGACTGGGCAAGTGCTTGTGTGGTCCCGTTGTATAAAGGCAAGGGTGATAAGTATGAATGTACTAGCTTTAGGGGTATAAGTCTGTTGAGTGTTGTAGGTAAGGTGTATGGTAGTGTTAATTATGAGAGTTAGAGAGGGTACAGAGGGAGTGATTAGTGATGAGCAGTGTGGCTTTAGGAGAGGGAGGGGATGCGTTGATCAGGTGTTTGCTGTAAGACAAGTGTGTGAAAAGTATTTAGCGAAAGGCAAGGATGTGTTTTGGGCATTTATGGATTTAGAGAAAGTGTATGATAGAATTGATAGGGAGGCTTTGTGGACTGTTTTAAGATTGTATGGACTTGATGGTAGGTTACTAAAAGGGGTGAAAAGTTTTTATGTAAATAGTAGAGCGTGTGTAAGAGTGGGAAATGCTGTAAGTGATTGGTTTCCCGTGAGAGTGGGGCTGCGACAGGGATGTGTGATGTCGCCTTGGTTGTTTAATATTTACATGGATGGTGTTGTAAGGGAGGTGAATGCAAGAGTTTTAGGTGGTCTGAGTCTGGTAAATGTTGATGGAGGAGTGTGGAATCTGAAGCAGCTGCTGTTTGCAGATGATACTGCACTGGTGACTGATTCAGAGGAGAGATTGAGACAGTTGGTAGAGGAATTTGGAAGGGTGTGTGAAAGGAGGAAATTGAAAGTAAATGAGAATAAGAGTAAAGTGATGAAGTGTACGAGGTTGATAGATGGTAGGGGGATGAATATAGTTTTGAATGGTGAGTTGCTTGAGGAGGTAGATTGTTTTAATTATCTAGGGTCACATGTTGCTGTGGATGGAAGAATAGATGCAGAAGTGAAGTTTAGAATAAATGAAGTAGGAAAGGTGCTGGGAGGAATGAAAAAAGTGTTTAAATGTCATTCGCTTAGAATGGATGTAAAGAGAAGGCTGTATGAGGGTGTTGTGGTACCGACTGCATTATATGGGGCTGAAACATGGAATATGGGTGTAGCAGAGAGGAAAAGTTTGAATGTAATGGAGATGAGATGTCTGAGGAGTATGTGTGGAGTGACGCGTATGGATCGGGTGCGAAATGATGAAGTGCGAAGGAGAACTGGAGTTGTTCGGGAGATGGCTGGTAGAGTTGAGCAGAGGGTGTTGCAATGGTTTGGGCATATGGAGCGAATGGATAATGAGCGATTGGTGAAAAAGATAACTAGATCTGATGTGAGAGGTGTAAGGCTGAGAGGAAGACCACGAATAGGATGGATGGACAGTGTGAAGAGAGCGCTGGATGCAAGAGGGATGTCTGTTGAGCAAGGAAGAGTGGCTGTGCGTGACAGAAATAAATGGAGAGAAATTGTGAATGAATAAGTGATGACGCAGCCCTGAGGGGATATTCTCCCGCATTTGGTGTGATCAGCTAGTCAGGTCAGGTGCGGGTAAGGGGATGGGTCTGTTATGATGTGGCAGGGGTAAACTAGTTCTGCTGTCGGGCCCTGCTGCGGATGTCACTGATTGCATTGCGCAGTTGACCCTTGTGCGGTGTGGTGCGGTGAGGATCTGTCCGTTCTCCCCTTTGGGGCTAAGATGTGAATGAATGTGTTTGAATGGATGAGTAAATGGAGAGTGAGTCGTCCTGTCTCGGCTACCTCCCTTTCCTTGGGGGAAGCAGCCTAGGTATATAGATAGATAGATAGACCCAATATATGCTTCTATATATTAGAAACACCTCGATGACCTGGTGTATGACGTCCCGGGTCAGTTAATTATAAAGATAACTATGTGAAAAAAAAGAAAGTGGTGAATTTACTTTACCACAAAAGGAGTAGAAAAGAGTTCAATGAATTACAAAGAGAAATGTGTGGAAAAAATGGGTGATATTAGTTCAGTAACATGAAATGCAAAGGAGTACAAAGGAAAGCAGACAGCAACAGACCAAGTGGCTCTATCGGGACTGTCTGTTACAAAGAGGACTAAGACTATGAAAACTAAGTCTATGAGATGAAGGTAAGGATAGCAAAGCAAGATGGCCTACCTCTCCCAACAAACCCTCCAGCAGAAACCGGCAGGAAAAAGTAAGAATAACCACCATGCACAATAGTAAAGATATATTCGTTTCTGGTCTGGATTAAAGACAGATTCAGGCAATATTTCGAAATGTGAATATACTGAGCGACTTAGCATTTTTCACGAATTGTTTTGGAGATTGTCTGGTTGTTTATTATATCCATTAACAGTTCAGATGAAAAATATTAATACTGCCCATTATCTGCTTTTATGATGGAGGGTTTAGAATTATATGTTCAGAAAAACAGGAAAATATATCAAGTGTTTTTTTCTTATTTTGCTATGAGTGTAAGAATAGATCTAGGAATATACAATAAAGAAATATAAATTCGGAGATTTGAGGGGATTCTCTCTCTCTCTCTCTCTCTCTCTCTCTCTCTCTCTCTATCTATCTCTCTCTCTCTCCTTTTCTTCAGTGATATATATTTCAAAACCACTAATACCATTTCGGATAATGCAACACGTCCCATCACCATCTTGTTTTAACCTTGAAGACATTGTAGGAAGCAAATTATTTTTAAACCATTGTATATATATATATATATATATATATATATATATATATATATATATATATATATATATATATATATATATATATATATATATATATATATATATCAAATCAATCAATCATTTCCTGTGGCACCCCACGGGATGCATAGGGCCTCAATGAACTCTCTCCACCAATATTTGTCTCTTGCCATCTCCTTCAGGTCCCACCAACACTCCTCTCCTGCTTCTTTTTTCATTGTCCTCAACCAGGTTTCCCTCGGCCTACCTCTACCTCTTCTTCCTCTACCAGTCCACTCTGACACATCCTGTATTAAACTACCTTCTTTTCTGAATATGTGCCCCAGCCACTTCCAGCGAGACAGTCTCACATATTCATTAACTGGTTCCACTCTCGTAATATCCCTTACTCTTGCATTTGTAACTCTGTCTTGCCACTTTACCCCAAGAATCCTTCTCAGTATTTTATTCTCAAATCCTAATACTTTCTGATCTGTTGCAATTGTACTGTACCATGACTCATGCCCGTAAATTAAAATTGGTCTAACCATGGACTTGTAAATTTTCACTTTAGTATGTACCGAAAGCATATTATTATTCCAAACAGATTTCAACATTCCAACAGCTCGCCAAGCCTGTCTAATCCTCTCCTCAATTTCATGGTTTAATGATCCATTAGATGATACAATCGTTCCCAAAAATTTAAAGTTCTCTACATTCTTCACCACATTATCCCCAATTACACAATCGATTTGGTTCTTCACGTTCATATTAATAATTTCAGTCTTTCCACAATTTATTACCAATCCCACTTTTTCTCCTTCCTCCACCAGACAATCAAGCACCCTCTGCATCTCGTAAATACTTCCGCAAATCAGTACAATATCATCAGCATAGTCCAAATCCATCAGCTTCTTATTTTCTTTCCAGTTAATTCCTGCACCTGTTCTCCTTACAACCTTTTTCATAACATAATCCATAACCAAAACAAACAACAATGGCGAATGAACTCCTCCTTGAATCACTCCTGACCTAACTTGAAATGGATCACTCAAAGAACCGGCCACCATTACCTTACAAAAAGTACCTTCATGCAGGCTTCTGATAATATTTACAAACTTTTCTGGTATACTCGTACCACAGAATATCATAATTTTCAACATAGCTCCACGTGAAACACTATCAAACGCCTTTTCAAAATCCACAAAACACATACTAAGTGGCATTTTCATCTCATTAGCTTGTTGCATTAGATGCCTTACAATAAAAATCTAATCATTACAACCTCGACCCTTTCTAAATCCCGCTTGTTCTTCTCTTAAAATATTATATATATATATATATATATATATATATATATATATATATATATATATATCTCGTCAATATTTCTTCCTCCTCAGTATGTTTAGCTTTTGAGATTATAAAAAGAAAATCCCTTATATCTAGAATGAACGTATTGAATGAGATGAATGTTTCTAAATTCTTGTCTCCCTTTTTCGTCAGTTATTACTTCCTCCTTCCGCAATATTTGTGTCACATAGCAATTTTGGGATCATATCCCCCCGTTTTTCAGTTTCAATATTCTGATGAAAAGGTACATTTTAAAACTCCTTGTATCTTTTTCGGCTGTTACCGTTTCTTTCCCCTATATTTCCCTCAACTCCCAATTTTCAGAAATATACCAAAAAATGTCCTTATATATTTTTTTTTAATGTTTTGACTGAACGACAAATATATTTCTAAATCCCTGTCTCTATTTTTCGCCCATTTCGTCTTCCTTTCGCAATATTTACGACACACAACTTTTAGAATCATCTAAAAAAAAAAAGCTTCCCGCCATGTTTTTTCATTTTTCATTTTTTCGTCTACCCTTTTATTCGCTCGTTTTTTCTCTCTCCCTCTTGTCAGAACTGCCTTTTAGCTTTCACATTTTTTAAAAGCCTAGAATGTATTTTTTCCTTACAGTCTCTCCATCCAAGTTTAGTGGCTGTATTTTTTGTTTTTTTACGTTTTTTTTTTCATCGATTTTGTATATATTTTGTATTTCTTTAGTATTTCTTGGGAGAGTAAAAGATTGGATGGATGGATGGATGGATTATTGGATGGATGGATGGATGGATGGATGGATGGATGGATGAATGAATGGACAGATGGATTATTGGATGGATGGATGGATGGATGAATGAATGGACAGCTGGATGGATGGATGGATGGATGGATGAATGGATGGGTGAATGAATGAATGAATGAATGAATGAATAAATAAATAAATAAAAATAAATAAATAAATAAATACATGAATGAATGAATGAATGAATGAGTGAACGAATGAATGAATGAACAGATGGATGGTGGAGGGGAGGGATGGTCCGAACCCAACAACCCGACCAAAACCCGACATAAGCTACGAAATCCCGACCAATCCACTTTTCCCTTATCCGATTTTCACCCCATACCGGTACATCATATCCCGAAAAGCTGCCTCTCTCTCTCTCTCTCTCTCTCTCTCTCTCAATCGATCGAACTATCTATTTTGCCGTACCGTCTTCCTTATACTTCGGCGATTAGGGTACAAGTTATTCTTTTATCTATCAACTCGTAAGGACCATAAAGTCTGTGTGGTCTGTACACTCTCTCTCTCTCTCTCTCTCTCTTTCTCTCTCTCTTCTCTCGCTGCAAATGGACTGGCCTGCAACTGATATGATGTTGCATGCGAGCTGTGGCGGCAGATTTTTGGGTCCTGAAATCTAGTTTTTGAGAGAGAGAGAGAGAGAGAGAAACCCTTCACCATCCACATACTCGTATCTCATTCTACCTCTTCTTACAACCCTCCCACCCATACACTCTCAATCATACACCTTCCCGCCCTGTTTATTTTTTCCAGTATAAACGTAAATGAGTAAATATCCGGAAGGCTTAATTAAAACTTTAAATTAGGTAAGGTAGCACTATTGTTTGGATGCTTTGTGTTTATTTTCGTCATGCCTGTGTAAAATTGAAGAAAACATGCTTGACAAAACGCACGCACACACACACACACACACACACACACACACACAAAACTCACCCAAGGATATTTATGCCTTTCTCATGATTACTGATTACAAGGGGAAAAAATGATGTAGAAACTGACAGAAAAAAGAAATGGAGGTATAAGCAAAAAGAATTCACTCTCCCTCCCTCTCTCTCTCTCTCTCTCTCTCTCTCTCTCCCTCTTTCTGTGCACCTGAGCGTAATCCATCGAGTCAAAGGGTACAAGCGCAGTTTAAGTACATAAATAAACTGCTACATACTTATCAAGAAAAATAATTGAGTTTCTCTTGCTGGACCGATACTTAACTTCCATGTCAATAACAAAACAACCCTGACCGCAGAGTAGACGTAAGAGAGAGAGAGAGAGAGAGAGAGAGAGAGAGAGAGAGATCTAAGACGTCTTCCTGGCTTACCTGAGCAGCTACAATGGAGGAGGAGGAGGGTGGAGTAAAGACACACACACATATGCATACATATATACATACATACATACACACATAACATATACATAATACATACATATATACAGTATATACTTAGATAAATACACTCCCATACGCATCCATCCATACATACATACACATTTACATACATACACACATTCACACACTCATACACATAAAAATATACAGTAAACGCAACATACATACATACACACATTCCTGTACGTACATACATGACCACATACACACACACGCGGTGTAATATAAACGGCTCCTTCTCCTTTGTGTGCTGGTGGAGGTTACGCTAGGTTACACACACACACACACACACACACACACACACACACACACACACACACACACACACACACACACAAACAAACAATGGTAATACAGTGTGTGTGTGTCTGTGTACATCTCTCTCTCTCTCTCTCTCTCTCTCTCTCTCTCTCTCTCTCTCTGTTCATCTGCCTTTCTGTTGGGAGGCTGTATGAGGGCGGGTGATGAGGTGTGGGAAGAGGGGGGTTCTTACTTAGTAGGGACATAACTGCGTGGTGAACCTTTGCCTGGTACACCTCTAACAGAATGCGGTGGCAGGCAATGACAGACAGGTGTAATAACAGACAGAGAAATGGACAGGTGTAGAGGGACTGATGGATGGATAGAGAGGTAGACATAGATAGAGAGACAGATAGATAGACAGATAGATAAATAGATAGACAGATAGACAGCCAGACAGACAAACAGATAACTATGAGGGAGGGTGGCAGTGAGTGGTGGCTGAAGAGAGGGAACTAAAACCCGACCTCAAACTGCTCTGCTGAATGTACAGTATATAAAGTTGCTGAGAGGAGGAGGAGGAGGAGGAGGAAGGGCATAAGTAATTAACATGGGCAATATGAGGAAGAAGACGATGAGAAGGAGAAGGAAGAAGACAGGAGGAAGATTAAGACGACAAAAAAGCCCACACAAAGGTAAAAAGAAATAACAGTAAAAAGAAAACGGGATGGGAAACGAGGGGGGACTCTAAAACAACAAAATCAGAAAAGCCGAGAAGCATGGCCGGGTAACATGAGCAGAATAGGAGAGTAGTGAAGAAGAAGAGGAGGAGGAAAAAGAGAGAAGGCAGAAGTAAAAAGAGGAGGAGAGGATAGGAGAGGAGGAGGAAGAGGAATAATTAAAGGAAATAGGCAAAAAAGGAAAGGAAAAGAAGAGCAAGAAAAGGAAGCAGCAGAGAAAAACAAAAGACCGCCAAACGAGGACTGAAAAATAACACAATCTCTTAAGTCAAAAAGCAGGCCGGGCACATGAGCAGAATCGGAGGAGGAGGAGGAGGAAAGAAGAAAAGAAGCAAGAATGAGGAAGAGGAGGAAGAAAAGTAAGACTGAGGAGAGGTGGAGGAAGAGGTGGATAGATGGAAGATTTTGAGGAGGATGAGGAGCAGGAAAGGAAGGAGGAAAATGAGGAGGAGCAGAAGGAAGAGTAAATTGGGAGGGAGAGCAGATGGAAATGTAGACGAGAAGGAAAAGACGAAGAAAAGGAGAAGGAGGAAAGGGACGATGATCAGAAGGACGGGTAGCCCAGGAGGAAGAAAAAAAAAATATCAAGAAAAGGAGGAGAAAACGAAGTGCGGCAAAGGAAGAGTAGACAAGAAGCCTGAGAAAGACTCGGAGAAACATGTCAAAAGAAAACGGGCACCACAAAACGAACATGGACTAAAACAAAATAAAATCACAAAAACCCTAAACCAGCAAGGCAGGTACACGAGCGAAATCCTGGGGGGGAGGGTGGTCTTGTCGTAAAGATTCCAGAGTCGACGTCGGGGATGGGCATGAGCGAGAGTCGGCGGGAAAAGTTGACGGAACTTCATTTACGAGCAATACTTTGAGAGATAAACGCACGAGAGAGAGGTGGAGGGATGGAGGAGGGGTTGGGGGTGAGGGATAGGAAGTTAGAGGGAGGGGTGGGGGCGAAGCAAGAAGTTGACGCAAAACCCAGCCACAACTCCCTTGGTGGTTGTGGGAACGAGGGACTGGGTGGGTGGGTTTGGTTTTGGTTGGTTGGCTGGTTGGTTGGGATCGAATTCTGGGTGGCGTAGGAGACTTCACAGTACCTCTTTCTTAGCGATTTATTTTGGATATTACAACTTAACAATCTCTTGTGTTATTTATACCGTATTAATACCAACACAGTTTGAAGTAGTAACATACGCGAGAATACGCAGGTGTAAGGAACGCAAAACAAATCACTAAGAAATAAGTGTTACGCAATCTCCCAAGCCGAATAATGAGATGTAAGGAACGCCAAACAAATCTCCAAGGGAGAGGTGTTAAGGTCTATCCCAAACCACTTAGAATGTAACCCAAGAGCAGAAATGTTGAGGCAGTGCGGGTGGAAAAATTTCTGTACTCCACTTTGTACCCTTTCCCGAGGGAGACCAGGGATAATAAACTGAGTAGGGTTTTTCTGTCTGGCTGTCTCTGCTTATCTGTCTGCCTGTCTGTTAGTGGTCTGTCTGTGTGCCTGTTTGTGTCTGTCTGTCTACTTGTTTGTCTGTCTGCGTGTCTATCCGCCTGTCTGTCTGCTTGTGTGTGTGTTTCTCTCTGCCTGTATGCCTGTCTATTTGCTTGCTTGTTTGTCTGCCTGCTTCTTTGTTTGTCTAGCTACCTGTCCAGTTGTCTGTGTGCCTGGCTGTCTATCTGTCTGTCTTTGTCGTTATCTGTCTGTCTGCCCGCCTTTCTGTACGTCTGTCTCGTCTGTCTTTATCTGTCGGTCCCTGTTTTTATCTGCCTGTCTATGTGTCTGTATGCTTGTGCTTCTACTCAGATACGTGATGAAATAATGAAACTAAAACATAAAATAGGAGGGAATCACACGCAGTAACATGCAACATCCGCACAGGGACTTTCACAGGTCGAAAGAGTAAAATTGAGTGAGGGCACGAGAGAGAAAAAGAACTAATATGAAGCCAACATCTTTTCAGGGTCAATTCCTTGTTATGACTATTATTAGAGGAGCTGCGATTAAACCATGGCTTCTTGGTTATCAGTCAGACGATAAGTTAAAGGAATGTATAACCCCATGCCCGAGAGGATGAGCTCAGTAATATGCTTGGCTAGCTTTAGAGGGCTCTCGATCCCCGAAGTAATATAGTGTTGGGAAAGGCAAAGAAATACTGCCTGAGGGCCTCTCGATCTACGGCACTTTAGGGCCATATGCCTTACTGTAGCGAAAGAGATGGGTACCGATATAACATTGTGCTCGTGGAACAGACTAACAGAAAAAAAAAAAAAACTCTGACAGTGTTTTATATATATATATATATATATATATATATATATATATATATATATATATATATATATATATATGGAAGATGACTGCATGATCGATGGATGTGTTTGTGTAAATATGTAGGTATGTATACAAGTATACATTTTATCCATCTGCCTACCTACCTACCTACCTACCTAAGCATGTATGAACGTTTAGGTGTATTAAAGAGGCCCGTGATTATCGAGTTAATACCTGTGGGAGGAATGTAATTTAGGGAGTGGGTAAGAATGACGGACTGGATGGCGGGGAGTGGGTAAGGATGACGGATTGGAGGGTGTGAGGAGGGAATGAGGGGGTGTGAGGGGAGAGTGAGGGGGTGTGAGGGGGGTTTTGGAGAAAACGAAGAGTGCAGCAGCAGTAGACAAGCAGGAATGAGTGGCTTTGGGAATGTCCGGGGGGATAAGGCAAGTCGGCAGTGCTATAAGGCTATGAGACTCAGGGATCGTAGGCTGAGAGGGTGAAGCAGGGAACAGAGGCACCAGTGTTGTGTGTCTCGATCTGTTTATTAGGGAATGTATCTTTATTCATCCGTATCTGTGTATTAATCCACCTGTCTGCGTATGTTTATCTCTCTGTGTATTTCTGTCTCTCTGTATCATGTCTTAGTATTGTTTATCTATTTATCTGTGTGTCTCTTCTCTGTGTGCCTGATTGTCTGTCTGTCTGTTTTTCCTGTCCGTTTGTATTTTTTTTATTTAGTCATCTAATTATCCGTCTGTCTACCTGTCTGTTCGTCTCTCTATCCTATCTGTCTGCCTGTCAGTATCCTTTAATTCTTTCATCTAATTAACCGTCTGCCTATTATCCGTCTGGTTGTCTGTTCGTCTCTCAACTCTCCCTTTATTGCAAATTCCCTCATTTTTTTTTTCCCTGTCCCTCTCTCTCTTTCTCCCTTCCACAAACCCCTCTTCATCCTACGCTCTGTACATCCACCTCTTTTCGAAATCTTATCCATCCATTTTCTTCCAAACCCCTCTCCCTCCTCCCCTCTCTTCTCCACCTTTAAACACTCCTTCCACAAATTTACACATTCTCTCTCCTTCTCCCTTCCTCTTTTCATCTTTCGCACTCCTCTCAATCATTCTGTCACTGATTCCCTCCGCATGACTGTCTTTAAATCTGTAATAGCTGCAATCAACACACAAGTAAATACAAAACACCACCACCACCACCAATAATAATAATAATAACAATAATAATAATAATAATTCCATAACTATGAATACACGCATCGTTCTTGCCTCGACACCGGCAAATGAAAATAATCTACGAGTAAGCGACCGGATGTTTTGTTGCCGAGACATCTGTCGACTTCCCGAGCCAGTCTGAGGCCAGGAAAATGATGCATCTTCTGCTTATTTTTTTTTTCTTCTTCTCTTTCATCTCCTCCTCCTCCTCCTCCTCCTGCCCTTTCTATCCCTTCATCACCTTCTACCGTATATATTAAAGAGTACATACAAAGGCTTTGCTCAACAACTCGCCCCACTGTTGCTGGTGTCTGTTCCTCCACTGGTCAGGACCATTTAGCTGATCTGAACATTAATCTGGATTCCTTTTATAAGTAAGATGTCGAGAGAGTAGACAACCTCGTTAGCACTAGTATGGTTCATCTCTTGATGATAGGTAGTATATTACATATGCTGTTACATCTCTTTTACTAGGTAGTATCGTTACATAAATTATTACATCTCTGCTACTAGATGGCATTATTACATACATTATTACATCTCTGTTATTAGGTAGTATTATTACATATATTGTTACATCTCTGTTACTATACAGTATTGTTACGTATATGAATGAAATAGGTATGCAATCGTACAAAGTTCTGAATGTCTTAGTTAAACGATAAGGTAAATGTTATTACAGAAATACTGTATATCACCTTCCAATAATTTATGTTGCAAGTAGAGAAACTGTCAATTGTCATGTTCCCATAGACCTTGTCGTAATGTCAGATCTTCGCTTAATTTTACCATAGGTTCGCACTAAAATTAATTCATTTTTTTTTCTCTGAAGTCTAGAATTGTAGTATCCTGTAATAGACGCTACCCCTCTTTCCACGACTATCATCTTCCTATTCGTTCTGCAGTCATCTTCATCTCTTCCAACTAATTTCCTTCTCTCTACTTCACAATGACACTCTCTATACTGCATTTTTGTACTCTGAATTCTTTCTTCCATCTCGACAGCGTACGTCCCGCTTGATCCCTTACATTCTTCATCCGCAGTTCAAACCTTCATCCTTTTCCTGTGTTTTCGTTTAATATTTTCCCCATCACAGCTGTTCCTTGTAAGAATACTATAGTCCAGATATCTCACTTCCATCATCACTTTTTTGAGCCCTCTTTTTTTACATTATATTCTCGTATTGCATTCACTCTAGTAAGATTTTTATTCGTATTCACAGTGATTTCTTGTCCATTGCTGTGTTAAACGTATGGAAAAATGACTCCATGAAATTAGGTTACAACATGAAACAAGGAAAACAATGAAGCTTGTTAAATGTGAAAACTGTGAAGCTTGTTAAATGTGAAAGTGACGAGAAGAAACTGCAATCTGACGCTGAAGCTGGAGAAATTGAGTGGGACTATGATAAAATAAGCAAACCACGGCCCACTCCACCACCACGGCCCACTCCATCTCTGTTATACTGTGTTGCTTTGTGTGAAAACGTGTGGACACCCAACTAATTATGTGAACATTATTAGGTTATTACGGGACCTCATGCGCTCGCGATACCATTGTGATTACTGTATAACCACCTGTTATGTGATTTTATTATTCATCACTGTAACGTATATCAGTATGATATCAGATTCTTATATATGTACATTTACTTAGATATTTTCCCTGTTAACTATTACACTCTAATTATTAGTAATTTAGTATATTATCATATAATTTTCTTATCATTTACTTAATATCAGTGCCGTTTTACTATCTAAATTGTCTTCTACTAATCCCTGTATCAGTAAAAAAATGTCGGAAGATATCTTCTTTACCCGGGGAGGGGGGGGGGAGAATAATAAAAAGGCTTGAAATAAAATTAACAAACCTAAAATTTAAAAAATCAGTGCACACTTACCATATTCGTCTCCCGCTCAGCAACTGAAAATAAATAAAAAAATATATAGTGACAGATTATAACCATCTATCTATCTATCTATTGACAGATCCGTAATTCCATTTCCCCCTCCCCCCCGTACCCTCATCCTCCTTTCCTCCCCCCTTATTTCCCCTCACTCACCTGCGCCCCATATCCCCTCCCTTCTCTTTTATACTCCTATCCCCCCTCCATCTCACTACTCCTCCCCTAATTCCCCACACTCTCCCCCCTCTTTTCCCTCTCACCCTGCTCCCTTTATCGTCTTCTCTGTCCCTATCCTCCCTTTCCCATTTCACACCCACATACTCCTCTCCCCAATCCTTCCATTCCCGGTCCTCACACTCTTTCCATCTCCCCCATTTTCTCCACCATTTTACTCTCTCTCTCTCTCTCCTACACACTCACCCTCACACCCACACCCACATCAACAACCCTCCCCTCGATACGCACATCAACACCCACATTAGCAACCCTCCCCCCACATATCCCATTTTTCCCACCCTCCCACTACATCCACACTAACCTCCCCATCCCTTCCCCGCCCACAATCCCTCCCACCACACCCTTCCCCAACCACAATCCCTTCCACCACACGCACCCCAACCTCCACATCTCTTCCCCACCCACAATCCCTTCCACCACACCCACCCCAACCACCACAATCCCTTCCACCACACGCACCCCAACCTCCACATCTCTTCCCCACCCACAATCCCTTCCACCACACCCACCCCAACCTCCACAATCCCTTCCACCACAATCCCAGCACAACACGACGCCACAGCCAAACAAAGCCTCGCGAAACAATTAATTTTTCCCCTCGTGTCCATAACAGCCACTAAAATTCGTGAGTTATTTGCATCATCCCGGGAGTAATAGTTATGTTCGCAGTTTGGGAGTCACAATAGTCTACCGAGGTGTCCCCAGTGGATTTACGGGGTTTAGTGTGTGTGTGTGTGTGTGTGTGTGTGTGTGTGTGTGTGTGTGTGTGTGTGAGAGAGAGAGAGAGAGAGAGAGAGAGAGAGAAACAACAGGCTTTGTGTTCCTTCATCCATCTTGTTTACAGCACAGTCCAATTCGCCTTCGTAAACAGCGAGAGGGAAAGGCAGATTCGGCGAAAAAAAAGACGAAAAAACGAAAAAAAAAAAAAAAAAAGGTAAACAAAAGCGGCCCGAGTAATGTTTGGGCCCAAAATCGTCCGCTGTGTTGGTAGATGTGTGAGGAAATCGGTTAAAAAAAAAAAAAAAAAAAAAAAATCAGGGATACAAAATCCGGATTATTTATTTATTTTTTTATTTTTTGAGAAAGTTGTGGGGAATGCTACGAGAAAATGCGACTCACTTTAGACATTGGGAATAAGTGTAATACAAAAAATTGGCAAAGATATTCATGAAAATCTATGGAAAAAACTGTGAAAAAAAAAAAAAGGGAAACAAGGCTCGTGCTATGGAACACAGACTAAAAAGGAAAAGCGCAGCAGTGAGAGGTGTGGCTGTGGCTGTGTGAGGTGTATATGAGACGGAGCAGGGGGAGGTGTAGCCGAAATGAGGTGTGGAAGTAAGAACTGCTGCAGTGTGAGGTACGGCAATGTGAAGTGTGTCAGTGTGAAGAGTTGCAGCGCAAAGTGTTGAAGTTTAAAGTGTTGCAGAAAGAGGTGTGGCAGTGTGAAATGTTGCAGTATGAGGTGTGGCAATGTGAAGTGTTGCAGTGTGAGGTGTGGCGGTGTGATGTGTTATGTGAAATGTGGCAGTGTGAAGTGTTGCAGTGTGAAATGTGGCAGTGTGAAGTGTTGCAGAGCGAAGTGTTGCAGTGTGCAGTGTGAGGTGTGGCAGTGTGAGGTGTGTGGCAGCGTGAGGTGTGGCAGCGTGAAGTGTTGCAGTGAGATGTGGCAGTGTGAAGTATTGCAGCGTAAGGTGTGGCAGTGTGAAGTGTCGCAGTATGAGGTGTGGCAGTATCCTCTACAGATAAGTGAATTTATAAACCCTTGCAGAAGAAAGACAAAACTTACAGTCCATAAATCAATGAGAAGCTTGTGGCTAAGACTGGGGGACTCCGGTCAGAATAACAAGATTAGACTATGGAAACTGGAACGAAGCTGGAACGGAGGAGGGAGAAGGGTGCTGGGAGGGAGAGGAGAAGGGAGCAGGGAGGAAGAGAAAGGTGAGAGGGAGAAGAGTGGAGGAAGGGAGGGAGGGAGAGTGGTGAGAAGGAGAAGGGTGGAGGCCTGTTAAGGGTGGTGGAGATGAGTGACAGGATGGCGGAACAGTATGGAAAGAGGATAAGAGGGTGGAGAGAGGGACGGTATGGAAGGAGGGAGACGGGTGAAGGGAGGATGAATGGGTGGAAGAAGGAAGAAGAGATGAAGGGAAGGAGGGTGGGGGAGATAGTTGGTAGGAGGTAAGAGGATGGAGAAAGGGAGATGGGTGGGGAAGGGAGGTCAGAAAATCAAGGCTGCTGATAGGAGAATACACTGGATTGCCTTACAAGATAACGCAGGGCTGGATGGAGGTCAAGGTTGGCTGGAAGGGGAGGTGGAGGAGGTCTGAGAGGAGATAAGCATGACAGATGTATTGCCTGGGTAAGATAAGGGATTGAATGGGTTCTTGTGAGCCTGGTGGGGAGTGGAACGTATATTGGAAAATTGTTTGGTTACGTTAGATTAGATTAGTTAGGTTAGAAGAGGTTCTGACTGCTCTTCTCTCTCTCTCTCTCTCTCTCTCTCTCTCTCTCTCTCTCACACACACACACACACACACACACACACACACACACAGTCTCGTAAACCCATATAATGCCGTATGAAAACTGCAGCAATTCACACACACTTTCTCCACCCCAGCCGCCTAACTCTCCACACAGGCATGATCTAAGTCTTCCTTAAATTACGCCCTCTTCTAGACCTGTGTACACCTTCCAATACCATTAAACATAAAAACAACACCTTAATCCCATCTAAATCCCAAACAGATCCACAAAAATTCATGCACTTTCCATATCACCGGTATCTAATGCCTTTATTTTGGGTCACATTGATTTTGTTGCATAAAATTCTTTGTTGACAGCCAGAACACAATACAGACGTCGTTTGATATAAAGTAATAATAGAAACTGTATACAAATCTTTGTTTCAGTGCCTACTCCACCCCTGACTGAAAATTTTAACCACTGACTCGTTATCATGGCCTCTCACTCACTTCACGTATCCAATGGGTGGCTCGCTGGATGGTGCCATGGATTCCGGCTGCGTCACTTTGCAAGGACTACAGTAGATAAGTAAATACACAGGCAATTTCTTAATCCTGAATAAATCCCCACGGCAGCCAAAATACAACATGCATTTCCCTCACCTCAAGCAGCTATCCTCACTTAAGTATGACCTTAATTCTTCTTTGATTACTGCCTCTTCTACTTTCTTCTACCTCTACCAAATTAAACTATGAACCAAGATAAATACTTAATCCCAAATAAATCCGAACGAGATCCAAATCATACCAAGCACGTCCTTCATTTCAAACGCTTAAATCCCCAGCCAAGCACATCCTAATCCCAGGTTGCCTGATGCACCTTCAAGTCTCTAATACGTCTACCAAACTAAGTAATGGACAGGGACTAATATCTGATCCTAAATAAATCCTCACGAGCTCCAAATCACACCAGGCACTTCCCTCACCGCAAGCACTTAAATCCCGAGCCAAGCACAGCCTAATCCCGCTTTGATAAGTGCTCGCCTCTTAGCCACTCGCCCCGGCCGTGATAACAATGGCCCTAAAGTGTATATTAACCTCATACCCCAGACTTAATTAAATGTCTCCCGATATACGCGCCAACACCGGGGTAATGTCGTAAACCAGAGCCGGATTTAAGGCACTCGTTAGTTCCATGTTAAGCCGCAGCCAAGATCTTAATAGAGGAGGGGGTTGGGTAAGAAGAAAAGGGGGACATGGTCGAGTTTTGCTACTTTATGATTCTATGTCTGTCTGTCTGTCGTTCTCTCTCTCTCTCTCTCTCTCTATCTATCTATCTATCTATATATCTCTCTGGCTAAAAGTAATTGATAATCGTATGTAAAATAATAATAATAATAATCATCAACCAGAACAAATATATAACATGTACACTATCAACCCTCCCCCCCGCCAATCGACAAATAACCCTCTGTCCCCTGCTTCAAGCCTCCAATGCCCTATTTTTGACCATCCAGTTCCCTAGCTTTGAACACACACACACATCAAACACTCACCACCTCAAAACTCCCTCTCTTTTTACAACCATACCCCTTTCAAGCCCCACACAGGACCCTCCCCCTTCTAATCGCTCCTCCTACCCCCATTTCAAACCCCCCACTCCCACAACAAGACACCCCCACCCCCAATAAGCGCCCCGCCATTGATCTCGCCTGGAAAAAGTGTGCTATCACCCCAGGCCAGGCACCAAGGCAGAGATGACGGCCCGCGATACCCTCACCTCCCTGGCTTATCCTATCCACAGCATTTTATCTGAGGGTGGGGATTTTGGCATACACACACAGACATACACAGCCATACATACACATAAATAAACAAACGCACACACACAAACACACACACACACACACACACACACACACACACACACACCTCTTTCTCTCTAAGTGTACTCTCTACTTATTAACCTTTATGCCTTCTCACTTACCCACCCATCGACCTACCAGCGCTTACCTACCGGATTATCATTCTCTCTCTCTCTCTCTCTCTCTCTCTAAAGTCACATGCCACTCACAAATTACCCCCTGACACAACGCCAGCAATTCTTTCCCTCCCCTGTTATTTTTCCCTCGGCTCACTTTCGAAATCAAGTTGAATCTAATTTGCGTTGAAACGAGAGAGAGAGAGAGAGAGAGACAGACAGACAGACAGACAGACAGAGAGAGAGAGAGAGAGAGAGAGAGAGAGAGAGAGAGAGAGAGAGAGCACAGGAAATGGTAATGTCAAGAGAAAGGAATGCATCATATAACGTTAATGCTAGGTCTGTCTGTCTGTCTGTCTGTCTGTCTGTCTCTCTCTCTCTCTCTCTCTCTCTGGCAATACACACTTCCTCTTGATGGCCTAATAACAGCCACTTTCTCAATCTCACTCTCGCTCTCCCCTCCTCTCTCTCTCTCTCTCTCTCTCTCCTACTCCCTCCTCTCCTCCTTCCCTCCCTCCAACCCTCTCTCTCTCTCTGCTTCTCTCCCTACCTTCCCCTCTCTCTTTCACAGCAATTCCCTTCCTCCCTCTTTCTCTCATTATCTCACTTCCCTCTCACTACGTTTTGCTCTCTCCCTAGTTCGCCCCTTCCTCCTCCTTCTCTGTAATTTCTCACTTCTTACCTCCCTCTCTTTCTCTCATATTATCTTATCTCTCTCACATTATCTCACGCCTCTTTATCTCTATGTTTATTACTCTCTTAACCGTCCGCCACTCTCGCTTCCCTACTTTCTCACTTCTCACTCTCTTTTTCTCTCCCTTTCTTATTATCACAATGTATGGTTCTCCCCCCCTTCTCTCTCTCTCCCTCTCTCTCTCTCTCTCTCTCTTTTAGTGTCTCTATCATTCCTTTATTCCCCTCTCTCTTTCTTTTCCTACCCTTTATTTTATTCTTTTCCTTTTACTTTTTACGAATAAAGTAAAATAATCTCTTCACATCAAGGCCAAACCACAACGCCGGGACCGTATAATTCGTCTCTCTCTCTCTCTCTCTCTCTCTCTCTCTCTCTCAGTTCATTTCCTCTCCCTCCTTGTTGCCTAATAATGCCTTTATGTTTCCTCGATAATTATTTTCTGCCCCCCTACCACTGCACACCTGAAGGCTCCTGTTTGTGTTATTAACAGGGTGTTGGGGTGGGTGCATCAGTGAGAGAGAGAGAGAGAGAGAGAGAGAGAGAGAGAGAGAGAGATTAATATTAATGACGCTGTCTTTTCTATGTGGTCAAGCCAGAATTAAACAGAAAACTGTTTACTTGAGTATTATATTATGTTCAAGAAAAAGAAATAGCACCGCACCGTGCTTTTGCCCAACTCTCTTAGATTCAGCCGTAGAAGAAAACGGGGAAAAGCAATACCTTGCAGAACTAAAAAGAATGACGGAAATTTTACACGAATGGTAAAAAGCAGCACTCAAATGAAGATCCTTGCTCTCAATAAGTAAAACTACACTTTTTCTAACAATTAACATTTTTAAAAGGTTAAACATACTGTACATAAATATAAGACTCTCTCTCTCTCTCTCTCTCTCTCTCTCTCTCTCTCTCTCTCTCTCTCTCTCTCCACACACACACACACGCATATATACTTTATATATATATATATATATATATATATATATATATATATATATTATTGAGTCTGAAGTAGTCTATAAGGTATGAGGTGAGGAATGAGGAATGAGATATGATGTGAGGTATGAGGTATGAGATATGATGTATAAGGTATAAGGTATGATGTACTAGGTACGAGGTATGAAGTATGAGGTACCTTCCTGGTCCAAGGCATACACCATAATGATCCATATAAGACATTCAGACACAATATAAACAAACAAGAAGCTGTGTCAGGGCACAGCAAACCCTCCCCCGGCAGTCATTTTAGTCCTGACTTATAAACACAACAGAATACCTAGTCAAAGATGTCACATAACGAAGGTGAAGCAAATCGGGTGAAAATGACGATTTTATGCCCATTTTAAATTTCAGGCCGACCCACCTGACACTGACCCCCCCCCCTACCGTTAACTGAGGGGTGACCTCCCTGATGTAATGAGATATGTTATAGGACGCAGATTTGAAAGTTGCACCTGTAGGTTTTGGTTTCATGTCAATATGACGAATCTGAAAGGAGATATGGCGAAAAAACGATTTTTACCCGTCACCTTTTTTTATCATTTTGGGGGTCTACAGCCTGGGCCTTGGCCCAATTTGGCCCCAAATTTAAACAGGTGATTAGAAGGTCATAGCCCATCATCCCCATAATTTTAGTTCAAATCGCACAAGTAGTTTTCGAGTACAATTGTTAATAGACAGACAGACAGACAAACAAACAAACAAACAAACAGGCAAACCGAGTGAAAACAATACCCGACCCGAGCTCCTCCGGGGCGGGGACGGGTAATCAAGAAAAACAAGTGAAAAGAAAGATTACGTATTGATGTAAAATATGACAGTAGGAATTTCAAAGCATTAGCAACAAAACACGAAAGCTAGTATCTGGTACTGAGAACAATACGAGGGCCAGTATCAGGTATAAGTCCATGCATGCGGTATAAGGGAGAGGGGGAGGGGGTAGTAACACAGCCTCCACTAACTAAACCTTTCTGTCTTGAATCATAGAAATATAAGGTTCAATATAAGGAAAGGCAAAATACAAGAGTCAGTATCAGGTATAAGTCCCAGTACCAGGTATAAGGGAGCAGAGGGGGAGTCAGTTACCCAGCCTGCACTAACTAAACGCTCCTGGCCTGCAGCATAAAACAAGCGAGCTGCCATTAAACCGCTACAAGTTTATATTGCCCACCATGTATATTGGTCGCTATAATTGGCCCAGGCTCCACCGATGTATATGGAAAGGGGGCGCTGTTTATATGGAGGGAGTGTGTGTGTGTGTGTGTGTGTGTGTGTGTGTGTGTGTGTGTGTGTGTGTGTGTGTGTGTGTGTGTGTGTGTGTGTGTGTGTGTGTGTGTGTGTGTGTGTGTGTGTGTGTGTGTGTGTGATTAGAGCAAAATGATGCCAAAATGAGAGAAAACAGACTTTAATAACACTGAAGTGAAACAGGCCAATGTCATGTCACCCCGGCTGTTTATTGTGTCCATGGACGGGGTGGCGAGAGAGGGGAAAAAGATCAGAAGGGACAGGAGTGGAAAGTGAGTGGAAATCTGGAACAACAGGAGTGGGAAGAGAGGAAAGCAAGGACAGACGGGAGGGGAGTGAGAAACGAGGGGAAAGGAAGACGAAAAGAGAGGGGGAAGCGAGATAAGAGAGAAAGGGAGTGGTGAGAGAGGGGAAGGCAAAGACAGAGAGGAGGGGAGTGGTGAGAGAGAGGAAAGCAAGGGCAGAAAGAAGGAAAACGGGAACAATGGGGAAGTCTGGAACAACAGAGGAGAGGGAAGAGACAAAAAAAGGGAGGAGGGGAGTGGGAAGAGAGGGGAAAGGAAGATTAGAGTAAGGGAAGTGGGGAGAGAGGGGAAACCTGGAACATTAGGAGCAGAGTGGGAATTAAAAGGTCAATGAGTGGGAACTGTGTGTGTCTCTGTCTTTGGATGTTACACTGCCGCTGTGAGATGAGGAATGGAGGCAAGGATAGAGGGAAGGGGTGTGGGAACAGAGAGGTTTTGGAGTGGAGTCCGGTGGTGCAGTGGTTAGCACATCCCCTTCGCAACTAGAAGGTCCCGAGTTCGATTCTTTGGCCGATCAGACTAGTTGGTAAAATCTGCTTCCCCTATGGATATATTCACCTACAAGTACTATGAGAGAGAGAGAGAGAGAGAGAAGGGAGTGGATTGGCGAGGTCCTAAAACTTAGCCTAATTAGTTATTTAATAGGAGGGATCAAAGCATCGCTGAGGATCACTGGCGAAGCGGATGATAGTCAGGTGATTAGTAATTTAGGGAGAATTTCATTAACGTAGGCACATTTCATTATATCTATTACTTTGTCTACCTGTCTGTCTGTCTGTCTACCTGTATATAAAATCTCTCTCTCTCTCTCTCTCATTCTATCTGTTTGCCTACCTACCTATCTACCTATCAGATTGCCTACCTACATATCTGTCTATCTATCTTCCCATTTCTATCTATCTATCTATCTATGTGTACTGTTTGCTTAGCGTTCCCCCACCCACCTATTCCCATACAACTCTCCACTACGATGATAGGGTTGAGAGAATATCGAAGTACTTATCGTGGTGTGTGTGTGTGTGTGTGTGTGTGTGTGTGTGTGTGTGTGTGTGTGTGTGTATGTGTGTGTGTGTGTGTGTGTGTGTGTGTGTGTGTGTGTGTGTGTGTGTGTGTGTGTGTGTGTGTGTGTGTGTGTGTGTGTGTGTGTATACATTTACGTATGTAAATGTATCCACGAAAGAATGTGCGCATAAGGGTGTGTGTGCGTGTGTGTACAAGTATACCTTTATGTACAGTATGTATGTGTGCGTGGCTATTCTCTAGCACCTTGAAAAATGGCGGCAATACAGACACAGGCTATGTAATTGCTGTAGTGGCGGCTGTAATATGGAAGTAATTCATGGTAACGGTGCTTCAGCTGGAAATATGGGAGTGATCGTAGTAATGGTGGGGGGAGAGAATGATGGTAGGTTTATGGGAGTGGCAGAAGTATGGTAGTTGGGAAAGTGGTGGGGGCAGTTATGGTAGTTTTTGTGTCATGGTGGTGAAGGATATATGGTAGCTACAGGAATGGTGGGGTTAAGTCATGGTAGTCGCTTTATGGTAGTGGTTGAATTATGATAGTTGATTTAATATGGTAGTTGGTGGTTGGAATGTACGCTATTATGATTTTTTCTTGTGGTAATGGCAATTACTCATGGCAGACTATTTCTTTCTTTTTTCTTTGTCTTTGTCTTTGTCTTTTCTCTTTTTATGCACCTAACTTTGAACACAGGCCATGAAGCCCGTTCCCGAAGCTCAGTATTCCACCTACGACACACCAACAGAAAGGTAATCCCCTGCATGCTAAGGAGTCAAATGGAAACTAAATCGCTGAAAAAGAGGTGCTAAGGAGCCCTGAACGCAACCTAGAATCCGACCCTAATACCCACCACCCTTACGTCTGGGCTATCACATTCAATCTGGTGTTACGGTGTGTGTGTGTGTGTATCTGGTGTTATACGTTTGGGCCAACAAGTCCAACATACATACACAAACACACACACACACACACACACATATATATATATATATATATATATATATATATATATATATATATATATATATATATATATATATATATATATATATATATCTGGTGTTATGGTATAGTGTTTGTGTATCTGGCGTTATGGTATTTTTATGAGGTGCCTGGTGGTGTTAATGGATAGGGGAGTGAATACAGCAACTATTGAATTCACATACACGACATATGCAAACTGTTGACTGCGATAGGTTGGATCGAACTAGGGACCACTGAGACAGATAGATGGACAGACAGACAGACAGCGAGACAGACTGACAGACAGAAACTAAAGAGGAGAGCAAAGGAAAGTTGAACAGATGGGAAAACTGTGATGAATGCAGAAATACTATAAAGATAAATACAGACTGACAGCTAAATAGGTAAGTAGGTAGGTAGGCTGGTGGGTGAGGTAGGTAAATAGGCAGGCAGGTAGGAAGGTAGGTAGACAGACAGACAAACAGATATAAAAACAGCTTCCATTCCCGACGTCATTCATCAAGAAAGCATTCTTCTTCTTTTTATTATCATTATCAATATTATTATTATCATTGTTATTATTATTATTATTATTATTATTATTATTATTATTATTATTATTATTCAAGGATGAAGGGAGAGCTGACGAGTAAACGTACACACAACATTTATCTAGGGTGTTATTCATTATCTGAGTAATTTATTCATTGAGGGAAATTAATAGTAATGGTGGCTGGCTATAATTATGGGGTGGTGTGTGATGATTATGGTGTTATTGTTACTGTTACTGTTATTATTATTATTATTATTATCATTATTATTATTATTATTATCATCATCATCATCATCATCATCATCATCATATCATCATCATCATCATCATCATCATCATCATCTTCATCATCATCATCATCATTTTGAAGTTCCACGTAAGGTCACTGAAAAAAATAGGATTATTAAAAAAAATTCTCCCTATTCTTGATGACCTGGTTTTGTGTAATCGGATTTGTTTCTTTTCCATTCTTTTTGCGTGTATCCGATAAGCCGCGAAGCTCGTAAACTGAGAGAGAGAGAGAGAGAGAGAGAGAGAGAGAGAGAGAAATTTTCATTCCTCCTCTCATACTCCTCTTCTCTGTAACCTATTTATTTTCCACTCCTCCTCCCCTTTCCTTCCTCTTCCTTCCCCTCCTTCTTTTTCCTTTCATCTTCTTCCCCATTCATCTTCCTTTTCCTCCTTTTTTTTTTCTCTCACTCTCCCTTCCTACTTCTCCTTACTCTCCCTTCTTCTCTCATTTCTTCTCTTTAACCTCTTTCCTCGCCCTTCCATCCTTTTTCCCTCTCCTCTCCTCTTCTCCCTTTCCCTCACCCCCTCCCCTACCACGCCCTCTCACACTTAATTATGAACCAGGGGGAGGGGAGAGGGGGCTATTGTGGATGAGTTTGAGTTTGTGTTTGTTTGTGTGCTACCAAGGGGGTCGTGAGGGGTGGGGCTGGGGTTGGGGTGTGGGTGGGGGAAGGGGAGAAGAGGTGTGGCAGGGGTGCGGTGCAGGGAAGGAGGAGAGGGAATACGGAGGAGTGGTGGTGGGTGGGTAGGTGGGGGCTGCTGGAGGGGAGGGGATGTAGAAGTAGGGGGTAGTATGAAGGAGTGGTCGTGGACTGTGGGGTGGGATTGGTGGGGGTGAAAACTTGAAGGAATATTGAAGAGGGTGGGTTAAAGGGTTGGGGGGAGGTTGGAGGGGGCGACGAGGGGGATTTAGGAACGGGAGGGGGAAGAAAAAAATTTATAGGAGGTGGCGGGAGGAGCAGGCTTCAAGCAATGGATAGAAAGGACGCTGCTTCACTCTTTTCACTTTTACCTGGTCTAAAATTCCCATCTTTCCTTCTTGAATACTGAGAACAACAGAATTTGGTGCTAGTCACGAAGAAGTGTTATACCACTGAGTAATGTGAAATAAGCTACAAAAGGACGAAAATCTAGGCCAAGTTAAAGTGAAGGAAGAACAGTATAGGTGAAGGTATGGGGGGGAGGGGAAGGGGGAGAGGATATAAATAGGAAGGAAGGGTGGAAGGCTAGAGAGAGGAAGGGGAGCTGCGAGGTGGTAGGGGAAGGGACTGTGGGGGTTGGAGAGAGAGAGAGAGAGAGAGATTGAGAGAGAGAGAGAGAGAGATTGAGAGAGAGAGAGAGAGAGAGAGAGAGAGAGAGAGAGAGAGAGAGAGATGGGGGCTACAAGATGGGAAGTAGGTTCAGATGGGAAAGGGAGGAGATAAAAAGACTGGGGTAAGGAACATACGTGCAGGGGTGGTGGGGAGGGAGAGGATGGGGGGAAGAGAGGCAATCGGAAGGGAGGGGAGGCAAAGAGGAAAGCAGACATGGATGGAGGAATAAGCGAAAGGAGCAAAAAAATGATGTAAGAAGGAAAAAAAACGGGTTACATGGGGAGGGGGTGCAAGGGAGTAGGGGAAGGGTGGTAGGAGTGAGAGAAGGTGGGAAGGAAGGAAGGGGGAGGGGAGATAATGAAGGTCTGTATGAGAAGGAGAGGGAAAGGGGGGGGGGAAGGAGAGAGAGAAAGACTGGGAAGAGAGGGAAGGGGGATGTCAGGACTGCTGGGGGAAGGAGGAAGGGAAGGAGAATGGGAGGGAGGGAAGGAGGGAGGGAAGGGAGAGGGAGTGAGAAGGGGCAGACCTAAACAATGGTAGGCGCCCCACCCTCATTGTGCCATACCATGAAATATTCCACTAGGGGCTCTTGCATTCATACACCTCTAATAACGCATGCAAGGTGTGTGTGTGTGTGTGTGTGTGTGTGTGTGTGTGTGTGTGTGTGTGTGTGTGTGTGTGTGTGTGTGAGAGAGAGAGAGAGAGAGAGAGAGAGAGAGAGAAATGACCAATTAAGAAAACACGGGAATAATCACAAAGAGCATTAGAGCAAGTAGAAAAATGACAGAGTATTAATATTACGTCGAGAGAGAGAGAGAGAGAGAGAGAGAGAGAGAGAGAGAGAGAGAGAGAGAGAGAGAGAGAGAGAAAAGAAAGGGGGATGCCAAACATTTATCTAGTTAATATCAATTTATATCCATCACTTGTCAGGAAAATGAGAAATAATCCAGAAACAGCGAAAAACTATATATATAAAAAAAAGGACAAATAGAAACAGCTTACGAAAAAAAAATTATCTTTAGTTCCAATAGAAAAAAAAAAACTTGGGATGAAACCACGCCCAAGTAAAATAAACAATAATAGAATTGTACGGGAGACAAATTCAGAAACAACAAATATTAAGAACAATTCACTACGGGAAACAAAACAATAAAAACAATTAAGGTAATATAGTAAGGGGAAAAAATGAGGCAATATATATAGGGAAATAATATGAAAAAAATACATACTAAAAGCAATATATTAAGGAAAAAAACATAGGAAACATAACAGAGGCAATATATTAAGACAAACAAAGTTAAAAAAAGCTCATAATATGGGCAATATATTCAGGAAAAAATCTAGATAAATAATATATATATAACAAACAACACCTGCATTCTAGTGTATGATTATTTTTTTTTTGTCTTCCTTCCTCTGTGAATCTTCTGCAAAAAAAAAAAAAAAAAAAAAAAAAAGGGCAACCGAAATTCTCAGTTACCCAGAAAGATAAGGAATAAACACAAACATAATAAAACACACAATCCTACTAAATACTCCAGAACACGAGCTCTGCATTCCGTCTGGTGCTTATTTTGGTGTTCTGTAATTTTGCCTCAGTACTCTCTCTCTCTCTCTCTCTCTCTCTCTCTCTCTCTCTCTCTCTCAAGCAGCAATAATCACTCCTTCACCCCGGTCTGTCCTGGGTTGGGTTAAATAGATAGTGTTGTGTGTGTGTGTGTGTGTGTGTGTGTGTGTGTGTGTGTGTGTGTGTGTGTGTGTGTGTGTGTGTGTGTGTGTGTAGAGAGAGAGAGAGAAAGAGAGAGAGGGAAAAAAAAAGTGACCAATTACGCAAACACGGGAATAATCACAAAGAGGATTAGATTAAGTAGAAAAATGACACAGGGTATTAAAATTATGGAGAGAGAGAGAGAGAAACTGGGAGATACTTTTCTAACCTGATAGGCTAAATCTATACTAAATTCATCCTTTCATAGTGAAAGACCTTTCTTAAGATACATAAAAACGTCTCAAAGAAGCACATACACACACACGGCCGGATATCCATCGGTGTTAGGCGTCATTTTATCGCCTGATTCCATTACCTCTTCCGGCCGTGTCCTTCAGAGTTTCGGTTGGGAAGAGGGGCTATAGGAGTCAGGGAGTCAGGGGTAGGATCTCTCTCTCTCTCTCTCTCTCTCTCCGGAATAGCGTGGTGTGTACCCGGATTGACTCTCCCGGACCGTCCCTGGTGTTGACAAGGGTGAGAGGACTCTGGGAGGTACACACACACACACACACACACACACACACACACACACACACACACACACACACACAGAAAAAGAGAGAGAGAGAGAGAGAGAGAGAGAGAGAGAGAGAGAGAGAGAAGCAGCCTAGGAGAGACTTCAAACTGTATTGGTTAAATATATAAGAAAAAAAATCATTTCAACCACCATTTCCCCTACACACCTTTCCTCGATAAACTAAATTCAGGTGAAGACAATATGATGACCTCCAGGTGAGCGAATGTCATCCTCAGGTACACAGGTTAATTAAGGAAGGTCCACCTGAAGATTGGCTCGCGTCGTATCTCTCTATATAATTTCTATGCTGGGTCTTCTGGGGAGAATGGAAGGATGGGAGGGAGTGACTGGGAGTATTAGTGAGAGAGAGAGAGAGAGAGAGAGAGAGAGAAATGGTTTGAAAAGCACGAGTATATGACTGAAGGTGGACTGATGTGGAATGATGGAATGCAGATGATGATGGAAGTAACTAATGAGTATGCAATGGTAACTAAAGTGAGGTGGAATGATGGAATGCAGGTGAAGAGAGAGCAGGCTGAGGCGGACCGGGAATATGCTGGAAAGTGAATTTAAATGGAATGACACTGCATCTGAGGAAGGAAATAGGTGAGGAGTAAAATGCCAGACAGTGCACCCCGATGGAATGATGGACTCCAGGTAAGGTGAGGTGGAGAATTAAATGCTGGAAGACAGGTGGGGAATTAAAGGCTGAAAGACAGGTAGGGAATTAAAAGATGGAAGTCAGGTGGGGAATTAAATGTGGAAGATATATTAGGATATTATGAGGAACTGCACTTAAGGCCAGATAAGACTGATGATTATATGCTGGGAGATGGATTGAGATGGTGTTGGATTGCAGATGATGAAGATTAAAGTTAGGGACGTAATCAGGAAAATGGCACGGGGTGGAGGGAAGGACTGCAGATGAGGATGGAATAAGTGGAGAAGTATATGCTAAAGGAGAGGCAAGAGGAGAAGGGAAGAAATTAGAAGAGGCGAGAAGAGAAAGGGGGAAGAGAAGAGAAGACAAGAAAGAAGAGCAGAGCATTGAAGACAAAGTGAAAGTAGATGGAAAGGATAGGTTCCCCAGATGAATAAACTAACAACGTAATGAAAACGTAATTATCTCGACTTTACTAATTAGCTTCCATTACCTTTTTGGGGCTGAAGCTTGGAGGAATTATTTTGCGTTTTGTTAATGACTTCAAAAGGGCAGTGTCAGGAAGAGAAAAATGCTTGCTGAATATTTTTAGCTGTACACACACACACACACACACACACACACACACACACACACACACACACACACACACTGGCGACTATTGGTATTAGCGTGGGTGTTTAAATGACGTGTCGGAGGCCATAATGAGGGAGGCTAATGTGACAGGGATCAAATTTCTAAATGGTCCATCTCCCCCCCCCTCTCTCACACCCTTTCCATCCCATTCCACCCCGTGACCCCACTCCACATCTTCTCATTTCCCTCATTTCTTCACTCAATTCCTTATCCCTTTTATCTCCTCTTATCTCCTGTAATCTTCCCTCCTTCACCCTCTCATCCCTTCTCCCTCCCTCTCCTTCTCATCCCTTCTCCCTCCCACTCCCACCCACCCTTTCTCCCTCCATCACCCAAATTCACTCTCTCACTTAGCTTCGTCCCTCCCCTCATCTCTCCTCCCTCACTCCCGCCCTTTCTACTCCATGCTTCCCCATTTTACCCTCACGCCTCATTTCCCCTCACTCTTGATCATCTCTAATTTAACTTTTATATGTTCCACTCATCTCTCCTCTTTCCTGACTCATCCACAAACTTCCCCCATCCATCTCCCTTTCCTCCATTACCTTGGTTCATCAGTTTTCCCCTCCCTACTCACTCCTAACTTTCCCTCTTTCCCTTAACCCTGCCTGTCCACCCACCACAACCTTCCCCTCACCCCAAACCGTCGGCGAAAAAGGTAAGTGAAAAGAGAATGAAGCAAACACTAGATGCTTGTAAAATCGCCAGTGCCAATAATAATAATAATCATCATCATCATCATCACCATCATCATAAAAATAATAAAAGCCAAAGAAGAGACGCCAGTATCAAATCCTGTTCATTTCGATATGCCTGGACACAATGATTTTGAAAGACTGGAGGGCGTAGGCTGATGGGTGAGTGTGTGTAGACAGACGGGTGCTTAGTGCCCTGATCCTTCCTGCTCATCTCTGTGTCTCGCTTCATTATAACACACACACACACACACACTCTACCCTCTCCCACACACACATTCTACTTCCCACACACACAGTCTACCCCCCGACACACACACACTCCACCCCTCCTACACACACCCTCAATCCCCAAACACATTACCCTTCTACCCCCCCCCTCCCACTACCCCTCTACACACGCTCTACAAACACCCCTCGCCACCCATCTAAACACACACACACACATACCCAAAATTATCAAGGCCCCAAAATTACGCCTTGTGCATACATCATTTTTTTTTTTTTTTTTTTTTTTTTTTTTTGCGTAGCGGAGGACATAATTGGGTGGACAAATTGATTTACCTGGGCCTAATAAGTAACTCCAGGGGGGCTTTGAGTGGGTAATTTTTCTCATGCATGCAGTATTACCCTCGAGGCAGGCTTGAGGGGGGTAGTACAAAGGGGGGAGGAGAGAGGAGGGGAAAAGGGGGGAATGTACTTTGAGGAGGGGTATGAAGATGGTGATGATGATGGTGATGACGATGATGATGATGATGATGATGATAATGATATGAAGATGATGATGATGATGATGATGATGATAATGATATGAAGATGATGATGATGATGATGATGATAATGATATGAAGATGATGATGATGATGATGATGATAATGATATGAAGATGATGATGATGATGATGATGAATTAAAAGCAAAGAACCCTCTGTTACATATCAGATTAACTATGATATCTATTCTGTGAGTCGAAAAAGGATTAAAAAAAAAGCAAGCAAGTTCCCTCCCCCTCCAAATTCCAAACATCTCTCAGCCGCAGATGGTAGGAAAAAGTAAGAAAGACTACTAGGACGTGTAGAGAACCCTGTCACAGAAATATCAATCGAAAGGAAAAAGAAAAATGGAAAATCTGTTTTACGCAATCTCAATCCTCGAGAGAAAATAAACATTAGATTAAACACATACCGATCCTGAGCTGCTGTTGCCACTCCAGTGAGATGAAAGTGGAAGAGATTTTTATTTTTTGTAATGTTTATCTGCGAATTTGTGAAGCTGGGGTTTTGTTGCGAGACTGGTGACGTGCATAGACGATTTGAGGGGTGGGGGAGCTAGGAAAAAAATGAAGGAAAAAAAAGGGGGGCCGCACACCCTTTGTTGTTATGGTGGTAGTGGTGGTGGTGGTGATAATGATGATGACGATGGTGATACAAAAATTCAGGAAATGCAGTGGCAAAATGACATACGCGAAAACGACAAAGGCGAGTCTAAGAATGATACGAAAAATAAACGAAAAAATAAAAATAAACGCATAAATAAAAATGTAGCTGAGAAATTTATGAAACACGGTGTCTGGGTGGAAAACATAGGAAAATAACTGAAGACATACACAAGGGGGAAAAAAAGAAAAGAAAAAAAAAAGAGATGTAAAATTCACAAAGCCGGATAGCAAGCAAGAAGGCAGTCTCTCTCTCTCTCTCTCTCTCTCTCAACGTCGCGGTGGGGGCGAGAAATGGACAAGAAAATGTGAGGAAGAAATCAAGAAAGTAAATGAATAAGAATGGGAGAACTAAAAGTGTAGAAGATAATAACAAAAAATAAAAGAAAAAAGAAAGATGGCCAAAAGGATGGGGAGGAAAATGGAAGAAGAAAAGGGGTGGAAAATAATGAGAGGACAACGAAGCAGGAAGAAAATCTGAAGACGAAAGGTGTGGGTGGAAGGACGTGGGAAGACAAGAGAGAAGGACAGAAATAGGGAAGAAAAGAGAGGCAGACGAACATGGGAGGGAAAGAGAGGTAGACTAAAGAAAATGAGAGACAAAAAGTGTAAATAATAATGGAGAAAAAATTAGGATGTTTAAAATACTATGAAGACAATGGGACTATTCTGAGGTGGGCCTGACGTCACAAGGGAGGTATTAATGAGTGGGATGATCAGGAAAAATTGTGGGGAAAATTATTACACCTCTAGTTATATTCATTATCTATCTATCTATCGATCTGCCTGTCTGTCTGTCTGTCTGTCTACCTATCCATCGATCTGTCTGTCTGTCTGTCTATCTAACTATACATCCATCCGTCTGTCTATCTATCTAACTATTCGGTTCTGTCTGTATTTATCTATCTATCTTTGTCAGTCTGTATCTCTCTGTCTTCCCATCTATCTACCTATTCATTTTTCTGTCCATCTATCTATCTACCTCTGTCTATCTGTCAATCCATCTATCTGTCTCTGTTTGTCCAACTCATCATTTATCTCTATCTATCTCTCTATCTATCTACCTATCTATCTAATCACAGCCAGACGTCGGGGTTTAACACGAGCATGCTCATCACCTCCCCCTACATCAGAATGGGGGAGGGGAGCAGCAGGGAAAAAAAAATGATAAACACGACCACCAATTTCGGACTTAATCAGTGCCTGTGATTAGTGGGGCGGAGTCACGCGGCGCCTGAGTATGTAAAATAATCTATAAGTCACTTAATAACTAAATCAAAGTGCTGGAATGCTTCTACGTCTACTGATATCCACGAATGTTCACTACGACGATGATAAAAGATAAAATGCGATAAGTTCAGACAACTCAAAGGAAATGATTTTGATTTTGACTTTGTTCTGTTCGACTCTTTTGAAAGGAGAATCTTTAAAAAGTAATTGAGTACGATAATAATGAAACCAATGGAGATGAAAAACGAACTGCTAAACCGAGAAAGGTGTAGCAGAAGGTACGAAAGGAGCGTGGATAACAAAAGATTAAACACACACACACACACACACACACACACACACACACACACACACACACAACCAAAGCCAAACAAAAGTCGAGAGTCCAGGAAAGGAGCGAGGAAGACAATAGGGAGACGACCCACACAGAAGCAAGGCACACCAAGGACAGGTGGACCCGGATGTGGCGTCTGGGGTAAAAAGGTGGAGGTAAAGCCAAGATCTGTATCCCTGAGGAGTTACGAGACTGCTTGTAACCTCCCCCTTAGACTCATATCCTCAGCTTACGTGTCTTCCTACCAAATTCTCCATACCCATTTGTTCTGCATTAGAGGCGTAAATATTATCTCGTGTTTTATTGATGCATTCCAAGTCGGTATTAAAATGTATTAAAGCAGCATAAGAGAGAATACCGAGGTGTAATATTCAACACAAGTCGCTATGAAACAGGTGCTAAGAAGCCTCCAAAGCTGAAGAGAATTCGATACTTAGATTTTAATTTTATATGTTTGACGCGTAAAAAGTTGAAAGCTATCTAATTCGTCCCTTCCAGGTCGAACGAAAAGTCAGACTCAAGGGAATGTTAGTTTGAGATAAGAGGAGGTCGTAAGCAGAGGGAAATCCTGGCAGAGGAAGACTGAACCAGAGGTGAAGAGTAATGATTTGAGAGCTGGAGAGGGGAAAAGTGTTCGCATCACTTGTATTTTACTGGTATATATTTTACTTTGGACTCCACTGTCTGCAATAATAATAATAATAATAATAATAATAATAATAATAATAATAATAACAATAATAATAATAATAATAATAATAATAATACCATACGTGTTTCTTTACCTGGGAGTTATAGGAGCCCGACTAAGTTCACTGGGAAGGAGGTATAATGCCAAATATAGAAATTAACCCTCTCATGATGCACACAGCTCTATATTATTTTAATGCAGCTAATACCAGATGGTTTTATTTCACTGTCATAGCTACAGAGCTACAGAGGGAGTACAAGGGAGCCTCCTAGTGCCACGAGGACAGGTATACGTGGGAGTGAAGGGAGCACCTGGAGAGTAATTTGGGAGGGACGACCGTACTTACACATGGTTAATTTGTGCAGGGGCGGGGATGTATACACTGCACACACACACACACACACACACACACACACACACACACACACACACACACACACACACACACATACACACACACACACACACACACACACTCCACATCCCAGGAAAAAGAAAACATCACAATTATCCGTGGACGAGATGGCCATTGCACCGGGTAAGTATTTCTCTCTTCCCTCCACCCCCTTCCCTCCCCTCTCTCCTTTTTACAGACACCCCCCTCCTCTCTCCCCCTCTTCCTCCACTTTCCTCTCTCCTCTCCCTCCTCTCTTCCTCCTTTTTATAAACCCCCCTCCTCTCTCCCTTCCTCCCCTTTCATACTTTTTACGACCTCACTCCTCTATTCCTTCACTTCCCCTCTTTCCTCTCTTCTCTTCCCTTTCCCTCCTCTTTGACTACTTTTACTCTTTACCGTTCTCTCTCTCTCTCTCTCTCTCTCTCTCTCTCTCTCTCTCTCTCTCTCTCTCTCTCTCTCCTCCCCACTCCCTCCCGCCTCTTACAGACTCCCTACTCCCCATACCCCTCTCCCCTTCTCTCTCCCTTATCCCAACTTTCATTCACACGCCCTTTCTTCAACCTTTCCCTCACGTTTCCCTCCCCTCTCTCCTCTCCCCCCCTTCCCCCTTTCCTTTCCCCTCTCTCTTCTTCTTTCCTCCCTAATTCCTGCTCTCCTTCCCCCCACTCCAACTTCCCTCCTCCTCCCCTTCCCTCTCCTTTCTCTTCCTTGCTCACATCCCCCTTCCTCCTCCCTCCCCCATTCTCGCAGACCCCTGGATATTGCACGGTAAAAGGACGCGCCCGTGTTGCAGAGAGAGAGAGAGAGAGAGAGAGAGAGAGAGAGAGAGAGAATTACTTTTAAGGGATATGAGACTGGAGACTAACGGGATGCATACTGAGAAGGGCCACACTTCCATTGCTTCATCTCTTGGATCCATCGAACAGACTCCAACCAAATCTACAGTAGTGATGATGATGGTGACGATGATGACGATGATGACGATGATGACGAAAATAATGACAGTGATGATGATGATGATGATAAAGATGATGATGAGGAGGAGGAGGATACTTGTGGGGAATTTTTTTAGGATGATAACAAAGGCGGGAAATATTTGACAAGAAAAAAAAATAGTGAGCTGGTAAGATCGCAGGTTCCAGGCCGCCCTCCTCCACTTCAAGCACTTACTCTCCCCTTCTTCCGGCCCTCTTAATCCAGGCCCTCTCTCTCTCTCTCTCTCTCTCTCTCTCTCTCTCTCTCTCTCTCTCTCT
>NC_137045.1:16311694-16344194 GCF_032717465.1 Coenobita brevimanus | reverse complement strand
TCCGGCGTCTTTCTCTCCCACCCTTCCTCTTCTCCTCTCTCTCTCTCTCTCGGGTCAGATCTACTAGGTGTGTTTTTCTTGGCTGGTTGACTTCCATTTCGCCTGCCGATTACCGCAATATTTTTCTCCACTTTACGTTCTCTTGGCATTGTTGAGAGAGAGAGAGAGAGAGAGAGAGAGAGAGAGAGAGAGAGAGAGAGAGAGAGAAAGAAATCGTCTCCATTTATCCTTTCTCTACCACGTAACTTCTCCAAGGCGATAAACTGATACCACCTGGAGATAACAAGAATAATTAACACAGCATCCTCATTTCGAAGGGTTTATGAAACACCTGAATTTCGCACCTTCATAAATTCTAAATCACGTATAATTAACCCCTTCAGCAACAGGACGTCTTTTATATTTTAGTGGTCCTACTCTGAGCCGATATTTTTTCTGCTAAGATGTGAGTTTTCGAATTGTAAGGGTTATATAATTTTCAGTAACTTCTTCGGTGCTGGGGAGGGACAGCCTTCACGTGGTGGCACCGATATAACTAGGCGGTGGAGCTGCCTGGTTACCTAAACGTACCTCATCTCCCTCCCCATTCCCCCAAAAGGAGGATGGTGGTCATAGGAAAAAGGGCAGCTCTAGTCTGCAGTCCACTGAGTTCACTTTTCAGATGAACGTGGGGCTTCAACATACTGCTGCTGCTACTACTACTACTAATACTACTATTACTACTAAAACTACTACTGCTACTATTACTACTATTACTAATGATAATATAATAACTTCTTTAAAACCAGGGGGTCATTCGGGGCTAAACAGAATCATGTGGTGTATAAATAAATAAATGTATAAATAACACTTATTAAATGGCTTAAAATATACAGTTCCTACCTGGGGGGAAAATCTTGTAACTGCTGACCCCTCTTTCCTCCCTCTATCTTCCCCCTACCTCCATCCACCTACCCTCTAGTTCTTCCTCCTTACCTACCTGTCCCTCCATCTTATTCCCTACCATCCATTTACCCCTCCTACCCTATGCTACTCCTCCTTCCTCCCTCTTCTCCCCTTTCCCCACTCTCCTACTCCTACTTCCCCCCTACTTCCCTCTTCCTCTCTTTCTCCTCTCTCCTCACTCCCTACCCTTCCTTCCTCCCTACCTCTCTCTGCTTCTCCCATCCCCCCTTCTCTCCTCTACCCCTCCATTTCCCCTCTTTCCCCTACCTCCCTTCCCCCTCCCTCTCACAAACTTTAACTCTCACGTATTTTTTTAACACGAAAAGTTCAAAAGTCGAGAGCCTGTGTAAGAAGAGATAGTAGTTAATGTGATGGCTGAAGTAATTATGATAACTACGATAATGACCATCAACATATGGGCTAATGAGAGTATTTATAAAAGCTACATAACAATAACAAGAAGCCGAAGTAAAAATAAAAACAACAACAACAACAACAACTAATACTACCACCACCACTACTGCTACTACCACGACACCACTACTAAAACTATTACTATTACTACTACTGCTACTGCTACTGCTCCTCCTCCTCCTCCTCCTCTTCTCCTCCTACAACTACTACTAATCACTTCTACCACCATTAGCCTACCACCATCACTGCCACCACTACCATCACTGCCACCACCACCATCACTATCATCACCACCACCATCACTGCCATCACCACCATCACTGCTACCACACCACCATCACTATCATCACCACCACCATCACTGCCATCACCACCATCACTGCTACCACACCATCATCACTATCATCACCACCATCTCCACCTTTTCACCATTTTTTCAACAATTACCCCCACCCCCTCCCTCGCAACGCCAGGCCGGGTGGAAATCGTCGCTGTGCTGAAGTTATAATGAACTGTGCAAGAGGAAGGGCTCAAGAACGTGACCTTCTCAGAGTCGCACTGGGAGGCGGGGAGCTGATCAGTGTGTGTGTGTGTGTGTGTGTGTGTGTGTGTGTGTGTGTGTGTGTGTGTGTGTGTGTGTGTGAGAGAGAGAGAGAGAAAACGCCATCGCAGTGGAGGGTTTCATTCAGCTGTAAAATCTAATCGACTCACTGTCTCTCTCTCTCTCTCTCTCTCTCTCTCTCTCTCTCACACACACACACACACACACACAAACTTTTTTTTTTTTTTCAGCCGCTCCAGCCTAATCTTATCAACATATCGCATCTAATCGACTCTCACTCCCGACGCCTTTTTATTTCCACTTCAAAGGCGAAAAACTTTTATTATTATCCATATTGCATTTTTTTCCCTCTGTCTACTTTAACTTGGCCAAAATATCTTTAAAAATATGGTGCAAGTCACGAAGAAGAGCCAGCTATGGATGAAAGGTAGAAATGTATACTTTTTTTTTCTTTAACTCAAACTTGGCCTAAACTTGCCATCTCTCCATCTTTGCCTTTGCTGTTAACAAGATTTTAACATTGGAATGTGATGCTAGTCACGAAGAAGTGCTATGGAGAGGAAGCAGAGCCGTAGTATTGTCTTATTCTGCCACTTCTACACATGGCTCCGTCTTCCCTTCTTCTCTTCTTTATATTTCTCTTCTTCCTCCTACTCCTCCTCCTCCTCTTCCATCTTCTGATTTCTAGTCTCTCTCTTCCTCCTCGACGTCCTCCACTCTATTACTCTCCTCCTCCTCTTCTTTTTCTTCTTCCTCCTCCTCCTCTTCCTCTTCCCTTATCCTCTCCTTCTCCTCCTCTTTTTATCACCACCCTAATCATTCCTCAGACCAATTTCCCCTCATTTCACCAAGAAGCTAATCCGATCCGCTTCTCTCTCCGCCCAATCCTCCTTTTTTCTCCTTCCTCCTTCTTCTTCTTCCTCCTCCTCCTCCTTGACCTGGAGTTTTTATTTCTCTTCTTCTTTCTTCCTCCTACTCATCCTCCTCCTCTTTCTCCCACTCTTTCTCCTCTTCCTTTCCCACGAATTCTTTTTCCTCTCCTCATCCTCTTAGTTCATCTTTCCTCTTTGTTAGCCTTGAACTTTTCCTCTTCCTCCTGTCTTGTTTTTTCCTTTTTCCTCTCCTTCCTTTTCCCTCTCTTCCTGCTCCTGCTCCTTGCCTTCATCTCATCAAATATCCACTTCAAAATCGAATTATTAAAAGTTTCTTCACAGGTTAAATCAATAATCTTCTTATATGCCTCACTGTATATCATAATTTATAAGGGGAAAATTCAGTTATATCTACTTCTGTATCTGTTCATCACCCTGTCTATCTACATCTATCTATCTATTCATCCACCTATACGTCCATCCATCCATCTATCTATATCTATATCTATCTACTAACTACCTACTGTATACACCTACTTATCATCTATTTACCTGCCTATCTATTTACCTCTCTAGGTATTTATCCGTTCGTCTATCGTTCAACAAGATAATCAATCACTTAATCGATCATCCAAGCTCTCTGTCTGTCACACACACACACACACACACACACACACACACACACACACACACACACACACACACACACACACATCCAGCCATTTAGGGGAGTCATTTAAACTGTTTAGTAATGAAATTTCTCGCAAAAGCCCGTCCGGGATGTCTGTCTGTGTGTCAATCTAGTTCATCTATTTTGGTAATTTATCTATCACTCGGTCTATTATGAGTATTTATCCTATCTATGCAACATATTGTACTGTATTTTTTGCGTATATTTTTCATACCCTTAACTATATTCTACTTATCTATTTATCTATCTATCTATCTATCTATATGCTGTGTGTGTCTGTTTGTCTATCTATTTATCTATCTATCTATCTATTTCGACAGTCTCCGGGCCCATATCAAATGTTCAGCTCATCATTATCTAGATTACCTTAAATGATGCAATGCCTAAACAAAATCTATCTACCTGCCTATCTATCTATCTGCTGTGTCTGTCTATCAATCAACCAATCTAACTATCCATCCATTTCTCTATCTATTATATCTATCTTTCGGCAGTATGTCCAGCCCATCATTACCCCTTTAATAATCCAATGCCTCAATACACCCATGAATATTTTTACGCAAATTCTGGTGCGCTTTTTTTTTCTTTTTTTAGCATGGGGCCAAAATTACCAAATGAGTTCGTATATTAGCATTCCTGTTTGGGTCGACCTTAATGGGCTATACAGAGGCCATTTTGTAGGGATCATTATTTTTCCATGTCCCCCCTCGAAAATAAACTATAGAAAATGGGAATGGAGAGAGAGAGAGAGAGAGTATTAAAGTATCTGCCAAACTTTCAAGCAGCTTCTGTGTATATCTATCTTTCCCATAACATCACCACCTCCACCACCACCACCACGCAATTACCTACCACTATCACCATCACCACCACCATCACCACCGCACCTCTACACAATTACCACCATCACCATCAACACTATCACCATCAGCACACCCTTCACCATCACGTACACACATTCCCCATCGCACAACAAATTTACTGAATACTCATCTTTAAATCGGATCACCCTCACCCCCAAAAAGTATATATATAAACCAAAAATATATATACACGGGCAAAACATTAAAAATTCCTCCTTTGTACAACCAAAAATAAATAAATAAATAAATAACTACCACAACTTCCACCTCAACCAACTCTACTCCTCTCTCTCTCTCTCTCTACCTTAAGCTCCCCCTTTCCTAGCCCATCCTAATGAAAAAATCTCTCTAAACACAGGTAAAGCCGATCAGCTGTAAGAGTTTCAAGAGTCAAGAGCTGCACTTTGAATCCTCTTAACCAAAATAAATAAATAAATAAATAACAGAAGTATACTAGAACTTTTTTTTTTTAATTAGAGGGCTGTGGTGCTTATGTGTATGTGCTCGAAAATATTAGAAGAAATACTCTAAGATGGTTCGGCCTTATGGAGATGGAGAATGAGAGGCCGACTAGAAGAGTGTATGTGAGTAAGGTGAAGGGGGGGGCTAAGGATGAGATGGAGGGATGAGGTGGTAAGGGTATATGAGAGAAGGGTGTGTGGGCTGGAGGGAGGGTAGCCAGATGACGCGAAGACAGGGCGATATGGAGGCGACTCGTTTTTGGCCGCCCATTACGGAACCAAGGCGTCTAGTGATCAGTGGATACAGATGCAGAGATAGAAAGACTGCCAGCCAGATATACAGACAGACAGATAGATAGACAAATAGTTAGATACATAGGTAGATAGACAGAGAGATGGATGGATGGAGAGTGGTCTTTAACTCTTTCCAAGTTTTCAGTTGTGTGATGGAAAAATTAAATGCGCTATACTTTGTAATCTATTTTTTTTTTCTTTTTACAGAACGAGCGATTTTCATTTTTAATTATGATTTTTGAACCCATTTACTACGAAAGATCTTCCCTGAGCTAAATAAAATCCTCCGTTGGTACCTGGAATATGTACTCTCTCTCTCTCTCTCTCTCTCTCTCTCTCTCTCTCTCTCTCTCACACACACACACACACACACACACACACTAATACACTAAAACCAGGGTCGCGTTTTCTTTCCAACTCCACTCCCTCGTCCTCCCCCCTCCCCCCCAAAAAAAAAGCAAACAAAAACCGAACAACCTTATTTTTCCGGTCCAATTATTCCTCTAAAGGGCAATTTCAAACCTAATACGCAGCACTAATGGTTTCCAACACCATTACGGAGTTGAAAGAGGAGAGCGCGTTAGCCTTCAGTGGCAAAATATATTCAGTGTATAAACAAAGGCGAGTCCGTATCGTTCTCTATCCGGCACCGTTTCGAGTCATTTTGCTTCACGGGGGCTAATTCGTTTATTTTATTCTCTCTCTCTCTCTCTCGGTGTATAAACATAAGCGAGTTTGTGTCGTTCCCTATCTGGTAAGGCTTCGAGACATTTTGCTTCACTGGGGCTAACCCGTTTATTTGATTCTCTCTCTCTCTCTCTCTCTCTCTCTCTCTCTCTCTGTATAAACAAAAGTGACTCAGTATCGTTTTCTGTCCAGCACCGTTTCGAACCATTTTGCTTCACCGGGGCAGACTCATTTATTTAGTTATTCTTTTTTTTTTTCTCTCTCCTGTACTGTGGAATTCGAAAAAGAAAACAAAAAATTCTGCAGGTAAACGGGGATGTTAATGGTGTATATATCTGCTTGTACGTATATTTACATCGGTATATATGTTATGTATATACTTGTAAATCTATCTGTAAATCTGTCCATCTATATCCGTTTACAGCTCCAAGTAATTTCGTTCTTTCAGGGAGTCAGTTTACTTTTTCATACATATTCTTTTCACTGTTACGGTACTGAATTATGAAAAAGTATACAGATAAACGATGAGTTAGTAAAGGATGTATGTGTCTGTAAATCTATCTGTTTACATGCATTCCATCTGTATCTATTTACAGCGTAGAGCCATTTTGCTTCATCAGGCGGCCTCGTTTATTTCATTATGATGGTAATTTATTTTCCTGCACAGCCAGAACCAAAAACAGGAAAGGAAATATAATTATACTGTTTAAAAATAACCTTCTGGAATATTTAGACACTGTGACTCTATCTATCTTCTCTTATCGTTCAGTTTGTTCCTACACTTTTCTGTCTATCTAGGCATCTGTCTGTATCTGTCTTTATCTATCTGTATCTAGGCCAAGTAAAAGTGAAAGAACTACAGCAGGGCGGTTAATGATGGCTAAACCTAACCTTTCTAGTTCTAAAAGTCCATTTAAGGGCGAAATATTTCTCCTGAAGATAGCAAAAATAGGAAGTAACGTTATTAGATTGAAAAGAAAAAAATCAGCAACGAAAATAATCGGCAAAGAAACTCTCTCTCTCTCTCTCTCTCTCTCTCTCTCTCTCTCTCTCTGTCTCCCCCAATATGCAATATGTCCCACACCCGCTTCCATTCCCCGCACTCCAACCTTATCTCTTCCTCCCGTCTGTCTTCCTCTCTCTTCCTGCTCATTCTTAACATCTCTCTCTCTCTCCACCAGGAAACAGAACCCAACACAGCCAATCAGTCGCCGAGTTGGTCGGGCCATGGAGTATTATTGTTCTTATTTTTCACTGTTGTTGCTCTTTTCTCTCTGTCTCCTTGTCTCCATCTGTCTGTTTCTCAACATTATTTTTACTGTTCTTGCTCTCGCCTCTTTTCCAGTACACTCTCTCTCTCTCTCTCTCTCTCTCTCTCTCTCTCTCTCTCTCTCTCCCCTGTCAAAGCGTCAAAGGCAGGGGGGAGGGGGGCCTAGTGAATAATTCGTTCCCCTCGCTATCGCTTCTCGACAGCTATCCAATAATTATCGCCCACGTCAGATGTCCGCAAATTATCGTTTTATTTTCACGCCTGAGAGTTGGACGTTGGATTAATGTTGTAGAGGGTGAGTAACTGTCTGTCTGTCTGTCTGTGTATTTGCTAGTTGTTTATTTAGGTTATTTGCTGTATCTGTGTGTATTTGCTGTCTGTGTATTTACTGTCTCTGCGTGTATTTGTTGTCTTTGTGTCTTTGCTGTCTTTGTGTGTATTTGTGTCTGTGTATTTGCTGTGTGTGTGTGTGTGTGTGTGTGTGTGTGTGTGTGTGTGTGTGTGTGTGTGTGTGTGTTTGCTGTCTGTGTGTATCTGCTGTCTGTGTGTATAGATGCTGTCTGTGTGTGTATTTGCTATCTGTGCGTGTATTGCTGTCTGTGTGTGTTTGCTGTCTGTGTGTGTATGCGCGTATTTGCTGTTTGTGAGTGTATGCCCTGTCAATGTGTCGCTATCTGCACACAAAAATGTTCAAACATTCTTCCCCCCTCCATACCCACACACAACCCCCCACACCCATACATACATAAACCCCCACACCCACACATACACAACCCCCCACACCCACACATACATAAACCCCCACATCCACACATACACAACCCCCCACACCCACACATACATAAACCCCCACACCCACACATACACAACCCCCCATACCCACACATGCACCACCATCCCCCACCACATAAACAACCACCCGTCTCCCCCACACACAATCCACCTCCATCCCACCCCACCTCACACACAAAATCCACCTCCACCTCACGCGCCAAATTCACCCCACCCCTCACACAAAATCCACCTCCACCTCACGCCACACACAAAATCCACTTCCACCTCCATGCACCCCACCTATTGAAAAGCAAAATACGATCGTTGCAAAAAAAAAAAGCCCATTGCACAATAAGGCCTGCAATTGGTCGACAGTCACCCCCGTTTGGATATCCACACCACAGAATTTCCTCGTATCATGAATCTGTTGCCGAAAAGCATTGCAGTTTTAGGCGGGGAGTTTTAGAACAAATTGGGGGGCCGTATTTTTGGATTCACAACAGCCCTGACGGTCTCTAATCTGTGGGGTTTTTAGTGGGGTGTGGGGTGGGGTGGATGCTAAGAGGTTGGGGAGTATGATGGTGGTGGTGTCAGTAAAATCCGTCACCAGATCTGGAAAAACTGGTGAAAATGTCAAAGCTCCTGGTGAAAAAAATGTTTGCAAGGTAGAAGTGAACTGGTGAAATCCCGTGAAATTTCAACATTCCAAGGATTTTGGGGAGTCACTTAAACATCACAATTCATCTGGTGAAATTCTGTGGACGATCCAGTTCTAGTTAGACTGGGGGATCTGACAACACTAGGGTATGCTGTCAATGGGTACTGAGGGGAAAATATCTCATGTATACCCTCTATGTGTCGCATACTCTACATAATACTCATGAACATTACCTTAGTGAAATCTTAAAAACTATACTCATTTTACTCTAACCTGGCCTCAAATTGCCATCTTCCCATATACGGTACTGAGTTGCAATAATAAACTCGAAAATATGTTGCTAGTCACGAAGAAATGGTATGGATGGAATGTAGAGCCACAGCCCAGTCATTTCCTGCCACTGGGCTACGAGAAACACTGTACGAAAGGAAGAAAATCCGAGCCAAGTTAAGGTGTAGAGTATAGTCTATTAGTGAATTAGTTAGAATCCGGGGTCCTGCGAGAGATAGATAGAGAGAGAGAGAGAGAGAGAGAGAGAGAGAGAGAACAAAGCTGACCATTATTCAAAGATCCATCGAAGGGGGGAATACTGTGATCTGACCATGAGCACTAGGCGGAGGGTAGTACGCTAGGGAACCTTCCAAGAAAACCCCAAATGCAGTAACTCTGGTAATAATGAGTTAAAATAGATGTATTTAACCATGAAATTCTAAACTGCCTCTTATAAACTGAGTAAAATAGGTTAGAAACGGTAAAAAAATTATAAACCACGTTCTAGGGATAAACAGGATCAAGAAATTATCGGTAGTGACTGTACATAAGGAGATACAAACAAATAAATAAATAAATAAATAAAATACAAAGAAAAAAAATGGGTATGAAGAAATGTTTTAGCACAATGTTACATAAGGAATTACAAATTAAATAAATAAGTACACGAATAAAATGAAATAAAAATGAACGAATAAAGAGTATAAAAAAAAGTATGAGATCAGACCCTCTCCCCACCCACCCCCTCCACAACAGCAACAGCAGTGAGCTAAATGACAGCCCTCTTTCCTCGCCAGACAGCATCAACACACCGCAAGAGCTGTTTTTTTTTATTTTCCTTTTGACTGACAGCCTGTGATCGGAGACTAAGCATAAATTGACAGCGTAAAAAAAATATGATGCTCGTGTGGAGAAAGGAGAAAAATAGGATTCCATGTTGACTGTCTATCGTTATCATTCTTATCTCCATCAGCTTCATAATCATCACAATCATTATCATCATTTTTATCGTTGTTATCATTATCATCAATATTATTATCGTCGTGATCTATCTATTTCTTTATCCATCATTCTATCTACAGGGAAATAAGACTGACTAGAAAGACAGACAGACAGACATAGACAGATGATGGGATATACAGATACCGGTTGATAGATACAAATTAGAAACAGACAGATAGATAAACAAATAGACAGGTAGACAGATAGATACACTGGGATTGGTGGATAGATGTAAAAGCATTAGCGCGTATGCTTTGAAGTAACATGGCTGCTAGTTTGTGAAAAATTTGATTATATTTTCGTTCGGAACAAAGGCGCCCAGATTATCAAAAGGCGAAGGGAGTGGCAGGGGGAGCAGGGGAGAAGACAGATAGATGGATGGATGGATAGATAGAGACAGAGACTGACAGATGGATGGATGGGCAGTTTGGAGGAGGGGGGAGAGAGAGAGAGAGAGAGAGAGAGAGAGAGACAGACAGACAGACAGACAGAGTGTGTGTGTGTGTGTGTGTGTGTGTGTGTGTGTGTGTGTGTGTGTGTGTGTGTGTGTGTGTGTGTGTGTGTTTCAAAGCAATTTTGATTTCGTCCCAATTTACCGGTATCCCCAATTCATTATCTTTCACATATTTATAGTTACACCCACACCGCCCCCCCCACGCGCGCGCGCGCGCACACGCACACGCACAAGCACACGCACACACACACACACACACACACACACACACACACACTCTCTCTCTCTCTCTCTCTCAGCCTCCTAACCTGTCTGTCTTCCTCTCGTCCCCTCCCCTCTATCTCATCTCTCTTTGTCACTCTACCTCCCTACCCACCACATACAGTGCCATTCTTCTGCCTCTACCTTTTTTAATATTTACTGCTTGCCTTCCTGCCTATTCCTCTGCCTATCTTTTGCCTGTTACTTTTCTGCCTATACCCCTCCTTTTTTTTTAGTTCTTCCTGCCTGCCACTCTTCTGCCTATACCCCTTTTTTTTAAGTGCTTCCTGCCTGCCATTCATCCTTCGCATACCTTTGTTTTTCTGGTCTTCTGCCTGCCACTCTTCCTGTTTGTTACTCATCCTGGCAATACCTTTTCCAGTCCTTCTTACCTGACACTATTTCTACCTGCCTGCTTGTCTTCCTACCTGTCACTCTTCCTGTCTGCCTACCTTCCTGCCTGCCTCCCTTCGTGCCTGACATTAATTTTACCAGCCTGCCTGCCTTCTTGCCTGCCACTTTTCCTGTCTGCCTCTCTGCCTACCTTTATTTAGTCTTCCTCCCCTACTTTCCGGCCTGCCACTCTTCCTTTCTGCCTGATCTGTTTAGCCTTTCCTGCCTGCCGTCTTGCCTACTTCCTCCCTCCCTCTCCCTAGCGAAGAGGGGAAGGAAGAGGGAGATGGAGAGGGAGGGGAGTGGTGGGAAGTGCAAGAGGGAGGAGAGAAGAGAAAGAGGAAGGGGAGGGCAGGGGAGGGGAGGGGAGGGGAATGGAGAAAAGAGGAAGAGTGAGGAGTGAAGAGAAAGAGGGAGGGGAGGGAGTACAAAGGAGTACAAAGGAAAGCAAACAGCAACAGACTTGCGGTCCTTTCGAGGCTGTTTGTTACAGAGTAGACTATGACTACGAGATCTAACTCTGCATGCTGAAGGAAAAGGATAGTAAAGCAAAAAGGGAGAGGGAAAGGGAGGGAAAGAAAGTGGTGGAAGGGGAGGGAAGGAGGGATGAGGGAGAGAGAGAGAGAGAAGGGTCAAACAATTTCCATTACGACTGTGGTGTGCAACTCTCTCTCTCTCTCTCTCTCTCTCTCTCTCTCTCTCTCTCCAGACCTGCTAAGAGACATTACGTAACTCTCTTTCTCATTTACCTGTCTGACTTGGCACACCGTCAGAGGAAAGTTTGGGGAGAGAGAGAGAGAGAGAGAGAGAGAGAGAGAGAGAGAGAGAGAGGGGGGGGAATGAAACAATATTACGCATTTCTCCCTTCACACTTCACCATCCACTTTTCGGGGGATAGGGAGGGAGTTGAGGGACGTTTGTATAACCAGGGTGCGGAGCCATCAATTTATATCGATGTAATCACGAGAAGGCGTCCCTCTCCAGCACGCACGCACGCACACACACACACACACAAACACACACACACACACACACACACACACACACACACACACACACACAAGGAACTGAGTTGACGCATATGCAAAAAATAGAGGAAAAAAAAAAAACAAGGAGCCTGCAGGGAGTCTTATAAGGCCAGGGAGACACCCCAGCTTCTGGCAAGACGGAATGGGAGGTGACAGCGAATGGAAGGGTGGGTGGGGGAGGGGGGTGGGGGTCCCTGGGGAAATCATGAGAACTACACCACCAACTCAACCCCTTCCCTTCTCCCCCATCCCTTTCCAATCCCCCCACCCTTTTCCTCATCCATTTTTTAACTTCCACTACCTACTCCCTCCCCCCTCCCCCTTTCCTCCCTCTCTCGCCCCTTTTTACCCCTTCCCCCTTCTTCACAACCCCCTCCCCCTTCCACCACTACCCATATCTCTATCCCTCCCTATCCCACCCCCTTTTACCTCCCTTCTCTGCCCCTCTCCAGCCCCTTCCTTCGTCAGTTCCCTTCTCCCCCTCTCCCTCCTCCTTACCACCTCATCTCTCCCGGGGTAAAACTTCTCACTGCTATTTTCAAAAGGCAGGGCAGGGCAGAGCAGGAGAAGGCTACGTAGAGAAAGGCAAGGCAGGGGAGGGCAGGGTACGACAGGGCTAGACAGGGCAGGGCAGGGCAGGGCAGGGCAAGACAGGGCAAGGGAAGGTAGGACAAGATAGGGCAAGAGAAGGCACGTTATTTACCCCTTCAGTACGTTGACGTGGATTTCTATTTTAGTCTATCTTAAAACGACTGAAATCAACACAGGTGGGAGGTCGTGTGTGTCAGGACAGCTATACTCATTTCATCTCAACTTGGCCCACATATTCGTCCATTTGCACCTTGTTTCATGTAGCTCATGGGCAGCAAAAGACAATACTACGGCTCGACATCCTTTCCAATGAGCTTCTTCGTGACCAGCATCATATTCCAATGTTAATTCATTATTACGACTCAGCACGACGAAGAGGTACGCTCCACCCTCCTTCATTCCATCCCACTCCACCCTCCTTCATTCCATCCCACTCCACCCTCCTTCACTGCATCCCACTCCATCCTCCTTCATTCCATCCCACTCCATCTCAGTCTTGCACAAACACCTCAACTGACCCCACAACCCTCTTCCTCTCCCTTCTCCTACCCATTCCTTCCCTCTTTCCTCACTCTTCCCTATCCTCCCGACTCCCTCCCTTCACTTTCCCCTCTCCCTCTGCCACTCCTTCTCCTTCCATTGTTCACTCATTTTGTCCACTGGCTGCCTTTAATTGGGGGTTAATTGGAGTGAGAATCAAGGTGTATGGGTGTTCCTTGCCTGGGTGTCAGAGGGGAGTATAGAAGGGAAACACTGGGGAAATCAACAGAGAGAGAGACTTTGTAATTGGTAATGTAAAATGGATAAAGTCGGCGGGGTTCCTGGGTCTCTCTGTGTCTCTGTCTGTCTCTGTCTGTCTGTCTGTTTCTCTCATTAAGTCTTATCCTTTCTCTTCTCTCTTCTTCCTTCTCTCCTTCATCCTTCCAAATCTCTCTCTCTCTCTCTCTCTCTCTCTCTCTCTCTCTCTCTCTCTCTCTCTCTCACTAAGTCTTATCCTTTCTCTTGTCTCTTCTTCTCTCCTTTATCCTTCCAAATCTCTCTCTCTCTCTCTCTCAGCCCACCAATTACTCTATAATGGTAGGCAAACTGGAATATCCGATTACACTCTTCAATAATGTAAGGGGGATCGGATCCGACGGGGCGTGGGATCCAGATTACCGCCTGAAGAGGATTCTGGGAAGTAATATAGAGGACTGAATTCCCTGTGGCCTGATATGAGGGTTTGAATCTCCTTTGGTTTGATATAGAGCATTAGATTCTACTTAGGTCATGATATAGAGCATCAGAATCTCCTAGGGCATGATTATATAGCATTAGAATCTCCTAGGGCATGATACAGAGCATTAGAATCTCCTAGGGCATGATATAGAGCATCAGAATCTCCTAAGACATGTTACAGAGCATTGGATTCTTCTTAGGCTAAGATATAGAGCATTAGAATCTCCTGGGCCATAATGGAGAACAACAAAATCTTCTAGGGCATGTTACAGAGCATCTGATTCTCCTGGTAACGATACGGTATAGAGAATCAGAATCCCATGGGGCACAGTTGGGGTGAATATACATGATCCGAACCCGCTACGGTATAAGAGACCTGAAATCTCCTGCACCTGATTTGTTTCCTTATAGCAGCTACAGGTACAACACCAGTACAGATATGTAATTAAGAATAAATAATGAATAAATGTGTAATAAAACTCCATGCTTCTATAAAAGGGAAAGTATTGCCGATCGCGTCTCTTTCAAAGCGTCATGAGCGGACTCCAAACTGGCAGAAATAATAATAAATTTAATGATAAGAAAAAGGAGGTCATGTATAGACTGTATGGTCAACTAAACAGTTATGATGATATCAAACGGAGAACGAGAGGTATATTCTTACAGGGTGTGTGCCTTATCTTTCCTAGCCATAGTGGCTTAAGAAATGTATTGTTTCAAGCCAATGTAAGCAAAACGCTCCTGTGTATCAGTGGAGAATGTGTACGAAATACATGCACGACCAAGGGAAGGGAAGATCTCAAACGAATAGAGTTCTGTGTAGGAAGAGTGTAGTAGGTGTGATGGTGGTGGAGGGTGTTGTGGCCATCACTCACCGACCTGCTGATAACGCGATGTGTCATCACCTTCGGCCACGTCTGGTACTGATTTGTTTCACTATTCCTTTACTGTTCTAATACTACCATTTACTCCTATATGTTATACGTCATACGAATGTCTCTGTATTTCATAACAGATTGTAACTTTTTTTTTTTTTTTGGGGGGGGGGGATTGGGGCTACACACGCAAAAAAAAAAAAAAAAATGTGTGGCCACACCCACGAGTGTCCAATTACTGACTATGTGACTGTATTTGCTGAAGAAGGTGTGTGACACGACCAAACACCTTCTTTTGTTGTATTAGCACTCTGTACCTTTTACAACAATAAATATTTCAAGTCAATTCACATTACCCCTAGCGATCTGCTCTGCGTATTACTGGTTAACATTCTCTTGTATGCTACTTATATCGCTATGGTATCGATATTGTTTTCGTCAGTAACGGAGAAGAGGATACTGATATGAAATCCGCATAATAAGTCGCCTAAGCAAATGCGCTACGAAGTCTCCTATGTGGACCTGACGAATTCACGTACAGTTGCTGAGCAATGTCGGGAGTGCCAGTGCTTATCGCGTATTGAGTGCATGGCTGCGTGCAACGCCTTGTGTTTTGCTGCTAAAAAGGGCGATCACTGCGTCTTCCATGGGGATCTTGCATACCAAGAGAAGGGTAAGTCATTGGAGCGTGTTCTGATACAGGCTGATGTGCAATTAAGCGTGTATTGATGACTTAAAATGGGAGTGTTTATAGACGCAAATAAGTTGAGTCGCTTAGCTGGGGAAGATGGACAAGAGTTGCCATGCGTTGCCTTTTGCTTGCTGACACTACTTATATTCTCAAAGAATTTCTGGGTTTATGCCTTCGAACAAAATGTTTCGAGACTAACGTACCAGCTTAATAATTATGTTACCCGTGGTGTGATAAATGAAAACTAGCCTTATCTTTACAAATGTCAAGCTTATAGAGGTGATAAGAGGCAGCTTTGTATCCGGCAGCTACACTCAACCTCGGTACAGAAAACTAAGCTAAAACTACGCTAAACTACACCCATGTTACTTATGGCTTCCGTACCAGAACAAACAGATCATAAAGTCATTCATATCTGATAGGGGGAGGAAAAATAAGCTTACAAGAATCAAAATATCAAGAGCATTGTAGTGTGGTTCGTTGGCAACTGCACTCAGACCTCGATAGAGTAAATGGTCACCGATTTCCTCAATTTAAGTTGTTAATTTAGTGGTAAATTGGAGTACTGAAGTGAATAATGCGTGTGGATTAAGGTTCTGGAGATGTAGGTATTTGATAATGAGGGTAACAGTTGGTAATAGTGCTTTGAGATGTGGAGGTGTGACGTGGATTTCGTGGAAGGACGTTGAAGGAGGGGACTGAGGGGAGGATAGTGGCATAGGGGATGGGGAGCGAAGAGGAGGGAGAGGGAGGGCATGCGAGGGAGGGTTGAGGAGGGAGAGCGGAAAAAGGGATACTTACTTAAAGCACAAAGGAATATTTCTTTGCAACGCATACTTCTTTGCAATGCAATTTCTTACTTCTTTGCAACACTGTTATACACTCACTTCTTTGCAACACACATATATCTTTGGAACCACTTGCATACGTCTTTGCAACACACTCGCATACTTCATTGCAACACTCATACTTCTATGCAAAACATCTTTGCAACGCACATACTTCCTTGCAATACATTCACATTCTTCTTTGCAACACATTCACAGACTTCTGTGCAACACATTCACAGACTTCTTTGCAACATACTTCTCGGGAGTCACTCATACTTCTTTGCAACACGCTAACATATCTCTTTGCAACACGTAAGCCTATATGCAAGATATTACTGACTGATTTATACGAGCCTCTTAACCATCCCGCGAGTTGAATCTCTCTCTCTCTCTCTCTCTCTCTCTCTCTCTCTCTCTCTCTCTCTCTCTCTCTCTCTCTCATCTTATCTTATCTTATCTTACCTCACTGTGCACGTTACTGAGGCAAGCTAAGTCGGTACTAATGCATATAACTAACATAAATGAGAATAATAATCATGGTGTCATAAACAGAGTAAATCACTTAAAGAAATCTGCTGAGAAACACTTTTTACAACTTATCTTACGTAGCTCAGTGCCAGATAAAGGTAATGCTACGGCTCTGCATCACTGACTTAGCTCTTCTTTGTGACTGGCATCATAATCTAGTATCAACCTACCAAATCAGCTTTCAAGATGGAGACTGCAATTTTAGGCCAAGTTAGAGTAAGGAGGGTATAGCTTGAATGACCGTCTATGAAAGGCTAGGTTTGGTTAGGCTTGTTTTCTTAGTATCAAGTTAGTTTGTTAGCCAGTTAGGTTAATTTATTGGGTTAGATTAGGTTAGAAAAGGTTAAGTTACGTTTGAGTTAAAAAAAAAAAAAAAAAAAAAAGTAGTGGTATACAGATGGGAAATCTGCAACCCGGTCAATCCTTCTTCAGGGTGGATTGGGAGGGATTTATTTATTTACTTTAACAGGGTGGTTAGTGGGAAGCGAAAAGGATTAAGTCAGGAAGATACAGTAGGTGAAGGAGAAAATAGTGTGACAGTTGCATGGCGTACGTTACTTGTTGTTAGTGTTAGGATTAAATGTTTTCTGAGGGAAAGTTTATAACTGGGCAGCTCCACCGCCTACTCATATGGTGCCACCACATGAAGGCGTCCATCTTTGGGCCTGACGCACTGAAGGGACTAACCTCTTCACTACGACGCCGCCTTTAATTCTCGCTTCCGCCAGACGATTTCATTAAACTCGGGAGAAGATTTTCGGACGGGGGGAAGGGGGGTTAATACAGCCTCCATCAACCGTCTTAGGGCCAGGGCGACTCAAGTACTGTATTCTTGCTTACACCAGACGATTTTCTTCAGCTGGGAGTGAGTAGAGAATCCTGAGAGTGTTAATACCATCACCATCATTTTGGTGGCCACATTTCTAATATTTTGTTCCATCTGGGCAACAACTCTTGATATTCTGTTCCATTTTGGCGACAACGATTTTGTTCCACTTTGGCGACAACTCCGGTATTCTGTTCCGTTTTGGCGCCAGCTCTTATATTCTGTTCCATTTTGGCGGCGACAGCTCTAATATTCTCTTCCAGCTAACGTGTGGCGATGTTACTTAGCTGATGGGGAGTCACTGAAACCTACTAGGAGTGCCAGTATCCTTAGTAATAGGGGGTTTTGTCCAAGCTGAATGAAATCATCTGAATATAACAAGAATAAAGTAACAAATGCATCGATGCTAAGGGTTTTTGAATTTTGCTCTCTCTCTCTCTCTCTCTCTCTCTCTCTCTCTCTCTCTCTCTCTCTCTCTCTCTCCAATTTATTCCAGCTGACGAGTTTCTTTTTTTTCTGGGTCATATGAGCCTCATGCCCGTATTCTTGTCGCGTAAGGAAGTTCCCCTACACCTTTTCTTAAGTGATTTATTTGGGCTATTATCTCCTACTGTCCTCCCCTGCATCAACCTAGATCCATCTAACATCGCCATACTCTGCTTGAATAACATACGAAAGGATAATGAACTAGCCATATCCAAAAAAAAAATCGCTAAGGAAGAGGCGCGACGAGAATACAAGCCCTCAGTGATTATAAAAGTACCATTAACCCTCTCATGGTAGGAACAGCTCTAGCACTCAATTCCATGTAACGCCGAACGATTTTATTCAGCTGAGAGAGAGAGAGAGAGAGAGAGAGAGAGAGAGTCATCGGGGCTTGAAAATTTTAAGATTTTTATTTTTATTTTTTTTTTTCAGTCGTGTGGTTGAATCGGTCGCCATTACAACACTTACCAGCTGTGTAGAGAGAGAGAGCAGAGAGGCAGAGACTTGGAAGAGGAGCAGAGAAGAAGAGGAGCAGCAGAGGAGAAGCAGCAGAGAAGAGGAGCAGAAAAGCAAGGAATAAAGAGAGGCTGTCAAGGAAAGTAGAGGGGTAGAGAGGCAAAGAAGAGGAGCAGACAACAAAAGGGACAGACAAGCAGAGAAAAAGAGAAGAGGACAAACAGAGAAGCTGATCAGAAGAGGAGCAGAGAAACGGGGCTGAAGAGGAGCAGGGAAGCAGTGCAGAAAAGGAACAGAGAAGCACAGCAGAGGAGGAACAGAGAAGCAGATCAGAAAAGGAGTTGAGAAGCAGTGCAGAAGAGGAGCAGAGAAGCAGAGCAGAAGAGGAACAGAGAAGCAGAGTAATTCAGAAAACAGGCAACATGGAAAGAAGTGCCTGAGTAAATTCTGAATACAAATATGCAAAATAGCTGTCGACGAGATCGTTAACCATGGAGTTAGGTGACCAGGCAGGGCTCCAACAAACACAGTCCCAGCTGACAGGACCCCAACCAACAAGGTCCCAGCAGACAGGGTCCCAGCTGACAGGGTCCCAGCTGACAGGACCCCAACCAACAGGGTCCCAGCAGACAGGGTCCCAGCTGACTGGACCCCAACAAACAGGGTCCCAGCAGACAGGGTCCCAGCTGACAGGACCCCAACCAACAGGGTCTCAGCTGACAGGACCCCAACCAACAGGGTCCCAGCTGACAGGACCCCAACCAACAGGGTCTCAGCTGACAGGACCCCAACCAATAGGGTCCCAGCTGACAGGACCCCAACCAACAAGGTCCCAGCTGACAGGACCCCAATCGATAGGACTCCAACCAACAGGGTCCCAGCTGACAGGACTTCAACCAACAGGACCCCAACCAACAGGGTCCCAGCAGGCAGGACCCCAACTGACAGGACCCCAACCAACAGGATCCCAGCAGGCAGGACCCCAAGTAACAGGATCCCAAGCAACAGGGCCCCAACAGACAGGATCCCAACAAAAAGGGTCCCAGCAGATAGGGCCCCAACATACATGGCTTCATCACACAGTGCATCAGCAGACAGGTTCTCAGTCATCTACAGTACAGTTTGATGCGACGGACCTCTTCATTTTGAGACTGTACAAGATGGTGTGGGAATGTGCTCGACCTGTTCTGTTAGAGGTATTCAGGGCAGCCTCCCATTCTTTTGCCTTCACCCAGTCCGTCCTCACATACTTAGAAACAGAAAAACACTTCAGTAAAAATATCCTGAAGAACTACGTGAACCGCAGTCAACGTGAGACTCTTCTGAAGGACTTCAGTGGGGACACATACGATGTTTCACTGCTACACGTGGCTATCACGCTACTTCGCGCTGATTTGGAAACTGACCCCAAAACCAAGAAAGTAAAGGTAGTGGAGCCAAGCGACTCCTTGCAATCCCACCTCATAGCAGTAAAAGAGTTCCGCAATGAGCTGATGCATGAATATAAAGGCAGCTCATCTGACTTTCAAAAGGAATTTGTGACCAGAACAGAGACCCTAAGGGAAAAACTAAGAGATATTCTCGAAGCTATGAAGACTGTATTTAATGTTGATGACTCAGAAATTCAAAAAGCTCTCCAATGTATGAATGATAATCTTAATCATATAAGGGATAGCCGGGTGACATATTTAGACAAAAAAGATTATGATGGCCAACTTATCATGACGGAGTTAAATCAGTTAGTAATCAGCAAAGGCATTACAGAGCTTCAAAGCATTTATAATAAATGGACGTATATTAGTCCTTTGTCTTTTGTAGATGGTTTTGACGTATTTCTCAACGTGAGTATTGTGTTCACAAGACTGGAAATCACAGAATGTGGAAAAAATTCCCACAGTGCACTAATAGATTATAAAAGTATATTTGACTTGGTGCAAAATATGTCATCGGGCTGCCCTAACAGTGAGATAGAAGTTATCTTGATTGAAGGACCCGCTGGGTGTGGGAAAACAACCCTGACAAAAATGCTGCTACATAACTGGGTTGCAAGAAGCAATACCATCACTGGCCTGGTGGACTTTGATCTGCTCTTCTACATCGAGTGCAGGAACCCAAATTTAAAGACTCTTTTGCAGCTTATCAAATCCCTGATGCCTCAGACAGCCAAAAGATTTAGAGACGATGATTTGCTGACATGTGTGACTGAATTCAGATTACTATTTTTGATAGATGGTTTTGATGAAATTAATGCCTCTTCAACACAGGTGTTAAAGGAAATATTCAGTCTCCCACAGTCATGCAGTGCCACCATCATTTGCACCTCTAGACCAGAGCGAATTACTGACTTCTACAAAATGGCTCCTTCTACTATAAAAAAAGCTCACATCAAGGTTCTTGGTATCCCAGACGATCGAAGGATTGAGTTTGCTGAAAATTACCATAATGAGCTGATCAGGACTGGAAAAAGCAAGCAGAACACGTCAGGACTGACAGAATATCTGAAGCATAAATCTGTTTGCCTGCAGGAACACTTACGACTGCCACTTAATTTGGTCATGATTACTCTGCTCTGGGCATTGGCTCCTGAAAGGGTGAACAGCGTGACATCAGCATCAGAGCTCTACAGACAGATATTAGACCTTTCTAAAGAGAAGATGATTGAGAGACTGAAGATTAAAGATGAGACACAAATCATGACAACAGATCAACTAAAGAAAAAAACTGAGGTGTTTCTTCTAAAGTTATATCATGACTCACTAAAAAGTCTGAAAAAGGACAAGATTGTACTGACAGATGAACTGACAGAGAAGCTGAAGGACACATGTGATCGTATTGGTCTACCGTCAGATGAGGTCACTGGAGCATTCCTTGTTCAGAAAAGGATATGGACAGGGACAGGGATGACGACTTATGTTAGTTTCCCTCACAAAGGCCTACAAGACTTTTATGCTGCATTGTACTTGTTCAATTTACTGCAAGGAGGTCAGCCAAAGACAGACATTATGGACATCCTGAGGGACATCCAAGTAGTTCTAGAAAATCATGAAGTTCCCTCACTGACTTGTTATGCAGTCATTAATACTGTTTCAGAGAAACTGCAGCCAAAAGCATTTACTTCATCTCTGAAACTGTCAGATATAATTGAGGAAGAATGTGAGGAGGATGGATCTCCAGTTAAGTTAAACAAATACCAAAATGTGTTTGTCCATCTTGTTGGCCTCCTGTACAGTGTGGGTGTGAATGTGCCAGAGACGACAAAGAACGAACTGGTGGAGCTGCTAGTAGGAAGTGGCCTCACAGACACTGCCCAGTGGCTTGATATTTTGGTGGATACACATTACGATAACAATATGACCTTTTGCATTGCTCAAAATGTTCCAGAGCTTATATCAGGGGATCTGGTGATCCAAGAGGGCAGTATAGCTGCATATGTCAGTCTTCTACCCTATGCTACACCTGACAGTGTGGCAGTGGAGGTGGCTGCCCCTGGATACTCTCCAGACCTGCTGAGTCTGTTGGACCGGCTAATGGAATGCGATACAGAGATCACGCTGGAATTCACTTACCAGTTTCGACACCCCCAAACACTGGATAAGAACCTCGATGATAAGCTCAAGCTTGTGTTTGAAAGGTGAGGGTTTAATTCTTTCATAATGATAAGTCTTCCTCTTGTCTCTCTTTTTCTCACACATACATACTGACTGAAAATCAGTGTAACTAGTTTTACCCAAGCAGATAACCTCATTACAGGCCAATAGGCTTCATCAATTATTTTCTCCAAATATTTCTTCGTACTATTTTAAATCGTTGGTTGCAGTAAGTTTCTGAGCTGAATGAAACACCCTAAGCTGGAACAAGGTTGTACGATCTCAGCTAAAACTGAAACTGTAAAGGTTTATATCATTTTTGGTGTCCTAGCTTTCAAAAGAACGTAGTAAAATCACTTGATGTTAGTCGGAATAAAATGGAAAGATGATAATTCTTAGCCAGATGGTTAATGCTGGAATTTACCCTTTTAGTACATGAAAAATCATCAGGATATTGTTCTTGCTTCTGCTTGACGTTATGATGAACAGGAAGGACCTTTCATCATCAGACATTTAAAATCCGTTGGAAAAAGGTTCATGTCTGGCCAAATTTCTGGCATCGTAATCATCACTTCTATATGTGGATATAATTCTTTCGCTTAAAACATGCAGATTTCCTTCAGTTGTGAGGTTGTGGAGTTTGTGGGTCGTGTTAGTGGCGCTGCGTTGAAGAAACTGGGCGATCACGTCACCAAACTCTGTCTCGCCATCTATGACAACGACCCTGACCTTGGTGATGCCTTTGACTCCCTCAGCCACTACCCGAACCTCCAGCACCTGGGTCAGTAGGTCTATCTATTGACATATGCCCAGACACCACTACTCTGGGGGTGGACATCTCAGTCATATTTACGATTGATTCCCGGTTATAACTGTGTTTTTTACAGGAAGAACTAGACAAAGGAAGATTCTGTTCTCCTTTCCCTGATTTTCTCACAAGAGAAAAATATAATTTGCAGTAATTTTTGTTTTACAACTTAAGAAAACCTGAGTTACAATGTAGGATTAATCGTAAGTGTGTCTGTGTATCTCGGTCCTGGTCACTGTTTTTTAAAACTTGCATAATAACAGCGGGAAAATGAAACCCGTCCAGGTATCCTCACTCTCTCCTTTTCTGCCCAATTGTTTACAAATAATTTGTGTCTTAAACTTAGGCACATGGTCAGGTATGTAACTGCGTCTATCTGACTTTCCCACTGCCTACTACATACCTCCAGCAACGTGTGTGTGTGTGTGTGTGTGTGTGTGTGCAATGCTGGGAACACTACTAATAACAAGTAGCGGCGCTCCCATTCCCGTTACTAGCTCGAAAAAGTAGTGGCGTTACTGGTTTCGCTACCTGATACGAAATGTAGCGATGCTCCCGCTGCTTTGGATAAGAGAAAGGTAGACGAAGGAAAGGTTAACAAAATTTGTGATATAGCAGTACACTATATACTGTTTTCGATATTATTAGTCAGTCTGAGTGGTTATGTTGTGTACCAGTAATGTCAGTATATACTTATATTGGGAAAAAAAAAAATCATATACATGGTGTCACTTTAATGAAGCTTAGAGCCGAAGGTACAGGAAAAAGCTATTTACTGTATAATGTAACAAATGTTCCTTTACACTGTTACGTAGTATACGTACTGAAAGTAATATACGTAAATAAAAGGCAAAAAAAAAAATGTGGTCTACCATTGATACAGACTGTATAGATTTAATATATTTTCAATGATACCTATTTAAGACATAAACGAAAACGAATGTAAAAATGAACTAGGGCTTTCTTTTAAAGGCTATTTATACGCTAGCAATGTTTTTTCCATTACTTGATGGACTCTGAAAGAACAATAATGGCCCCCAGTCCCATGCAGCCCTTAAATGGGCAGGGGGTGCTAAGAATCTCACGGTTGCCTCAATTACAATCTAATTCCTTTGTCAATGCAAAAAATACAATTAAAATTGGTAACTGGAATGTGAGAACGCTAAATCATGACGGTAAAATCGATGAGTTAGTGAAGGTTTTTCAAAATTACGGACTTGATATTTGTGCTCTGACAGAAACTAGATTAACTGGAGTCGATAAGTTGGATTTGGAGGATGGTATACGTTTATTGATATCTGGTCGACAGGACGGAATGCATTATCAGGGAGTAGGATTGTTGCTGGGTTGTAAGGCAAATAAGGCTTTATGTGAGTGGGATCCTATAGATGAGCGATTGTTATACGCACGGTTTAAATCAAATCATGGCAACATCAGTCTGTTTGTGTGTTATGCACCTACTAATGATGCACTCGATGATAGGAAAGACACATTTTATGAAAAGTTGCAAGAAGGAGTAGGAAGGGTACCTAGACATGATGTTTTGATCTGCGTTGGAGACTTTAATGCAGTAATGGGCTGTTCAAATGAGGGATTTGAGGCATGTATGGGTAAGATGGGAGTTGGTAGTAGGATGAGTGAAAACGGAGTGAGGTTTGGAAGCTTCTGTCTAGCAAATGACTTAGTCATCGGGGGCACACTCTTTCAGCATTGCAATATACACAAGACAACTTGGGTGTCGCCGTGTGGAAAATATAAAAATCAGATTGATCACATCGCTATCAGTAGGAGGCATAGAAGTTCTCTGCTAGATGTTCATGTTAAACGGGGAGCGGATATTGGTAGTGACCATCAACTCAGCATTGCAAAAATAAGGTTTAAACTTAAAAATCAGAAGAAGGAAAAATCTGGTGTTGGTAGATACGATATTGTTAAGCTTAGAAGGGAAGGAGAAGAAAAGGAGGAATTCAGATTAGAATGCAGAAATAGGTTTTTGGTGTTGGAAACGTTGGAAGAGGGGGAGAGAACTGTAGATGAGATGTGGGAGGATGTGAACAAAGTTTTGCATGAGACTGCTGAATGTACGATTGGAAGGAGACATAGCTTCAGGAGAAAGAAATGGATATCAGAGGAAACGTGGGATATGATAAAAAAGAAAGGAGGCTAAATTGAGGAGTGAGATGCAATGCCTTGATGAACAAGAGATTGACTTAGCAAGAGCTGCGTACTGGAGTTTGAATTCAGAAGTAAGAAGGTTAGCTAGGAGAGATAAAAGAAGATGTGTGGATGAAAAGGTTGCAGAGACTGAAATCTTAATAAACAAAAATGATGGACAGAGTCAAAGAATAGCATATGAATCGATTAGAGAACTGAGTGGTAATACAGGTAAACGCAAGGAAATACCAGTTAGAGACAGGGAAGGAAATTTATTGACCAAAGATGGAGATATTAAAAATAGATGGAAAGAGCATTTTGAGACAGTTCTTAATAGACCAATATCACCAGAAGAGGATATACCGTCTGCTCAGGAAGATTTAAATATAGAAACAGGAGAGTTGAGGCTTGCAGAAGTGAAGAAAGCAGTAAAACAGTTAAAGAATAATAAGGCACCAGGGGAGGATGGTTTATTTCCGGAAATGTTTAAAGTGGAGGGGGATAGATTAATAATGATCTTGACCAAGCTATTCAATAAGATATGGGTGACGGGGTTACTACCATCAGTTTGGAAGAATGGTGTAATTGTTAAAGTTCCGAAGAAGGGAGACCTGAGTGAATGTGGTAATTGGAGGGGAATCTCTTTGTCACCGATAGCTTTGAAAGTTTTCAGTAGAGTGTTGTTAAATAGGTTGGAGCCGGTGGTTGAGGGTATTCTGAGGGATGAACAGGCTGGTTTTAGAAAGGGACGTGGTTGCAATGATCAGATCTTTATAGTTAGGCATTTGATGCAGCAAGTTAATGAAATGAGAGTACCGTTAAGTCTTTGTTTTGTTGATTTTGAAAAGGCTTTTGATAGTGTTTCGAGAGAGACTATGGGGAAGATCATGAGACATTATGGAATACCAGAGGAGTTTGTGAGGGTCATTATGAACATGCATGAGGACACATTTTGTAAAGTGATGGTTGATGGTTGTCTGAGTGATTCGTTTGAAGTCAAGTCCGGGGTAATTCAAGGTGGTGTTCTATCGCCTTTACTATTTATATTGGTCATTGATTACATTATGAAACGCGTTGGAACAGAAACCGGTGCAGGTATACTTTGGGGAGAGAACAGGAAACTTTTGGATTTAGATTATGCAGATGATATAGTTTTGATTTGTGATGGGCCAGAAGAGATGCAGAGAGTGTTGGACTGTTTGGTGAGTGAAGGTCGCAAGGTGGGTTTGGTTATTAATTGTGGAAAAACTGAAATAATCAATATGAATATGGAAAATGCACAGGAATGTGTAACTGGAGGTATGGTTGTAAAGCAAGTTGATAGGTTTAAATATTTAGGTACTTATTTAGCCAAGGATGGTTCTTTGAACTTTGAATTCGAGGAAAGGTTAAAGAAGGCTAATCAGGCAATGGGAATGCTTAAAAATATTTGGAATAATAACAATTTCTCTGTGCATACAAAAATCAAACTTTATAAGGTAATGGTTAGGAGTATCTTAATTTATGGACGCGAGTCTTGGTACAGCACAGTGACTATGGAAAATAAATTCTTGGTGTTTGAAAATAAAGCACTTAGAAGAATATTAGGAGTTAAGTGGTGGGAAAGGATACCAAATAGTAGAATTAGAGAAATAACGGGAGTGCAGCCGATCGATGAATATGTTAGATTCTCACGATGGAAGTGGCTAGGACATGTGTATAGGAGACAGGGAATAGTACGAGGTACACCAGGGTGGGTGGCACTTGGTAGGAGAGGTAGAGGAAGGCCAAAAGAGACGTGGGTGAGGACAATGAGACGGGAAGCTGGAGATGAGTGTTGGGGAGATCTTGAGGAGTTAGCACAAGATAGGATGTGGTGGTGTGAATTCATCGAGGCCCTATGCATCCCCGAGGGTGCCACAGGAAATGATTGATTGATTGATTGATTAAACTGAAAGTGACATACTGTTACGAAATAAGAACGTAGTAAGAATTAGTCTGACAGTGAGAGTGGGGGAGAGCGGGAGTTAGAGACGGCGGTAGTTAGAGGTGTGTGTGTGTGTGTGTGTGTGTGTGTGTGTGTGTGTGTGTGTGTGTGTGTGTGTGTGTGTGTGTGTGTGTGTGTGTGTGTGTGTGTGTGTGTGTGTGTGTGTTGCCAACATCTAGCTGCCATCCTTATTTATCTTTACTTAATTTAAATGATCGATAATTAACTAGCAGATTCCTGTCTAATTATTGCACATTACTAGTAAATAATAAACTACTGATGTAATGTAGAACAAACATCATTAATGGACAGACTTGACAAAAGTATTATTTTTCGTCGTTAATAAATACAACCAAACCGTCGGCATATCTGTATGTACTCACCGACTCCGGATCTGTATTCGTCGCGTGAGTAGCGAGGAGCGCGGTAATGCGTGGGTACAGCCAAAAAGTAGTGGCGCTCTCAGTTCCACTACTGACAAAAAAAAAGTAATGGCGTTACCACCATCGCTACTAATAGCGGCGCTATTCCCAGCTTTGCCTGTGTCAAAAAAGGGGTACTCAGTCACCTTCTATGTGGCTGCTAAAGATCTACCTGCAGTTATAGAAGGGTGTGTGGGGATGGGATAGGGGCAGGTGTTATGACATATGAATACCGGTACTTAAATTGCCAAAAATGCTGTTATAGATATCCACGTGCCCGCTGGAACTACGCTGGACGGACTGCCTGCCCTACCTAACCGGCTCTTAACCCTCTATCTCTCCGGTGTGACTTCACAACACATCGACTGGGTGGGTCAGGCTCTGCGTCGGCTGCAACCCAGAGGAAGGTAAGCCACTCCTATCCGGGATCACAAGGGAAAACACCGCAGGTATTTTATGTTTTGGTCCCTTGTCAGTTTAAAAATAACTTTGAGATTCCCCCAGAACTGTCTCGCTAAACTCTTGGACTGGTCGTTCAGCAATATATAAGTAATACAGGAAATAATATTCCTTTAAGTTTCCCTGAGGAAAAGTTGATTTAGTGTGGGACTGATATTCCAACAATGGCCTCCTAACTTCAGCTTTCCTGGTCTGTACTCACAGGACGGAATTCTCTCACATTTTCCAGGACGTCTGTAATAGATTCTTAACCTTAATCATCTCTTCAGACAGGAAAACATATTCACTCGAATTTCGCCCTGAGCACAGCCATCATGAACTCTGAGGCTGGTCATTCCCCAACAGTCTCATGACCTCTCTATCTCCTGGAAACAAAACTCTTAAGCAGCTTTATACATTCTTTGATCAATTCTTTCCCTTCACGAAGGAAACTACAGTACACTTCCCCAAGTTCCCCCAGAGCCACTTGGACGAGAGTGACCTGCGCAGTCAAAATATTTTTGACAAACTCTGGGATTGGATGTTTAAGTGATTCCCTTTTAACACCCCCACTTCGCACAGGAAACTATACTCTCTCAAGTTCCCCCGGAGCCACCTGAATGAGACTGACCTGTGCAACCTCCTGGGGAGGATGAGGGGTGCAGGTGTGGAGGTGAACACTACGGAGACCGGAGGGGTCTGTGTGGAGGGAGACACTGACAACACCTATCAGGAGTCGGGCTACCTGGTGAGAATGTAAGTGGATTGCCGCAGTGTGTTTGCTTACACAGTTGATGCCTGAAGTTCATCCCTATCCATTCACTTACACAGCTGTGGTCTGAAGTTTTAATCTGCTCACCTCCACAGCTGTGATCGAGTCCTCCCAACCCATTTTTGTGCTCAGTTGACGTTAGAAGTTCCTAACTATCCAACTGCTTTCAAAGTTGCGATTTTTCCCTGTATAATTGTATGCCATTTCAATGGAACATTTACTTAGTCATATGTTTACTTAGCTACATTGTTATATATTTTAGTACTTCACATTCATAGTTTTACAATCCTAATAAATCCTTTGTCCTCCTACAGACTGCCTGGACTGAGGAACTGGATATAGAAAATGGAGTGAAGCTTAGAAACTGACAAGAAAACCGCCAAACTCCCCACAAAAGTAAAGATATTACAAGGTGGAAATGATTACCGATTTCTTCTGATAATTATCCTTGCATGGGATCACACTCTATCGGCCCCGTCTTGGTGATACAGATAAATCAAGACGATATAACTCTTTCACATGTATCATTCTTCGTACATTCACTGCTTTCCTCTTACGTACTTCTCCAGTACAGTTGAGTGTCATTATATACATATGGTCAATACAACACTCTCACATGCATCACTCTCCTTACAGACATTCTTTCTTCCTTTGTACTTCTCCAGCATTTCGATTGGTTAATTCTGGTGTACAGGTTAAAAATAAGTGCCAGTAATATCTGTACACCTTACACCGTACTAACCCATGTTTTTTTATTTTTTTGTCATAATGTTATGGATTCTTTACATTGATTCAGTATTTATTTTTTTCAGGTGAACGATGACACTTGAGACTAATATACTACCAACGAATTCCTATTTGTCTTGTGATATTTTTCCACATTATTGAAAGGGAATATAGGTAGTTTAAAAGTTTTATCATAAGGGTCCCTGAGGGGAGGTGTCACTAAGGGTTGAGACACTCGCTTTATCTGTGTTCTGGCTTCTCGAGGGCAAGGTGGTGTCCTCCAACCTGGTGCTTTTTCATCTCCCAGCCCCATTATGAGTCAGCACATCGACTTCTAATCCCCTAAAAGGTATTTTTGATTGTATTAAACCTACATTAGTAATGTTCTGAAAGTGAAATCTTCCATGAAGATTGTGAGATACGAGAAGCGCAGGGCAGCCATGTGAGGAGTGCAGAACAGTCACGTACGCCATTCAGGTACTAAGAACTGTTTTTTAATTATGAAATAAGGGTGATAAGTTCTTATCCTGTGCAGTATTACCTTAACAACAATGGGATAAGGTGGTGAAAGAGCAGCTGCATTATCTAATTCCTTGAAATACTATTATGAAAAAAAAAAAAAAAATCCATTTAAGTGTAATCTTTTGTGTTATTAATTTGCTTGAAACTACCTGAAAGTTCTAAGACTTTCAGGGGTGTAAGTCTGGAAGTGGACTCCATATTTTGGCATAGCTGCCTTTGAGACTGGGTCGAGCACGGCCACTGTCTGTGTTTTCAAGTAATTTTCTAGCTTTGCCCTGACCTGGAACAAGTCCAATCTCCCTCGTGCCATCTAGTATGTATGGAGATACAGCAGGTTAATAAAGGACCACCAACTACAGTAGTGTTTCATCAACATCCCTCATGACCATACTTTCCTTCCCAGAAAATTACGACGGAAAATCCTCAGCAGAGTCAAGAATTTGGATGTCTCACACTAAATTGGAGGGTCAACGCTATCATGTACATCTTGTGCCCTTCAAGTTACAGTGTGGACACCTCTTTGTACTGGGTCCATTTATTACTTTTTTTTTTAACATGTACTAACAAGTCTCCAGATTTCTCATATATTCATACACCTTAAAATTAAATGTACTGGTGAGTTCTATTATAGAAAGTGGGTGTTTTCGGCCAGTACACTGGCTATCCCTCTGGGGAGATGACGTGGCATTACACTGGACCTAACACAGACTGACCCATATACAGATCCAGATGTCACCGTCAAATTAAGTGCTGTAGTGGAAGAAATATACCCACGTGAATCTGAACCCAGTTGACTGTGGGCTTAATATGCGTACCTCATGCAGTCCACCATCATCCTTTTATGTGATAGGGGAGCAGCTGAGAGACGTTTGCATCATCAGTAAGTTGAACCGTCCCGTTATGTCAGTGCCACCACGTGTCCCTCGCCAGCAAAAAGAAAAGAAGAGACCTAACTGTACTGAAGAGATCAAGTTTTGCAGTATTGTTGCCACCCATAATTAAAATTGATCTAGTTTTTTTTTTTATCATAGTCTGGCACCGATAATAATAAATGGCTTATCAAGATTTGCATTATTATTTGCCAAGGATAAGAATAATTTGTTTACCCAGTTCTTTATCACTGGCGGTCACCGATAACAATTTTTTTTTTAATCTAGCTCTATCGATATTTGCCACCGATAATAACAATTTCCTTATCTACTTCTGTATTACTGTTGGCCACCGGAAAAAAAAAAAAAAAAAATCTTGTTTACATGTCCGCCTATTTATTGTCCGACGCTGCATCCTGTGAGGGGTGGCCTTGCCAGAAGAGGGCCTCCATGCGTGCTTGTCCCTACTCAGTAACGATCCCCTTTCTTCCCACGACACACCTCGCTATTATCTTCTCTCACCTTACAATAGTTATGTGTCTGCCTCTCTCTCTCTCTCTCTCTCTCTCTCTCGAGGTTGATCCACCACACTTGTCACTTCTTTCAATCTTTTTACTATTTTTTTGAACAGCAATATCTCTAACCTCCAACCCGTTATGCATAGGTTGTACGTCTCTCTCATGGATGCATAACTGATGAGGTGTTATGCATTTATCATGAGAGGACATGTGTGTGTGTGTGTGTGTGTGTGTGTGTGTGTGTGAATACGGTACATGAACCCTTAAACAATGACAGGCCTTTCCAAATGAAATTAAAAATACCTGGTGTAAAGAAGAACAGAATACACAGCACGACGGGGGGAATAACGTGCTAAGTGTTAAGTAAAGTCAGGTTAGTAGGCAGTGTTAAGTGGTTGTGTTAAGCAGTAAGTGGTGATGTTAAGTGTTAAGAAGATACTGAAGATTAATCCTTTCTACTCAGTGACAGATTAAAATCTCTCCTGACCTGAAATAAAATTGGATATTGTAAAATGTGAAAAAAAAAAGTGTAAAAAAAATAATAATGTAAATTGTTAAAAATAAAATGAGAACAAGGGTAAAAAAAAAATAAGATAATGGTGGACGTGAAGGAGTTGGTGACATTTTCTGGCCCATCTGCTGGTGTGGGAAACTCATTAATAAAACTCATTAATAAAACAATGCCATCAGCTTTCATTAGGGATTAGTTAGGGCACCGGGGGAGGAGGGATGGGTGGGGGGAGGTCTGACGGGGGAGGGAGGGAGGGTTGAGAGGGGTCAGGGAGGTGTGACAAGGGGAGAGCTGACTATAGGAGTGAGGGAGGTGTGACAAGGGGAGAGCTGACTATAGGAGTGAGGGAGGTGTGACAAGGGGAGAGCTGACTATAGGAGTGAGGGAGGTGTGACAAGGGGAGAGCTGACTATAGGGGTGAGGGAGGGCTGACGGGTGAGGAAGGTTTGAGGGGAAGGTTGGCAGGGATGGGGAGGATTGGCAGGGGTGGGGGAGGGTTGGCAGGGGTTGGGGAGAGTTTGCCAGAGGGTGGGAGGAGGCTGATACGGGGTGTGAGTTTGACAGGGGATGGAGAAGGGTTGGCAGGGGAGAGGGAGGATTTGACGGGGGTTGGGAGGGCTGGCAGAGTGGGGGAAAAGTTGATATGGGATGGAGAGAGTTGGGCAGGGGGTGGGGATGGGTTTGACAAAATGGGGAGAGGGTTGGGTGGGCGCGGGGACTGACAGGGGATAGGTACAGGGGATGGGAGAAGGAGATGGGAAGAATGGGAGAGGGGAGGGGGTAGACAAGGGAATAGGGGTGGCGGTA
>NC_137045.1:16244194-16306694 GCF_032717465.1 Coenobita brevimanus | reverse complement strand
CCTGACCACAATACCAACCACCAATTTCATCCATCCATCCACGTCACCCAACCAGAAGACTATGCCAATCCAACCACGTCCCTATCCACAAAAGTACTCAGGATCGCAATGTCTGTGTGGTCTGTGTATCTGTGTAACACCCTCTTACACTTACTCAGGGAGGCTGTGGATTAGATTTGTTTTTTTGTTTTTTAATCTCCCACTGGCTAAATACTCGTTGGAGTTTGTGAGTCTTTTTTAAAGTTTATTGGAGAGAGAGAGAGAGAGAGAGAGAGAGAGAGAGTGTGTGTGTGTGTGTGTGTGTGTGTGTGTGTGTGTAAAGGAGTGTTAATGTACTTGCGAGTAACTGAAAGAGTGTGGGCAGAGTGAATGTATACATGTGTGTGTGTGTGTGTGTGTGTGTGTGTGTGTGTGTGTGTGTGTGTAAAGGAGTGTTAATGTACTTGCGAGTAACTGAAAGAGTGTGGGCAGAGTGAATGTATACATGTATGTGTGTGTGTGTGTGTGTGTGTGTGTGTAAAGGAGTGTTAATGTACTTGCGAGTAACTGAAAGAGTGTGGGCAGAGTGAATGTATACATGTATGTGTGTGTGTGTGTGTGTGTGTGTGTGTGTGTGTGTGTGTATAGCTCTGTGTAGTGGGTATCTGTATAATGTATGCGTGTGTAAGTGTCCGTGTACGTATGCACTTGTAAGTACTCCCGTGTATGTACGTGTCAGTCATTCATTTTACCAGCCCAGCAATATATGACTTTTTTTTTTTTTTTTTTAGCTCTGAAAAGTTACCTCAGCCTCCAATTAGCATTTTACAGCATTCACTTTATCTTTTTTTTTCTTACTTTTTTTCGTGTTTACCTTTCGCCTTGTTTTCTCGTGGCTGACCCTTTCCCTGTGTTTGGTTTGGATGTTTTTTCTGTTTTTTTCGTTGGTTCGTCTGTGTGGTTTGTTGTGATAGAGGGATTTCGTAGCGTCGATTTTTGTGTTTTTTCTAAGGGATGTAAACAGTGTTGGAGGTGCGTACTGAACGTGTTGGGAACATGTTTTAGACACCGGTATGAGTGTGGGTGATTTACTGTAGGCTATACTGACACACACACACACACACACACACACACACACACACACACACACACACACACACACACACACACACACATATCCCAAATAAAATCATTACAGTTACAAACACACACACAAACTCACATATCCACCTATCGGATGTATGCCAATAATACAACACACACACACACACACACACACACACACACACACATAGAGCCTATACATATGTACAGACGCAGACACACACAAGCACATACACACCCAAATACACATCAAGACACAAGCAAAGACACACGCATACAGGCATTCTCTCTCTCTCTCTCTCTCTCTCTCTCTCTCATAGACACATACACTGCCTGTTTGTATGGCTGTGTGTATGTGTCTGTCTGTCTGTCTGTCTAACGTACACAATGCTGGACAAGAGCGACGCGTGAACACAAAAACGAGGTTCACTGCACACTGTGACTGACATATCCCACACTCCACCACCAGATAGACAGACAGATAGATAGACAGATAAGACAGATAGACAGAGAGAGAGAGAGAGAGAGAGAGAGAGAGACATCTACAGAGAGTTGTGCATGTGAGCATAAGGTGTATCTATCTATCTCTCTACCTATTATCTATCTAGCTATCTAGAGAGGGTGAATGAATGAACGTACAACATTACCAGTTTACAGACAGGCACTCAGCATGGTGTGTGTGTGTGTGTGTGTGTGTGTGTGTGTGTGTGTGTGTGTGTGTGTGTGTGTGTGTGTGTGTGTGTGTGTGTGTGTGTGTGTGTGTGTGTGTAGCAATTTAATATCATCGTGTTCACTGCTCTTCCACATGGCCCCACCGACGCGCCATAAAAACATCCCCAATAACACCACAACACCAGATTGAAAGTGATATCCCCAGCGTATCACAACAGAGACGGGTGTGTGTTAGTGCCCAAGAGGTGCAAGGTGATGTGTGAGCGCTGCAGGGGATCAGCACTCTGTTGGTGTTACATATCCTTGCAAAGTAAATAATTCTCTTTTCTCAGCAGCCGCCTCCACCCCCCCCCTTGCTCCCCCCCCCCAAAAAAAAAGCAATTTAGGTTGTAGAGGCCATCATTTAAGTATAATGCATCAGACTATCGACCTTTTGGTATCCATCAACCCTTGCAGAGAGAGAGAGAGAGAGAGCGGCGTTCTCTGTTACTCTGTTCAATGTGTTCATCTTTAACACAGGGAGCTGAAGGTGTGCTGGATCCTTCCTTCCCTACCCCCCACCTCTCTCTCTCTCTCTCTCTCTCTCTCTCTCTCTCTCACTCTCTCTCTGTCCAACTCTATTCTCTTCTTCGCCCAAGTACTGTAAATGATGATAATGATAACGATAAAACTAAAAAAAATAATAATAATAAACTGACATGCCCCCACAAAAACGAGAATGATAAACAAATGATGATGATGATGATAATGATGATGATGATGATGATGATTATAAATAATAAAATCAAAAGATCAGAATATACCGAAAAAAACACACTGACACAATCCATCACAAAAAAAAGATACGTAACTGAACACTCTAAACCCAAACCCAGCCAGGCAAATCTCACCATGGATGTCTGAAAATCCTGACACTATGCACACAACACTCCAAGCGCACAGGGCCTAAAAAAATGGCAGAGTCGAAAACCATGTAGAGAGACACAAAACACATTACCTTCATCTCTCAAATCCCTCTCTCCCTCTCACATTCTCTCTCACTCCCATTTCTCATTTCCTCTGCTGTCTATCTTCTTCCTCCCTCCCTCCCTCCCTTTCTCTAGAACCTCCCTTCCTATTATAGTCTCCTACCCACGTCTCTCTTCCTCCCACTTCTATCACCTCCCTCCCTCCCTCCCTTTCTCTCTCTCTCTCTAGAACCTCCCTCCCTATTATAGTCTCCTTCCCACGTCCCTCTTCCTCCCACTTCTATCACCTCCCTCCCTCCCTCCCTCCCCCTATCTAATCTCTCCCTTCCCCTATCTAATCTCTCCCTCCCCTCCCCTATCTAATCTCTCCCTGTCCACCCCCCTTCCCTTCCCCTCCCTACCTCTCTACTCTATCCCCCTCCCTTAAATCTCTCCTCATAATTTTCTCATTTTACCTCCCTTTTCAAAACCCTTCTTTCTTCCCTCCCTGCTTTTTTCTTGTCCTTTCCCTCCCATCCCTCTCTCTCTCTCTCTCTCTCTCTCTCTCTCTCTCTCTCTCTCTCTCATCTGCTGTATGGCTATGGGTAGTGAAAATGCATCCGCCATTCGCCTCTATACAAATAAACAATGACGGGCCGGGATTGGAAAACAGAGTAGGTTTCATGAGTTTTATCTCCATTTCCTTGTTTCTCCTCTTTCCTCTTTCCCATTCCCTGTCTTCCTCTCCCCTCGCCTCTTTTTCCCTTTCCCCTTCCTTCCTTTCCTCTTCTCTCCCTTTCTTTCATCTCCTTCCCTCTCCTATCCTCCCCTTACCCCCACTCCCCCTCTTCTATCCCTCTTTTTTGGTTTACTTTTTCTCTTCCCTCCTTTCCTATGCTTCCTCTCTCCTCCCCCTCTCCCCCTCCTCCCTCCCCCTCCCCTTCCTACCCTTCTATCTCCCCTCTCCCCCGCTGCTTCCGGGTACGTCAAATCATTGGGTCACCCCATCATGTGTTGGGGTGGAAATTCTGGGACGAGATTGTGGTGAAAAGGGTGAGGGGGCGACCAGTGCAAGGGTGGGGAGGAAATGGGGAAATAGGGAGGAAAATGGATCGAAGAACTGGGAGAAAATGGGCGAATAGGGAGAAATGAGAAGGTGGGGTGGGAGAAATATTAGTAAATGGGGAGAAAATGGGGAAATGAGGTGAAAATTGGGAAATGGTGAGAAAATGGGGAAATGAGAAAAATTGGGAAATGGGGAGAAACTGGGGAATGGGGAGACAATAGGGAAATCGTGACAAAAATTGGAAGAAAAAGATTATTTGGGAGATGTCAAAAAGAGGAGGAAGATTGAAAGAAGACACACTGAGGAAGATGAGGACTGGAACTGAAATGGAAAGTGGTGTTGTTTAAGCACTTAAGTTGCAGAAAAAAAAAATGGGTGTGTTGCAGGAGTTGACAGGAAAAAATTAAGTTGCAGAAAACGGGCAGTAGCGATGATTGACAGGAAACGTATGGGGAAATTTGGGTTTCTGGTCGTGGTGACAGGTTTTTGACATACCATACTTTTTGGTGGGGAAAAATGGGGGAGGGATGGGGAGCGAGGGTGGGGAGTAAAAATTATTAGGAAAAGAAATAGAGTTTCGTGAATACAGGACAAGACACTGTTTTGACATAGGGGAAGATTGGAGAAAGGTGTGTGGTTAGAAAAATAAAAGGAAGAGTACTGCTTCTGTTGATTATATTTTTGTTGTTGTTGAGGTTATCGTTTTGGTTGTGATAGCTGTTGTTACTGTTGCCGATGTTAAGTGTGTGTGTGTGTGTGTGTGTGTGTGTGTGTGTGTGTGTGTGTGTGTGTGTGTGTGTGTGTGTGTGTGTGTGTGTGTAAAATGACTGACAGGACAGAAGGGAAAATCTGAGTTTGAGGGCGCGGGGAAAGGTTTGACGAGCTATATTTTTGGCTCGGTGAGTAAAGGGGGAGAAAGGGAGACAGGGTGAAGCAAGAGTTTTAGATATATTTCCCATAAAATATATATATGAATCAGTGTCTTCTGCTTACAGTCCACATCAATAGTCTTCGAGAGGACAAAAACTATTGACGGTAACTGTAACCCACACTAGTTTAGCAAGATAGTAAGGTATGAGAGTTTCCAGTGTATGAAGATTATTGACTCCGACTGTACCATCATCATCATCATCACTTTCATCGTCATCATCACCATCATCATCAAGCCTCTTTTTCCCAGCCACAGTTCAGGTTGGGTCCGGAAAAAAAAAAAATGAGAGAGAGAGAGAGAGAACTAATCAACAGTATGCCCAAATAAAAATGTCACACACACTCATGCTCTCACTGTAAACGAACTTTTGAGTGGCACTGTACAAAGCCTGGCGGTCCTTCGGGGTAAGTGTTGGGGCGGTGGCTGAGGCGGATAAACAAATTAGGTTCCCCGGGGCCTGACGCAAGAGTGTGTGTGTGTGTGTGTGTGTGTGTGTGTGTGTGTGTGTGTGTGTGTGTGTGTGTGTGTGTGTGTGTGTGTGTGTGTGTGTGTGTGTGTGTGTGTGTGTGTGTGTGTGTGTGTGTGTGTGTGTGTGTGTGTGTGTGTGTGTGTGTGTGTGTGTGTGTGTGTGTGTGTGTGTGTGTGTGTGTGTGTGTGTGTGTGTGTGTGTGTGTGTGTGTGTGTGTGTGTGTGTGTGTGTGTGTGTGTGTGTGTGTGTGTGTGTGTGTGTGTGTGTGTGTGTGTGTGTGTGTGTGTGTGTGTGTGTGTGTGTGTGTGTGTGTGTGTGTGTGTGTGTGTGTGTGTGTGTGTGTGTGTGTGTGTGTGTGTGTGTGTGTGTGTGTGTGTGTGTGTGTGTGTGTGTGTGTGTGTGTGTGTGTGTGTGTGTGTGTGTGTGTGTGTGTGTGTGTGTGTGTGTGTGTGTGTGTGTGTGTGTGTGTGTGTGTGTGTGTGTGTGTGTGTGTGTGTGTGTGTGTGTGTGTGTGTGTGTGTGTGTGTGTGTGTGTGTGTGTGTGTGTGTGTGTGTGTGTGTGTGTGTGTGTGTGTGTGTGTGTGTGTGTGTGTGTGTGTGTGTGTGTGTGTGTGTGTGTGTGTGTGTGTGTGTGTGTGTGTGTGTGTGTAAGAAGACAGCACTTCGCCTGAGTTCTCTAGTATTTCTGTGCTGCTTTCCTAGTCCCCTGTGCTGCCGCCGTTGCTGATTCACGGCTGATGTGCTGCTTGAGGCTCACACAATTTCAGGGGCTAGAGGATGGCTGGCTTGTTACACTGTCCGGTCTGTTTTGTGGATTTTGGTTCAGTCGCCCCTTGTGTTAGTTAAAAATTAGTTGTTATTTTCTCCCACTCTCCCACTCAGTCTCTCTCACCAAGCCAGTCTCTCACTCTCCTAGCCATTCTCACCTATAGTCAGTCTCTCACTCGCCTAGTCAGTCTTATTCACCTGGTCAGTCTCTAACTCTCCCAGTCAGTCCTTCTCACCAAGTCAATCTCTCACTCTCCTGGTCAGTCTCTCACCCTCCAAAAACCGCGCAGCAATATCCTCAGAAAAACCACTTCCAGCCTCGGGGTTCAAAGTGGTGAGAGAGGAGGTGGAGGGTTCCAGCGAGAAAGAACTCTATAAGCAATTAAAAAGGGAGAGGGAAGGGTTCAAATTTAGTGGTCAAACCCATAAAAAAATAGCTTCTTGGGGTTCAACTACGAGGCAGGGGGTTCAAACTTAAGACAGAGCCTTAAGACACAGAACTTAAGACGGAGGGGTCAGTAAACACTCACACCTGAGGTTCAAACAGGAGGAGGGGGAGGATTCAAAGGTTCAAACAGGAGGAGGGGGAGGGTTCAAGGTTCAAACAAGAGGAATGGAAGGGTTCAAAGGTTTAAACAGGAGGAGGGGATGGGTTCAAAGGTTAAAACAAGAGGAGGAGGAGGGGTCAAGGGTTGAAACAGGAGGAGGGGAAGGGTTCAAAGGTTCAAACAGGAGGAGGGGAAGGGTTCAAAGGTTCAAACAGGAGGAGGGGAAGGGTTCAAAGGTTCAAACAGGAGGAGGGGAAGGGTTCAAAGGTTCAAACAGGAGGAGGGGAAGGGTTCAAAGGTTCAAACAGGAGGAGGGGGAGGGTTCTAAAGATCAAACAGAAGGAAGGGAAAGGGTTCAAGGTTCAAACAAGAGGTGGAGGAGGGTTCAGATGTAAAATATAGAACCCCCTCTGGAGAATACAGCGATGCATGAGAGGTGCGGCAAAACCCCCGAGTGATGTGGAGTGGCCGATGATTAAACCATAAGTCAGGAGGGCCAAAACTCGGGGGGAACCTGCCCCTCTCTCGTATTACGCTAATCCATCACCACCCGCTGCTGAGAGAGAGAGAGAGAGAGAGAGAGAGAGAGAGTTTTCTTACACAAAGCTGCATACTTACAAAGATTTTTTCGCTAGTTACATTTCTTATTTTGAGTTTTTTTTTCTCTCTCTCTGCCTGTATGATAATTGTGCCTTGCTCGAAAGCTTGTGCAAATCAGGTGGTAACTGACGATATAAAGTGAGACGGTCATGTAATTAGCTTATAGTGATGCTGTTATCTTGTTTTATTTGTCTGAGTGTCTGTGTCACTGCCTGTCTGTTTGTCTGTCATGCCTTCTTTGCCTATGTGTTTGTCTGTGTCTGTATTGCTTGTTTCTGTATGTTTGCCTGTCTCTTCATGTGTGTGTGTTTTTTTAATTTGTTTGGGTAAATGTCTCTCTCTCTGTTGTCACTAGCAGTCTGTCTGTGTTTCTATCTGCCTGTCTATCTGTCTCTTGTCTCTCCCTACCTTAACATAGTTTCCTCTAGTTGTCTTTCATTCATTCTTTCTTCTCTTTCTTTCTTTCAGTCTGTTTTCATCATCACCTGCATCATCATCTCTTTCATCTTTATCCTAATCATGATCCCCACCTTCTCTCTCTCTCTCTCTCTCTCTCTCTCTCTCGTCTGAATTTGCGACGGGAGCTAGTTAACTCCAAATTGGCGTGAAGTTTAAATGAATCTGATCTTTGGTGCGAGGCGCTGTTGAAACAAGGTTAGACAAGGACGGAGAAAGGCGATAGGTTAGCTTTATACTGTACCATCATCATCATCATCATCATAATCATCATCATTTTCATTATATTCACCGTAATCAATATCAAATGCATTATCATCACCATCACTAATGCAGTCTTACTCCACTACGATCATTAACATCATCGGCATCACTATCCTCACCCTCTGCATGTATCTATCCACTGACCATCGATATCAACCCCCTCCCTCTCCTTCAGCAGCTAGTCCGACTAACCATCAATCAATCAATCAGATCATCTATCTATCTATTTATCTATCTATCACTGACCACCTCACTACCCCACACTCCCTCTTTCAGCAACAGCTCTGACCACTCCTCCTCCATTTATCAATCTATCAACCAATCAATCAATTTATTATCCATTTATTACTCACTGCCCACCCCATTATCCCCATCCCACTCCTTGAGCCAGTGGCCATCCCATCCCTCCTCCTATAACAACAGAGACTACATGCAGGGCTGTGTGTGTTATTAGTGTAAACAGTGGTGTGTGTTTGGGTGTGCTCTGGCCTGGACTGGCTATGTGCATTCATCTCGTCCTTCCTTGTGCTTGATTGCCTATGTCTTCATTAGTGTGTGTGTTATTAGCAGTGTTGGTACTGGCACTGATTTTATTACTATCATTATTGCTACTATTATTATTATTATTGTTATTGTTACTATTATTACCACCACTACTACTACTACCACTATATTAATGCAACTACTACTACTACTGTTATTATTGTTGTTATTGTTGTTGCTATTATCATACACAATTCAGTATAACACTTTTCAGGTCATTTTGGGTCATGACACTGGAGAGAGAAGAGATACAACACCACAAACACTATCACCTATCACACCCGCCCACTCTCATGCACTACACTCATCACACCCACTTTTTCACCCACCCCACCTATCATCACACCCACCATCACCACATACCCCACCTATCCCACCAACTTCCAAACCCACTTCACCTGCTACCACATCCATCTTCACCCACTCTACTCACCGCAACCACCTTCACCCACTCCACCCACTCAATGCCACGCCCACGCCACCTACCTCACACTACATCTCCACTATCCACACCCACTCCACTTGTCCACTCTCCACATAACCCACTCCACTTGCAATGCCTGTCACGTGCACACTTCCACTGCTCAGGATACTGCTCACTCTCCTCCTCCACTGACCTCACTCAACCTCGCCCTCACCTTCACCTTACTTCATCTCCACCTCAGCTCACCATACCTCACCTCACTCCACTTCATCACAGTTATCCTCAATGTACCCTACTCATCAAACTCTTCCCCATCCCACCCCACTCCTCATCACACTGTTCCCCACACTACTCCCCCTCTGGACCCAACACCAGTCAATCCCATCTCACCGCTCCCCACTCTGCCCCAGCCCTTCTAGTCTCACCCAACCTCACCCCATCCTACCCAACCCCACTCCTCCCTACTCTAACCTCCCCACCACATCACTCCTTCCCACCCTCCAGTCCCTCCGACCAGGTTATGCACAGACAAAATAGAATGACGACTAAACCAAGAGTGAAGAAAGTGAAAAAAGTTAAAAACTCCCTGAATGAACAAAGAGTGAATAACCTATGCCAAAAATACCCCTAGGAGTGAGGGAGAAGAGGATAGCAAAAGCAGGGGCGAAATAAATAAACTTCTATAAACAGGGTAGTCCATACATAACGCCCCACTTTATCTCCTTTCCTTATCTACCCTACATCATTTCTTCATTTCCTGCTCCCACCGCTACAACCACACCCACACCAGCCGACTGAGCCGTCCCCGTAACACGAAAGACGCTGCCATGGGCGTTTCTAGCGTAGCGCTAGTTACGAGCGAACTAGTATATGCTGTGTCTGATTTATAAAAAAAAAAAAAAAAAAAAAAAAAAAAAAAAAGGATTCGTATTTATTCTTGCTACTGCCAAAAACACTATTCACACACACACACACACACACACACACATCTCGAAATGATTGGCTCTTGAATTTGGCTCTCATTTGTATTTTTTTTTTTTCTTGGAAGGAACGGTTTGCGGGCTCCTGGCCTTTGGTTCCTTCTTCATTGCATTAAAACACACACACACACACACACACACACACACACACACACACACACACACACACACACACACACAAAAAGGCCACTAACCTTCCAAGCGATAAAGTGGTATTTCCTAACTCTTTATTTTTTTAGCTATGGATTTCTTTCTACAGACAAAGGGTACTCAGAGACGGAAAGAAAACGACGAGACCGAGACAGCCCTGCGAGGATGAATAAAACGTGGCAGCTGGACTGTTGGTGGGGGGTAACTCAATTGCAAGGGCGTCGACAAAGACCCGTCAATCTATCTGTCTTTCTTAACTAGAGAGAGAGAGACAGACAGACAGACAGACAGACAGAGACGTAAAATGAGGGCAAGACAGAAACAAAAACAGAGACAGAAATAGAGACAAAATAAATAAGAGAGAGAGAAGAACAGACACTGAGGCAGAGACAGACATAAAAAGAGGATGAGAGAGGAACAGAGAGAGAGAATAAGAATAACATAAAGAAAGGACGAGAGAGGATTAGAAACCGAGATAGAATCAGAGAGACGTAAAAAGAGGACGAGACAGGAAAAGAAAAAGAGCACCAGAGAGACGTAAAAAGAGGACGAGAGAGGAACAGAAAGAGAGAATCAGAGAGACGTAAAAGGGGGACGAGAGAGGAACAGAAAGAGAGAATCAGTGAGACGTAAAAAGAGGACGAGAGAGGAACAGAAAGAGAGAATCAGTGAGACGTAAAAAGAGGACGAGAAAGAAACAGAAAGAGAGAATCAGCGAGACGTAAAAAGAGGACGAGAAAGAAACAGAAAGAGAGAATCAGCGAGACGTAAAAAGAGGACGAGAAAGAAACAGAAAGAGAGACAGAGGAAAAGGAAAACGGGGCAAGTTTGTAAATAAAATGTATCATGGTCGGGTGGATCTGGGTGGAGGGATAACTCAATTCTTCTGGCATCAACACGTCCAGCGGGGAGACAGGGAGAGAGAGAGAGAGAGATAAAGACAGAAACACAAGGCAGGGACTAACAAAAACTCACATAAATAGGTTGTGAGAAGAATTATTAGACGAGGATAAAGAGTGTAGATCATGATAAAAAAAAGAAAAGGTATCAATTCCATATATTAGCCTAGAAAAATGTAAGACAGAAAAAAGAACCAGAAAAAAGAATCAGAAAAAAAGAATCAGAAAAAAAGAATCAAAAACAAGAAGCGCCAATGATGGGGACAAAATTATGGGGAAAGATAGACACAGGCAGAAAGCGAGACTAAGAAGGACAGCGAGACACACACACCGAGACACTGAGACAGACTGAGAAAGATAGTGAGAGTCATGCACATATACAGTGAGAGAGATAGAGAAAGACAGTGAGAGACAAACACAGGAACAGTGAGAGAGACAGAGATAGACAGTGAGAGACAAACACACAGACAGTGAGAGAAGGAGACTCAAAGACAAAGACACAGGCTGTAAGGAGGGGGGGGGGAAATAAGACTGAAAAAGAGTAGGTTTGTAAATAAATAAAAAACACATACGAGTACAAAAGAAAAAGGAGATCGAGACAGTGAGAGAAAAAAAGATAGAAAAAGAGTAAGTTTGTAAATAAGTAAAAAAAAGGCATAAAAAAAGCATCAGGTGGGTAAATTAGGCTACAAGGGTATTGATGGAAGGTGTAACTCAATTCCCGAGGCCTGAGCGAGTCCATCCAGAAGGGGCTCGCATTCCGAGTGGTGTGTGTGTGTGTGTGTGTGTGTGTGTGTGTGTGTGTGTGTGTGTGTGTGTGTGTGTGTGTGTGTGTGTGTGTGTGTGTGTGTGTGTGTGTGTGTGTGTGAGAGAGAGAGAGAGAGAGAGAGAGAGAGAGAGAGTATGCGTGTCTCTGGGTGTCTGTTTGTATGTGACTGTGCGTGTGCGTGCGTGTGTAAGGGGGGTCAACAGAACCAGCCACCCCCTTCCCCCGTGTAAAACGCCCCCCGTCCCCCCCCCCCGTCTCCCCTGTCGACCTTGCTATTGTTGACAGAAGGACTCGCGTTGGATGCCACCACGCCCTTGGGAGGGGAGAGGGGGGAGGAGGGCAGGGAGAGTAGAGAGAGGGAGAGGGGGGAGGAGGGCAGGGAGAGCAGAGAGAGGGAGAGGGAATGGCAGGGAAGAGGGGAGGGAACGGGAGGAGAAAGGAGAGGGAACGTGAAAAAAGAGGGAAGGAGAGGGACTGGGAGGGGAGGAGAAAGTATGATTGTGAAAATAGAGGATGGGGGGTTTTAGAGGTGAACGTGGAGGAAGACAGACATGGAGTGGGGTATGAAGAGTCAGGAGAGGGAGGGAGGGAGGGGGAGAGAAAGGGAGGGAGGGGGAGGTAGAGGAAGACAGAGGGAGGGGGAAGGATAGGAGGAGAAAGAGGAAGAGAGAGGGGGAGGACCGGGAGAGGGAAAGAAGGAGCTAATGTGAGGGGTAGGAAAGAAGGTGAGAGAGACTGAGAGAAGAGGGAGAGAATGAGAGAGGGAGGGAAGGATGAGGAAGGGAGGGAGGAAGGGGGAGGAGCTCAACGGGTAAAGGGTCGTGAATAAATAGAGGATAGTTAGACCTGTTTTTCGATTCAGAGTCTCCTTGGGGGTAGGGGGGAGAGGGCGGGGGGGAGGATGGGGAAAAAGGGAGGTACGGGGAAGAGAAGGACAGAGGAAAAGAGGGTAGGGAGGGAAAAGGAGGGGAGGGGTGGGGGAAGAAGGGAGTGATGGGGTGGGGGTGAGGAAGAGGTGGAAATGGGATGGTTTGACGAAATGCATAAGTGAAGGAGGACGAAGAGGAGAAGGAGGATGAAGGGGAAGAGAAGGAGGAGGAGGGGGAGAGAAGAAGGAAGAGGGGGGAGAGAAGGAGGAGGAGAGGTGGTGAAAAGGACGAGAGGAGAGCAGGGAGAGGGGGAGGAGATCGGTGGAAGAGGGTCATAATCTAGCTGTGAATATCAAGTAATTTCTTTTCTGAGTTCCTGTCTTTCTTGATTCAGTGAGGGGAAGAAGAAACAGGGTAGGGAGGGGAAGAGGAAGGGGAGGGAAGACAAGGGGAAGAGGCGGTGTGAGGGGAAGGGGGGGAGGAGATTAGAGGAACATGGCTTCCCAGTTTAGTAGCGAGAATAAAGTATTTTCTTTTTCCTCTTAGAGCTTCTGTATCTCCGGATTAGGCTGAGGAAAAAGAGTGGGATACTGAGAAGAGGAAGAGAGGGGAAGAAGAGAGGGAGGGAGAAGAAAGGGAGGAAGAGGAGTGGGTGGAGGGAAGAGAGGGAGAGAGAAAGGGAAGGAGGAGACTAGCTGGAAGGTGTTATAATTTAGCTGCGAGAATAAGTCAGACTTACTGTTTCTTTTCATAAACTTGTGTTCCTGGATTAGGTTAGGGAGGAAAAAACGGGGTACGGTACGGGAATGAGGAGGAGGGAGGGGTAAGGGGGAGGAAATAAACCCACCACCGCCACCACCACCACCACCACCACCATCATTATCATCATCATCATCATCATCACCCTTTCGCACTTGGGAACGGGGTGTGGCAAGATCCATGCACGAAAAGAAAAAAACACACACTCAGGAGAACTATCACCATCATACCCGACAATGAAACGGGGCCACAACAACACTCCCGCATCATCCAAGCTCCTGGAATCCTGGCTAAACCATGCAGGATTTCCGTCACGCCTCCAAAATCAACTACGCGTAAGATAAAGCACTGTTATAGCGAGGACTGGACGAAGGTTTTATGGTCCCTGCCTACCTGAGAAATACATACAAATCGTCTTATTATGCCTCACAATTCAGGGAGGCTGCTTGATAAAGAGCTGAGAATCTTGGGAGGATGGACGACCAGGACTTCAGTTCAGCATGGGACGAGTTTATTCAGTACTGGACGATTTTAGTTAGCAAAGGACGATTTTATTTAACACAGGTCAATTTTTGTCATTACAGGACGAGTTCAGTCATTACAAGCCGATCTGATTCAGCTGGGGACGATTTTACCCAGCAATGGGCAATTTTAGTCAGAACAGTTAAATTTTAGTTACAAGAGGACGATTTTATTGAGCACAGTACGATTTCACTAAGTAGGGGACGATAAGGACGACGACCATGATTTACAGGATGATTATACACTCTATTGGACGATTTTATTCAGCACAAGACGATTTTAGTTATCACAGGACGATCTGATACAACAAGGGATGATTTTACCCCGCCGACGATTTTATTCAGCACAGGGCGATTTAGTCAGGACAAGACGAAAACAAAGGATGTTGAGTCGGAGCGTTTTATCTGTCACTTCCACTCTACACAGGATATAACCGATACTCTTACTCCTTCTTGTAGGCAACTGGTCAACTCTAGAACCGTCTATCCATGTCCGAATTTCACGCTGTATATGAATTTTGTACGTCCTTTTTTTTGTTCATTAATCAATGTGTCTAGCCATCGTGAAATGAACGAATCTTGATTTACATCTTATTTTTCTTCCTGGGAAAAGTAACTTTATTGCAGGTTTCTACCCTTTGACTCTTTCCTTTTGGTCATGATAATGCATTCCGTATTCAGGAACTCTAGACAACATACCATTCTCTATTCCTCTGGCTAACAACAGCAACTGTCCGTCTTACCGTGCAGGCTGGAGGGTGGCTTGGAGTGCCGCGAGGGAGGGAAGATGAGCTGGTGGGGTGAGGCTCCGTGGGAGTCCTTTGGTTGCGGCCACTCTGGAGGACAGACAGAGAGAGATACAGGTACATGGATATACAGACATACATACAGACCGAAACAATCAGGGATACAAACATAAACAGGCAGGTAAGGAAAGATATACAGGTAGAAACGTAGGTGGAAATGACGAAGTTAATGTGAAAAATATATACTGTGAATACTGAAAGAGAAACATACATACAGAAAAACATAAATATACGGACAGATATTAACAGAGAGAGAGAGAGAGAGAGAGAGAGAGAGAGAGAGAGAGAGAGTCAAACATACACAGCTAAACTGATCAGACAAATACACACAGCAAGTCATGTTACATACAGCCCCATATATCAACAGTCATCAGTCCATGTAAAGGCAGAATTGATGCAAGCTAGCCTTTGCAACTGCAGACTCTCGTTATCAATATTTATTTCGGACTCAACACTCGTAAAATTGGCCTTGATTGGCGAGATTAGGCGGGTGGGATTTTAATTACTGGTTAAAATTATGATTATCTTGATTGGTTATTAATTATTTTAATGCTGGGGCGATATCATGGGACTGGGGCTGATGAAATGGGGTGTGGAAGGGGGAATGGGATGGGGGAAGGAATGGGGAAGAGGGAGTACGAAGAGAAGGGAGAAGGAGGAGAAGAAGGGAGAAAGGAGGAGGGGGAAGAGGTGGGAGAAAGGAGGAGGGGGGAGAGGAGGGAGAAAGGAGGAGGAGGAGGAAGAAGAGAGGAGGGATGGGCTGGGAGAGGGAAAGGAAGAAGAGGAATGAGGAGAGAGGTAGAGGAGGAAGATAAGAAGATGCATGAAAAGGAGATATGTGGCAGTGGGAGGAGGCCGATGAGAGATAAGGAATGTGAAAGAGGAGGAAGGAGAAAGGCGGAAGAGAAGGAGAGTCACAGGAAGGAATTAGATGGTGAGGGAAAGAGGAAATGCGGGAGAGTGAAGGGGATGGGAAAGGTTAAAAGGGTGCTGCAAGAAAGAAGATGAGGAAAGGAAGAGTGGGGAAGTGACTGAGGAAAAGTAGGTGGGAGTCGAGGAGGAATGGAGAGGTAGGTGGCAGCTGTAGGTGAGGGGAGAGATGGGGAGGGAGGAAAGTAAGAAGGGTAGGTGGGATGGGGAACGGGGGAAAAAGGGAGGGAGGAGAAAATGAGGAGAGATGAGACGTAGGGAAGTGAGAAGAAGGGGCAAGAAGAGGTGGATGCTACTAGTGTGTCCTTTCACACACACACACACACACACGGTCATTACAGCACTTCGACTCACACATGCGTCACTTTCCCTACACACTCCCTTTACTAACTGTACTTAGCCAGCAAGTGTAAGGATTAATTTTGGCTATCAATCTCCCTCCAAAGGGAAGATAAGGTCCTGGGGAAGTTCCGGTCTTGCGGCTGATCTAATATTTAAGGTTACAGGTACAGTTACAGAAGGTGAGATGAGATGAAATGATACTAGGACGAGGAGAGAAGAAAAGTTACATAAAAAAAAAAAGGGGGGAGGGGGGCAGTGGGAGGGACGGGGGGAGGAGATGATAAGAGGGGGGTGGAAAGTAGGCAATGATCTCCAATATTAAGAGCATTATCACCTCTTTCAAAAACATTAATCCAGTATTATTGGGTGAAGAATACGTGTGAATGCATTTAATCCTTCTCATTACCCTTATCACTGACTGACCTAAATCACGCTTATTAGAATCATATCCGTCTACGTATTAAATCATTATTAAAGTTACAGAGGGCATTCACTCTTTGTAATACTATGTCTGTGTTTATCAATATTTCTCTTCTTAAACTGTACACTATTCAGGCTAAAGTTACGTACTGGCCACATTATGAACCTGGGACAGTGTCAGGAGGTCTAGGTACAATTTCCGACGTTCATGCATCAGAGTCACTTGGTCATTCCAGCTATTATTTAACACCTACGTTCACTGATATCAATGCCACCAACAAATACGTGTTTATGTCAAGGTTGTCAAGTGTACCAAACGCTAAATCTCTGCTACACACTAATGCTGCACCGGGTCTATATGATGCCAAGTGTACCGTCAAAAGCAAACATTCCTCAACAATTCTCTGCCAACACAGTCCCCTGCCTTCCATATTTCTCATTCCTTCACTACCGACAGAAAGTATCCTTCCTTCTCATGCTGGTTTGTTGGGTGCTTCATAATGCTATCATATATACTTCATGTAACATCTTCCACTGCCACTGCTGACGAGGTGTTGGCCTAGTTTTGCTCCCGGCTCTACTTTGTGTTATTCTGATATGTCTAATGGGGAAGGTACTGTGTGTTGTGCTGTAAGGAGACTAATGTATGTAATGGCTTATGTACCGTAATGAAAAATGGTGAAATCAGCTGTATTTAGCTTTACCTGGGTGTTTCTCTCTCTCTCTCTCTCTCTCTCTCTCTCTATCCCATGACGCGGACCCTACATGACGCCCTGAACTGAAGTCATGCAGACAGATAAAGAGGCAATACGACTCCCATGCACTGTCATATGGCACTGCGATCTCTCTCTCTCTCTCTCTCTCTCTCTCTCTCTCTCTCTCTCTAACACCTCGTAACTCCAACACCATGTCATGTCTACTCATAACCTCCATCATATTCGTCCCTCCCTTTGTCCTGTGTGTGTGTGTGTGTGTGTGTGTGTGTGTGTGTGTGTGTGTGTGTGTGTGTGTGTGTGTGTGTGTGTGTGTGTGCGCGTGCGCGCGCAAGTTAAAGTTATGCATGTGTGTTTGTTTGCATACATAAAGACTACTTATATGTGCTTGTAAACGATTATGAGTGTGTTTGTGAGTAGCGGTGTTTGCTTACCTCAGTCTGCTGCACGGAACCAAACTATATCTCATAACACCACACCACACAATGCCACATCATATAACACCACATAATACCACACCACACAAAGCCACACCTCGCACACACCACACACACTGCCTTTCAACATCCACACCACACAATACTACACCACACAATGCCTCGCACTCCTCACCACCACACACGGCACTACAACACCACTCACAACCACACCACAAACAAATAACTTCCACAATATAGTACACTTTTCTTACAGTACAGGTGTAATTCTGACACTCTGTTTGCGTGTATGTGAAAAGCGAAGTGTTTTATTGGATTTGCTTGTGTGTGTGTGTGTGTGTGTGTGTGTGTGTGTGTGTGTGTGTATTTCACAGTACCAAATCCCATTTCGTGTAGCAGAGGGAGACTTCAAACTCTCCATTTTTGTCTACCTCCCTTTCCCCTCCCCCTCCCCCTCTCTCTCTGCCCTCTCCCGTCACTGGCCTCCCCTTTAAATCCCTCACCCTTCTCTCTCCCCTCTCACACCTCCTCCTCCTCTTCTTTCTCCCTCGCTTCACTCACTGATCCCTCCTTCCCTTCCTTCTTTCTCCCTCCTCCCACACATCCATCGTTCTCCTTTCTCCCTTCCCTCACTCTTACCCTCCCCTCTCCCTCCCCCTTTCTCTCTCCCTCCCTCCCCCCATGACCTAGCGTGCAGTTGCCATGGAGACCGAGATACCAGCTTAATACTTTGCCAGACTTTTACGATTCGCGTCCGGAAAGTCATTTAGGGTGGAACTGAAACCATCGTGAACCCAAGATTTTCAATTTACCTTCCACCAAGACCCGGGGACTAAAGCCGCCAAGGTTATTATGTTCTGCTCATTTTGGGGGAGAAATGAATCAAGGTGGCCATGGGAGTGGATGAGTTATGTGAAGTTCATCATCGTCGTCGTCGTCATCATCATCGTCATCCTCCTCCTCCTCCTCCTCCTCCTTCTCCTCCTCCTCCTCATTCTCCTCATCATCATCACGGTCTCCAAGCAGTCGTGGCAGAGAAAAACTATTATGATTTCTCCAAGTACTTTAGCAGGAAATATATTAAATGAAGAGAGAAAATGTGAGAGAATTATTTACGCAGAACATCAGTACCAGTATGACGCTTAAAAACAAGAACAACATAATTAGCACCACCAACAAAAATAACATCCATTATATAAATCATCATCATCATCATTATATCGTCATTATTATCTTGTGTGTGTGTGTGTGTGTGTGTGTGTGTGTGTGTGTGTGTGTGTGTGTGTGTGTGTGTGTGTGTGTGTGTGTGTGTGTGTGTGAGAGAGAGAGAGAGAATGAAGGCCAGGGGAATGGACCAGATGAAAAAGTTCTCCCTTATCAATGGAACCAGATTTAAAAAAAAAAAAAAAAAAAAAAGCATAAAAAAACAATCCAGAAATGTCGACGCTTAGAAATTATATACATATATTTTTTTAAATAAAACTATCATTATGGAGTGGGTAGGATCCGAAAACAGAAAATATTCAGACATAAGTAGGTGAAATCATTATCATCAAGCAGACGAAATCATCATCATCTTTATCAAGCACGAAAAATCATCATCATCGTCATTATCAGGCAGGAATCATCATCATCATCATCATCATCATCATCATCATCCCGAACTCCCACTAAAAGAAGAGGTGGAGAAGGGTTCAGAAACAGAGAAAGTGTACAATCACGAGACCACTCCAACAGCATGCCAAATAAAGCGGCCCACACAGTCAAACACACACCAATCCACCAATCATGCTTCCGAAAATCTGACCCTACCTCACATGCAGAGTACAAAACACAAATAAGAAAATATAACAGAACATTACACACACACACACACACACACACACACACACACACACACACACACACGGTAAAAAAAAAACTCATGCACGTTGCTACCCTCCACACGTCATCCTACCATTACGAACAGGAAAATAATAAAAAAAAAAAACTCAGGAAAATCAACAGTATACCTAAGCATCTTTCTTCCCTCTATCAATGACCAGACAAAAATAGTAAAGAAAAGGATACTAAAAAAAAAAAAAAAAAAAAAAAAAAAAGACCTATTCAATAACATCCTTCTGTCGAAATGAAACAAGGAAAGAAAATAAAAAAAAGCAAAAACTGAAGGACAATACACATACATCCTTTCTATCATCAAAACAGAAACTAGTATATATGAAAAAATAAAACATATATTTAATGGCCACCTCACCTCATCTTTAGGTGAGAAAACAGGTCTCGATGATGATGATGATGATGTTGAAAATGATGATGATAAACAAGTAAAGCTCCACCTCACCCCATTGATAGATGTGAAAGCAGGTCTGGATGATGATGATGATGATGGTGATGATGATAAAAACCCACCACCAATGCACGAAAAATAAAAATAATATATAACTCAGTACTCGTCCACTAGCCTGCCATCTTTCCTCCTTCCTTCCTCGCCTCCTCCAGACTCTTCGCTTACACTCTCTGGAGGTCTTATCAATGTAAGAGACCTGAGTGACACGCCAGGCTTGACACACTCACCCTCATGTGCTCTCTCTCTCTCTCTCTCTCTCTCTCTCTCTCTAACCTTGACACACATGCACACCCTCATATGCTCTCTCTCTCTCTCTCTCTCTCTCTCTGTAACCTTGACACACACGCACACCCTCATATGCTCTCTCTCTCTCTCTCTCTCTCTCTCTCTCTCTCTCTCTCTCTCTCTCTCTCTCTCTCTCTCTCACATACACACACAGGGAACTTTAATGGAGTTTACACTTATACAAACTTTATATCAAATCACTGACAAAACGAAAAAAAAAAAAGAAATCCACTGCAACCCATTTATCCATTTTTTGAGCAGTCTAAATTAAACTCAATATCTTCTCCAGAACTTTAACAAAAAATAAATGACTAAATAAAAAATGTTAAGAGCTGAGTGGATCTCGCTGTGAGCTCCTGCCAATATCACGCTCAGGGCAGAACTTGCAGATTAGAAGTTGTGTGTGTGTGTGTGTGTGTGTGTGTGAGAGAGAGAGAGAGAGAGAACCAAGTAAACTCGCGGCGCACGACTCTGAGGTCGTCATTATCGTACCCTGGCAACCTACCTGTCAACAGTGCGTCCGATTTCGTATCATATTACACACGAATCACATTATTGTACACGAATATATTATACGCGAAATATTATTATACACGAACACAGTATACACAACTCACAGGCGTATCATATTTTACACGAAACCGGACGCACTGTTGGGTACGTTGCCTGGGAATGATAAATACAACCTCAGAGTCGCGCCGGTAGTATAGTTGTAAAGGTGAATGGGAGAAGGAAATGCGAGTTATCAAAATCACATGACAATCACATCCTTCAACACAATCACATCCTTCAAGACAATCACATGACACTCACATCCTTCAAGACAATCACATCTCAGCCAATCACTTAACCCTGCCGCCCCCACCGTCACCATCTCTGAATGAGCCTTTGTTACTTTCACAGAAGCTCGCGTACACACACACACACACACACACACACACACAGCTATGAAAACACCAAATTAAACTAAACTCACAAGCACAGGCGAAATCTCTCTCTCTCTCTCTCTCTCTCTCTCTCTCTCTCTCTCTCTCTCTCTCTCTCTCTCTCTCGTCCATTCAGCTCACTCCATCTTTCCTGTCCTCACGCTCATCAATTTCACTCCATCATCTCTTCTAAAAGACTTCATTACTTTCCTCTCTCTCTATTGACCATCTTGACTTCGAGTTATATGGTTTTCTTGTGTTTTGATTTTTGAGTTTAGATGTATTCATGGTATGACATGTTTTTTCTTTGTTATTTATTTTTTCTACCATCCCTATATAAACTTCCTCCTGCTTTTTTCGTCCTCTTCCTCCTTGGCGTCCTCCTCCTCCTATTAGTACTACTGTTACTACTACCACAATTACTCCTACTGCTGTCACTACTACTACTACTACTACTACTGCTACAACTATTACTACTACTACTGCTACAACTATTACTACTACTACTGCAGACTTTGTGAAATACGTGTATAGAATCGCTGTGAGAGACGAACATAAAAATAATCACGTGTAAATAAATGGCTGGTTTCTGAGGGAGGTGTGAAGGTGAAGTGTAATGTGGGATATAAATGGTATGGAAATGAAGCAGAATAGGTGAGGGGGTTCACGAATGTTTGTCCTCTCTCTCTCTCTCTCTCTCTCTCTCTCTCTCTCTCTACCACTTTTATCGTACTACTTCCAGTCTCTGTCCTTCCCCATTTCTCTCTCCACTTTCTCCCTCCTCTCTCCATCTTCCTCCCACCTCTTTCTCACCATCTCTCCCACTTCGCTCTCGTTCCATTCCCTCTCTCTCTCCTCCCAGCTTGGCAATTACATCTGAGATGAAGCTCATCCCCACTTTATCCCTTTCCTCATTTCTCCCTTTCTCTTTCGTCTCTCCCTCTTCTCTCAGTCTCCTCCTCCTCCTCCTCTTCCCTACCCAACTCCTCTCTCTCTCTCTCTCTCTCTCTCTCTCTCTCAGACGGTAGTGCCAGCAATTATATCCAAGATGAAGTTCAACCTCTCCCACTCCATGCTTGCCTGCCTCCTTGCTTGCTTGCTTGCGTTCCTGCCTACCTCCTTGCCTGCCTCCCTGCCTAACTCACTTCCCATCTGCCGTTCCTGCCTGCTTCTCTGCCTCTTTGCCTGGCTTCTTCCCCGGCTCCTTCCTCCTTTCCTCTTTCCTTTCCTCATTGCCTCTTTTCCTTTCCCTTTTTCCTCACTCCCTTCCTTCTTGGCTACCTCCCTGTCTCCTTACTTACCTTCATTTCTCCATTCCTCTCTTCCTTCAGCCTTGCATCCCTTGCTTCCTCCTTCCTTCCTGTCCTCTCTCTCTCTCTGCATTTCATATAATTCTCTTTTCTCTCCTTTCCTGCTTACTGCCCTTCTTGCCTTCCTTTTTAACTCCTTGCCGACCTTCCTTCCTTCCTTCCTTCCTTCCTCCTTGTCCACTTGTCAGCATACTGTCCTCCTTGTTTCCTCTATGCCTTGCTTCCTCCTTAGTTGTCTATCTTCCTACCTCTTTACCTTTCCACTCGCCTGGTTTTCTTCCTTTCTCCCTCCTCCCTACCTTCCTCTCTCTCTCTCTCTCTCTCTCTCTTTTACTGCCTGTCTGCCTTTCTTGTCCTGCCTACCACTCCTGCCTGCTTGCCTGCCTTCCTACTAACCAATCACTTTACCTACCTACCTACCTGCCAATCAACCAACCAACCAATCATCCTACCTACCTCCCTACCTACCTCCCTGCATCTTCATTACCTACCTGCCTACGCCTCAGCCCATCAGGAACGCCAATTTGACCCTCTCACTCCCACTCACCCATCTCGCTTTCACTCTCTCTCTCTCTCTCTCTCTCTCTCTCTCTCTCTCTCTCTCTCTCTCTCTCTCTTTTCCTCTCTTCACTTGTACTTGACCTCTCCCTCTCTCTCTCCCACTCACTTCTCCTACCACTCTCTTGTTTACTCCACTTACTTTTTTCACACCCTCTAGCGCTCTCAGCCTTTCTCTCCCTCCCTGTACTTCCCCACTTCCTTTCCCACTCCTTCTCACTCTCTCTCACGACCCCCTCTCATGCGCGGTACCTCCATCCACTCATCTTCCTTCTACCAGCCTTTCTTCAATCCACTTTCCCCAGCCCTCTCTGCCTCCCTCTCTCTAACTACCCCTCCCTCTCACTCTTCCCCGCCCCTTTATCAAGCTGTATCATCACTACAAGACCAGACACTTTTCCTTGGAGGGAGAGTGATACCCGGAACCCAACCATTCCCCATGCTGACCAAGTACGAATAAATTAGAGACGTCTGTAGAATTAGTTGTATTAGTTGAAATTTTATAATGAATATATTCGTGTCCTTCTGTAGTCTGTGTACGCAAAAAAATGGAGGATAATTCGCTATATTCTCGTCGGTTAAGGAAGCTCCCTAACAACTCTTCCTAACTGATTTATTTTGCTTGTTACACCTTGCCGTCTTCTTCTGTGTTACCTAAATCCTTCCAATATCACCACAACCTGCATCAATAACGTACAAAAAGATAATGGCTAACTGTATCGAAAATAAATCTTTGAGGAGAAGGTGTTAGGGAGGTGGTCTTTATATATCAGTTTGTATACATCGACTCGCTGAAAAAATAATATACTATACTACTTTTACTCTAACTTGGCCTAAAACTGCCATCTCTCCATCGTGAATGCTGAGTTGCAACATCAGATGCTTGTTATGAGAAGGAGCTATAAAAAGAATGCAGAGCCGTAGTATTGTCTTTTTTTGAGATACGTGAAATAGCTTCAAATGGACGAAATCTAGGCCATGTTAAGGTGAAAGAACTATAGCATACCAGAGGACACACTACCTGCACCCGCCTTAAATGTCCGCTGCAGGTGGATTTGAACCCATAATTAGAGCACGGCAGAACGTTATGTGAACTCAGTAAACAGTTAGTCACCGTGTCACAGCTTGAATGTACTCTCTCTCTCTCTCCGATATCCATCCACAGTACCTGTCTATCTATATCCTTCCAATACCTAGCCTCTCTTCCTCTTCCTCAAACGTCTCCGCCCACTCTCTCTCCATTTCCTCCCTCCTTCCCTCGCACGCCTCCCCCTCCCATCCCACCTCTCTTTCCTCCCCTGCCTCCTCTCCCTCCTTCCTCCCCTGCCTCCTCTCCCTCCTTCCTCCCCTCTCCCCATTCCCATCCCCTCCATCCTCCCTCTCTCCTCCTACCCTCTTTCCCAACCAACCTCCCTCCTTCTCCTCCCTCCCTCCCTCCCTCCCATCTCTCCACCATCCGCTAATGCAATAACAAAGTCAACACTCAGACCCAACCCACCACAGCTAATGTCAATATCCGCCTACGAAGGGTTGGGGGGATGATCTGATACGCAGGGGGGTGTGAGTCTGAGGGTTGGCTGGCTGGCAAGGACGTTCTGGTTATGACTGGTTGGTTAGGAGCTGTTTTGGGGCTTGTGACTGGATTGATGATGATCATGATCATGATGGTGGTGGTGGTGAGATTGATAATACTGGTATGGATGATGATGATGATGATGATGATGATGATGATGAAGAGGAGGAGGAGGAGGAGGAGGAGGAGGAGGAGGAGGAGGAGAAGGAGGAGGCGGAGGAGAAGGAGAAGGAGGAGGCGGAGGAGGAGGAGGAAGATAGGTAGGTGTCTGAGTGGTTATAAGACTGTGATGGGTGACTGGATGGTTTGATAGTATATTCCTGAACCGATTGAGTGAACGAATGGATGGTTTAAATGGTAGAACTGGATGGCTGATAAGACACAGTACGGTAGAGAAGGTATGGTTGAATGGTTGGATGGATAGTGGATAAGTCGTGGGATATGATGATGGTTAGAATAGGAGTGCATGGTTGAATGGGGATAGCGTTGAATGGGTGACAGGAAATGGAAGGTTGGTGAGACACTGAGATGGATGAAATGTTAAAACTGGATGGCTGGAAGGGGATAGTATGGTTCAGATGGTTCTTTAAGATGACGCAAGACAATGACAAAGAAAATTACGACGATGACAAAGCCAATAAAGAGGACAATAAATTTGTTAACGCACTTCCCCTACGGCCATTTCAACACCATTAAAAGGCACTCAAAACGTAGGTAGTGGTGGGGATGGTGTAGGGTGGGTAGGTAGGCAGGTAGGTGGGAGTGGGTGGGTATGTAGGTGGGGAAAGGTAAGTGAAGGTAGGTAGGTAGATACTGGTACGGTGGCAGATGGGGGTAGGTAGGTAGGTAGGTCGGGGTGGGTAGGCATGTAGGTAGGGAAAGGTAAGTGGGGGCAGTATAGGTGGGGGTACAGGTAGGGTGCTGATGGGGGTGTGGTAGGTAGAGTAGTGGTGTTGATAGGCAGAGGGTGTCCTAGAGTGCCAATTATAAACACAATTAATTAACCCCTATAAAAATTAACTCTTTTGGTTAATTAATGCAGGCAGATTGATCACCCAGAAATATATGCTTAATGAGGTGCCGCCCAATCAGCCCATACGGGAATAATGATAACCCTTAGTTTTTATTTATTTATTTTTTTGACGTTTTCGAATATTTGATTTTTTCTGGCAAGCCTTAAAAAACGATTTGATTATGACAGAGCTATCTGGTTATTTATTTATTTATTTATTTAGCATATATATATATTTTTTGAGAGGATTTGAGAAACTTTCCAAATATTACAACATACTTTATTTTTTTTACAGGACTTGGAAATATTATAAGTGTGACAAAGCTAATTATTCATCTTTTATTTTGGCTATGGATAAAAGCTCTGATTTTTTATTAAGGAAGTTTTTTATTTTTATTTTCCTCAGTGTCAAAATTTTCTGAAGATGACAGCAGGTTATATATGCATTTTTGTTTCAATAAGGATTTCAAAATTTTCTGAACTGCATAGCCCTATAATTTTTTTTCATGCTACAGAAACCATGGATGGTCCTAATACCTGCGGATTTGTCAGGTGTGGCCAGGTAAAATATAACACAGTAATCAGATAATTGGGATTAGATTAGCACCTGTGTGAAATCTGAGCCTGGCCGTGTGTGCGTGTGTGTGTGTTTTTTGTGGGCCGTGATTGCATTTGCATAATCTTTCCACCTGATGGACTGGAGGGGATGGGGATGGGGATGGGGATGGGGATGAGGATAAGGATGGGAATGGGGATGGGGGTCGGGAGAATGGAGGTGAGAAAGGGAGACAAAGAGAGAGTGAACAACGTGAGAAATAAGTAAGTCCCAGTGTTTCCTTCCATTTCCCCAAGTTTCCCTGCTCATTGCCCAAGATATGTAAAATTAGAAACAAGACAATCTCTTTCCTTTTCTCCAACTTTCCCTGCTTCCTTCCCCAATAACTCCCCAAGACAGAGAAGGATATGGACAAGACACTAACCCCCCACCTTTCTCCCCAGTTTTCCCTGCCTATTTCCCCAACCATTCCTCTGCTATGAAACGACACTATTCCCCTCCCCTCCATTTTCTCTCCAACTACTTCCCCCAAACATTCCCCTCCGTTGCCGGGAAGAGCTCAGCCAGGTGAGAGAAAATGGACGAAGGTAGAAGGGAGAGGGGAGGAGGAAGGTGGAAGGGGAGAAGGGAAAAGGTAGAAGGAGGGGGGAAGGGATAGGGTAGGGGGAAGGGCAAAGGGGGAAATGGAGAGGGAAGGTGGGAGGAGGAAAGAGAAAGGAGGGAAAGGGAGAGGGAAAAAGAGAAGGTGTGAAAAAAGGTGGGGAGAGGGTATGGTGAAACTTTGTAAATAACCCCCATTATCAAGGTCCTCTTTGGGCCTGCGTCTTGACTTGTAATTAGCGAGAGGTGGAGGACGAGGTGCTCAAGGAGGAGGTGAAGGAGGAAAAGTGTATATTGTACACAGATAATAGATGAAAAAAATAGATATACACACATAATTGGAAGGACACACACACACACACACACACACAACACACACACACGCCGTATTACAAAATAACTACCTCACACACGCTAATCACTCCTCATAAATCAACTATATCACCGTTATTATTTATTTGTCAATTTAGCTTCCATGTCTGATGAATGATTGTGGATGTAAATAATTCTGTTTGTGTCTGTCTGTCTGTCTGTCTTTGTCCGTCTGTCTGTCCGTCTGTCTGTCTCTCTCTCTCTCTGTATCTTACAAATTCAATAAAACGTTTCCTTAATCCTTTCAGCTCGAGGGCGTCTTTTCTATCCCACTCTGGAAAACTAGATATAAGTTTAACTATTTCTTTTATAAAGCACCCCCCCCACACACACACAGACATACCTTGAACACAGAGCAGCAGCATCAGGAACCACAAGGCACACAACCAAACCAGACAATTCCAACTCGCAAACTAAGCAACACACACACATACACACAAATGACGCGACCGAACATGCCAAATCCTTAAAATAAACGCTCATAAAATCTCAGTATACGACGCAAAACTACCGTGTACAAATAATGTAGTAAATCTAGTTGCATTTTGTGTTTTTATTAATTTGTATCAGTACAGGATATATTAATCATTCCTCTTCATGACTCTCGGTATTTAAAGCATTGCATTGGGGAAGAATCAGACATGGATGTGGGGAGTCTAGGATGGGTGGGGCTTAGAGGGAGTAGGGAAGAGGGAGATGGGAGGAAAATGGACGTCAGTGTTTACGAATGGGAAAAAAAAGTCAGATCACTAATAATTGTTCACCCATTACACTTTCCATGCAGAATGAATAAAAATTTATGACAAAGACGCCAAGAGGTAAATGCCTTCCCACAAACACACACAGCTGGCTATCATTAAGGAAAGGTAACAAACAGCCGACGATCAAGAAAATCTGGCAACCTTTCAACACTCGTGAGGTGAGGAGATGAAGGTCGAGTTCCAAGTCGGGCTTCGGAGATCTCGAGACATCTCCTTAGCGATTTATTCCACAACTTAATATCCTCGTGTATGTTCCCGACGGAAATAAAGGCCTGAAATATGTGACCGACAGCAGGAAAGGTGGCACAGGGTTCAGACCAAGACGCAGACTCTGTTAGCGCAGTAACACTAACTCGGTGCTTCGTTTCATCTTGTAGATCACATGATTCGAGACACTGTGTTTGCCCCCTCCCCCTTTCCTCTCCCCCTCCCTCCTCCTCATCTCTCTCTCTCTCTCTCTCTCTCTCTCTCTCTCTCTACCTCTTGCTCTCGCCCTCTTTTCTCTCTTTCCTCCATTCCTCCTCCTCCTCCTCTCAACACACACAGGATTGCAATGCTCTCATCAATCTCTTACTGAAAGGAATGCTGGATATTGACCTTCTCTCTCTCTCTCTCTCTCTCTCTCTCTTTCTCTCTCTCTCCTCATAATCATCTCTTCATTTTTCCCCTATCTCACTTTTCATCATCTGTTCCCCCTCCCCTCTCTCTCTCTCTCTTCGTCTGGTCGCTGCTAAGGCAGGAGGCGGGTGGCCTTTGTGATGCTTTCTGTCTTTTTAATATTTCCAAATCGAGGTGACGGAAATAACAACTATCACGTGCTTTTTCTACTGACGATTAATGCAGCATGATGCCCAGCTTTGAACTGAAGTGATACGTGGCTATGAATCCATACCATCACGTGTATATCTTAGAAAACTGCGACGAAGGCTCTTATGCCTCCAAGAAGACGGCCTTATCGAAAGAAAAATCACCCCCTCCACCTCCTAAGTTATAAGCCTTTCAATCCAAAAAATCCCCCTTACTCTCCTCCTTAGGCCTACTAGAGGGCATACGTGGTGAAGCCTTAAGTTAGTTGCTGCCAAGACCTCCAAGTGGCACGCTCTTGATTAACCCTCGTGAGGCGGGGACAACTCTGGACGGGGGAAAATATGTGGGGGAAAGTAAGGAGGTCTAGGGGGAAAATGAGTATAGGGTTAGGGAAAAAGTTTTGATGTAGGATGGGAGGTGTGTGTATGGTGCGTTTGTGTGAGAGTTGGGATAGATAGGCTGATAGATAGATAGATAGATAAATAGATGGATGGATAGACTGATAGACAGATAGACAGAGATAGAAAGACAGATAGACAAACAGACAGACAGACAGGCAGAGAGAAAGACAGACTAATATATATACGGTATATATACAGGACGGCTAGTTAGATGTGTTCAGACAGACACCCATAAGTAAATGCAGACTGAATATTGCATGTCCATGTCAAATCTCTCTCTCTCTCTCTCTCTCTCTCTCTCTCTCATTCATACCATCCTTCATGTCTTCCTTCTCCCCTTCTCTCTTTTACAATTCTCTGGCTACTGAAAATCTCATCTATGGTTTCTTTAATCTGTGGTGTCCTTTATCCATCTTACAGTCTTTATATTCTCTCTCTCTCTCTCTCTCTCTCTCTCTCTCTCTCTTTCCCACACCCCTCATTTCATTCTCTTTGTTTTCCTTCACCTTTTTACCCCCTCTCCCGCTCACTTTCACACCCTTACACAATGCTTCCCTTTCTTCCTCTTCCCCTTTCCCTTCTTTTATTCTCCGGGTGACCTCTCTCTCTCTCTCTCTCTCTCTTTCCTCCTCTCTCCTGAGCTGATTCGCAAAGAAGCAGAAAATTCATGCAAGGACCCCAGCAATTACCCTGAGAAGGAATATAAATGTTCTTCTTCATGCAACCACCACCACCACACACCACCACCACCAACACAAACCACCACCACACACACACACACCACCACCACCACACACACACACCACCACCACCACCACACACACACACCACCACCACCACCACCACACACACACACACCACCACCACCACACACACACACCACCACCACCACCACACACACACACCACCACCACACCCATACCACCACAACCACCACCAAAACACTCATTCTTCACCACCACTACCACACTCATTCACCAATACCACCACTATTAATGCGTTCATTCACCTCCACCACCACCATCACCACTACACTCATTCAATCACCATCGCCTACACCACCGCCAACTCACTGATTCACTCCCATCACCTTTACCAACACTGTAATTCCCCACCAACATCACCACCACATACACTTTCACCAAGATGCTTTGATATGGGCAAAAGAGACCATTCATATTCACACACCTTGGAGTACCACACACACACACACACACACACACACACACACACACACACACACACACACACACACACACACACACACACACACACACACACACACACACACACACACACACACTCCATTGCCTTTCACCACACACGCATCCATCTATCGCAATGATTCTCCCGCGTTGATCCTATACACACACACACACACACACACACACACACACACACACACACACACACACACACACACACACTCCATTGCCTTTCTCCACACACGCATCCATCTATCGCAATGATTCTCCCGCGTTGATCCTATATACACACACACACACACACACACCACTGTCTTTCACCACACACGCATCCATCTTCTATCGCAAAGATTCTCCCGCACTGATCTTCCGCACACACACACACACACACACACACACACACACACACACACACGAAAGACGTCAGCTTCAGGATTAAATGGGTTAAATTGTTTAGTTAACGTCATTACGAACTACCCAAGTAACTGCTCAGTAAAAGGTTCATTTAGTGATTAACTCCCTAAATTGTGCAGAACTTGAGACAGTACGATACACGAATCATACGAGAGAGAGAGAGAGAGAGAGAGAGAGAGAGAGAGAGAGAGAGAGAGACAGACAGACAGACAGACAGACAAACAGAAAGTGTGTGTGTGTGTGTGTGTGTGTGTGTGTGTGTGTGTGTGTGTGTGTGTGTGTGTTTACCTGCTCTCGACAGCCCAAACCAGAGCATCGACGCCTTAATCTGCACCACCACGAGAGCGAGAGGAAAAATGAAGGCGGTGGAGTGGATTTACGGTAGCTGGGGAGGCCGGGAGTGAGACGCATATAGATAAAGGAGGAACTGATGCACGGAGAGGCGGTCCCATCATAGATGCATTTGGGAGTGTGGATGTGGGGGTGGGAGTGAGGGGGAGGGAATGGGTGTGTTGGGGATTGGAGAGGTTGTGTGTGTGTGTGTGTGTGTGTGTGTGTGTGTGTGTGTGTGTGTGTGTGTGTGTGTGTGTGTGTGTGTGTGTGTGTGTGTGTGTGTGTGTGTGTGTGTGTGTGTGTGTGTGTGTGAGAGAGAGAGAGAGAGAGAGAGAGAGAGAGAGAGAGAGAGAGAGAGAGAGAGAGAGAGGTATTAGAAGTTCATTGCGGGTAACGGATGGGCTAGCGAACTGTGAGCAAGAGAGAGAGAGAGAGAGAAAGAGAAACTATGAGGAGGAGGAGAGGTGAAGGAGGAGGAGAGCAAGAAATGACGGAGAAAGAGGAAGGTGAAGGAGGACGAGGAGGAGAGGGAGAAGGAGGAGAAGGAGCAGGACGAACTAGAGCTTATTCAGCTTTTGTGTTTTGTGATTCAATTAGTCGGTAAAGAAACACAGCACAGACCATATATAACACTCTCCTTCCACTCCATCCGGTGATTTCTTGTGTTTTCTGGGGACGGCTCAATGGGCTGTATCAATGTCTGCCCTACATCATTTGTTCATTTCCTGCTCCCATATCTACACCTACGTCCACACCAGCAGACTGAGCCGTCCCCGTCACACAAAAGATACCCCCAGGTGAGTTTCTAGTGGAGTGCTATTTATGGACCATGCCGTACATATAGCCTAACACACACTCATGGGCGGGACAACGCTAGTATTTATTACAGCCAACGCCAAGCGATTCGCTTCTGCTGAGAGTGAGTTATAGGAGCTTGAGTGTTGACCTTTTAGCCAGGGCGTTAACCCAGGGTCAGGCTACTCAGTCCCGTCCTTCAAGGTGAGAGTGACCACTGCTGTTCGACCCTGAGAGGCATTATGTAAGTAATAAACCCCAACCATCTGTCGGATGCAAACTCTTAAAGGCACCATCCGTGTTGAGCGCCTTAACCCACTAGGCCACTAGGTATTATATGGTTATTTAGTTACCAGTCACCGCGTAAGTTATTTCTTGGGTTTCTAAAAATAATTTGGCTTATCAGTCAACGGAGAGTCACTTGAAGGTAGCCCTATATCAAGGGTTAATATATGTTCGTTCCGTCCACACACCCAGTCCCCTCATATGTCGCCGCCTTCCCCTTGCATGGTCATTACAACCATGCAGGAGCTACCAGCATGTGTGTGAAGGCGTCCTTGATGTTGTCTCCATGCTGGCCGCTTTGATGTACAAGTTTACAAATCCCGTCTTTTCGTTCTGCTACCGGACCTTGATGCCGAGACAAAGAGACGGACGTGCGGCTTTCATCCCTCACGGGGTCTGCGTGGAGAGTAAATTGGTAATGAAACGAGAATATACACAGAGGCTCGGCTGACACGAAAATGCTGAGGGAAAGACTGTGAAGGAGATGGAACGATACAGAAAGATGAAACTGATTCGCTGAGGAGAGGAACGCAAGGAATGGTGTGCCAGGCGGAATATCAACATGGAGAAAGGAATACTGGGAACAAGATGAAATGATACACAGAGGCATAGGTGGTAAGGGAAGGCAGAGAAGAAGATGGATACGAGAACGAATGAAACACAGAAGCACAGCTGATACAGAAATACTGAAAGGAATACTGAGAACGAAACGACATACAGAAACGAGGATAAGTGTAAGCGACCAGGAATACTGAAAACAAAGTGGACTGGATATCAAACAAAAGTTAGGTTGATAAGGAGGAGTAAAACACGAGGTGGAATGAGATACAGAAGCCAAGATGATACGGAAACACAGAGAAGGCTGAGAACGAAGTGGACTAGGAAAGAGTGGAAGAAATGAGGGATGGAGACTTGGAATGGTGGAAGGAAGTTGTGCTGAGCTGTGACGTGATACAGTGGCTCTGGGTTGCTTTCCTTGTAATACCTTAGATGATCTCTGTAGTCTAGCTTCTGCCAATGGACTCGTGCATGGATGGACAGTACACAAACACACTGGCTGGTGACTGATTCTTTTTCCAGTTCTAGAGCATTTCAAGATTTAAAAAAAAAAAAAAAATTGATCTCTTTTCCTGGCAGCATTTTACGACACAGAAAACCTTCCAGTCACCTCTTCATATCCGTTCCTTCTCCCAGTGACCCTTCTATTATCCCCTCTCATGTAGCCCCTCCTCCTCTCTCAAACTCCCCCACCTTCTCTCATCACTTTTTCCCTCTTAATCACCCCTCCTGCACAACCACCTCCTACTTCCTGCAACCCCCTCCTCCATTCTGTGTAAAGTTTCCTCATTTTTATTACCTCAACTCCCATCAACGCTGTTCCTTCCTTCTCCAACTCCCCCAACTTCGTTTACTATTTACCTCTCCTAATCACCCACTCTCATACTTACTACCTGCACCAACCCACTCTCTTTAAAACTCTACCCTTCTAATCACTTCCTCCTCCATCAACCTCCTCCTCCTTCCCTCTATAGCTCCCATTGTTATCACTTCCTACACAGCAAACTTCTACACCCTCGACACCCCCCCGCCATTACGATAGTCTCCCCTTCTAATAACACCCTCCTCCATTAACATCCCCTTCCTTCCTCCTCCAGCTCCCCTCTCCCTTTACACTACATCCCTGTTAATCATCCATTCCTATACACCCACCTCTTACCCCCATTATCTCAAAACCCGGTCAATAAAACTCTCCCCCTTCTAATCACGTTCTACCCCCCCCTCCCCCCAGGTCAGTATTTTCTCGACCCGGTCACAAAAGTTCTAATAAATAGTTTCATTTACAGGCAGCAGCTGCACTGAGTCGGGGTTGTAACTCAGAGGCCCCGTCTTTATAATTCTCCTGTAATGAGAGTTCTTCTGACCGGCCCAGCACTGAAGCTAATTGTCTGCGTGGTGTGGGGGAGAGAGTAATGAAGATACACACAGGCCTCGCACTTTTACTGGCCCTCGGATTGCACACTCAAAGCTAAGTTTTCTTTTATGAGCGATCAGTGGATGTGATTTATGAAGTCTCCTTACTGCATACTTGAGAATAATAAGTAGCTCTGTCCTTGAGAAAACTGTAATGAGGATATAAACAAGGCTACACACTTTTATTAGACCAGGTGACGCAGGCCTCACAATTCTATTCCCGGGTAGTCTCTTACTGCATACGACATACCCGGTAGCTAATCAGTGGGTGTGATTTAATAAACACTAACGCTTACTGGAACATGGCTTTTTTATGTGTATTAGTCAATGAGTGCCATTTATTCTCATACTTCACATTTAAAGGTAAGAAGCACAATCATTAGATGGCTAATTATGGAGACTAACGTAATGAAGAAACTATATCTCGACGGAACTATTTCTGTTTCTCTACAGTTCTCTCAAATGTCTCTGAATCTCCCCCCCAAAAAAATAAATAAATAAATAAATAAATGTCACTGCAGCTTATATAAAATGTACCTGGTTCTCACGCCAAAGTACACTCACTGAGGAGGGGATTATGAAGGATTACACCACCTCGACAAAAGTGGATTTTTTTCATTTATAATTCTTTGTGGTTTTTGCAATTTTCAACAACCCGCACGTGGAATACTCACACACACACACACACACACACACACACACACACACACACACACACACACAAATGCAGAAATTCGTCCATTTACAAACACTCCCACACATTACCCCTCTCTCTCTCTCTCTCTCTCTCTCTCTCTCTCAGTCAGAACAATACCTCCACCCGCTGCACCCCGTAACCATGGCCGTGTTAACAATGAACCCACAGAACAGACACATCAAATCAAACACACGGGTACACAGCAAAGACACAGAAACATAGAGACAAAGCTGTGTGGTTGTCTCTGATGTTGGGCTGCCTTTAGGTAGGTCACAATACCCAATATAAACTCACATCTTTTTTATATACACCGATGTCTCTTTACTACACTCTTTTCACTATAACTTGGCCTAAATTTTCCATCTCTTCACTTTAATTGCTGATTCGTAACATGAGATTAGCGTCAGGGCCTGCTGCTAGTCACGAAGAAGTGCTACGGAAAGGATGTAAGAGCCACAGTAGTCATTTTCTGCCACTGAGCTAAGGTGAGAAAAAAGGAAGAAAATTTGAGCCAAGTTTAGGTGAAAAAACTATAACCATAATCTTACTATATTTTTTACTTCTTCTACTATACGAGTTCCATACTGTACCATATATACACTGTTAACGAAAATGAAAATGGAGTTGGGAAATTTTTACATATATATTTTACATCTCCAAAAAAATTATTGGAGATAAAGATACGTGTTATGGAGGACAGGTGGATGGTGATAAAGGAATCTGAATTTCTGCTGATTAAAAATTTTCTTAATATGGCGACATTAGGAATAAATTAATAACACACACACACACACACACACACACACACACACACACACACACACACACACCAAAACTGCACCCTCAGTCACACAAATATTCACTGAGCACTACCCAGAGCCCCGACTTAATACGCGAGCCACACTCCCCTCGCAACATATGGCCAGAAGCAGTTTAGCATTCCTTGAGTCTCCCCTGCCAGACACCTTGCAGCATATTCTTAAGACAATAACAGGAGCAGGCTGGGCAAAACTGGTGTGTGTGTGTGTGTGTGTGTGTGTGTGTGTGTGTGTGTGTGTGTGTGTGTGTGTGTGTGTGTGTGTGTGTGTGTGTGTGTGTGTGTGTGTGTGTGTGTGTGTGTGTGTGTGTGTGTGAGAGAGAGAGAGAGAGAGAGAGAGAGAGAGAGAGAGAGAGAGAGAGAGAGAGAGAGAGAGAGAGAGAGAGAGCCTCGCTAGTACACATTAGTTAGAAAAAGGTGTGTGGCACTAGGGAAGCAAGGCAAATGGACTGAATGAAAAAAAAAAGAAAAACGGTGTTCGCCAGAAGGGTAAAAACGTAAAATAAAAAGATTAGGAATAAAAAACGATGATGGAATGAGCTAAGTGTGTTTGTCTTACTAGAACACGTTAGTCAGAAGAGGTTGTGTGTTCTGACAGCGAAGGTAAGGAGGTTGGACGGAAGTTAGGACCTACTGGAAGACTGAATTATTAAGCAGGAAGTGTGTATTGCAAGAAAGGAGTGTGCTGGGAGAGGAGAAAGGAGGGCTGAAGGAGAAAGGGGAGTGTGTTACGGTAAAGGGTGCTAAAGGGATAGGTGTGTATGTTGTGAGAGACGAAAGTGGGTTGGGGAAGGGAGAGGGAAGAGTGTGTTGCAGAAGAGTGTGTGAAAGAGATGGGTGTGTGTTGGGAAGGAAGGGAATTACTCCTAAGTTGAGGGAAAACTGTGCTGCAGAACGAAGAAGAGTGTGGAACATGTAGGAGGGATGAATGAGGAGGAGAGGAGCGGGATGGGTATGGAGGACCCAGAATGAAGAGGAGGAGCCAGAAGTATGGAATGGTGCCAGAAAGGAAAACAAGGAATAAGAGACAGAGAGGAGAGGGGCACATCACTAGGCGGCTCTCGATTTCATTCTTAAGGTCGGTCAAAGAAAGCAGGGATGGACTCTGGTAATGTAGAGTCAACACAATGCGAAGAGTACTAGGTGGAAGTGTGGAAGGTGGTGGGAATTGTGAAGGGAAGGGAAGGGAAGGTGTGGAAGAGAGTGTGTGAGAGATTGGGTGTGGTGTGGAGAGCAGTTAGGACGGTGTGTGTGTGTGTGTGTGTGTGTGTGTGTGTGTGTGTGTGTGTGTGTGTGTGTGTGTGTGTGTGTGTGTGTGTGTGTGTGTGTGTGTGTGTGTGTGTGTGTGTGTGTGTGTGTGTGTGTGTGTGTGTGTGCGTAAAGAGCACATTGCATGAAGCCTTGAGACACTGTAGCCTTTTCCCTCAGGATACACACTTTAGACCACACACACTTACACATGCACAGAGATCAACATTCATAATACAGACTACACACACACACACACACACACACACACACACACACACACACACACACACCACCTAAATACACATACAGGCTCACCCAAGCAAAGGTCTACCTACACTCCCGTTAACCCTTCCGTCCCTGAGCGAGGTAAAGTAAGCAAGAGGGAGAGTGGGCAAGCAGTCTCCAGGCACCTTGATTCTCTCTCTCTCTCTCTCTCTCTCTCTTCCTTTCTTCCAGATCTTTCCCCTCTCCTGGTATCTCATTTTCTTAATCTCTCCATGTTTCCCTTTTCCACACCTGCCTGTTTTTCCCTCACTTTTTCTTTTTCTTTCACTGGCTGCTTTATTCTCTCCCTTCCAGAGTTGCTCTTATTTTGCCTTCCTCCGTCCTCTCTCTCTCTCTCTCTCTCTCTCTCTCTCTCTCTCTCTCGTGGTGGGCGAGGGGTGTTGGGCAGGGGAGCGTGTGGGAGCGTCTAATGAAGCATAGTCAAGATTCCCGGAGCCCAGAGGATTGCTCAAGGAAATTAGGATGTGGAGGAACAGAGCTGGATTAGGAATTGTGGGAGGGAGGAAGGAGGGAGGAAGGTTGAGCAGGTGGAGGAAGGAAAGGTAGAGGAGGTAGGAGGAAGGAAAGGTAGAGGAGGTGGGAGGAAGGAAAGGTAGAGAAGGTGGAGGGAGAAAGGTGGAGGAGGTGGAGGAACAGAGCTGGATTAGGAATTGTGGGAGGGAGGCAGGAGGAAGGAAAGGTAGAGGAGGTGAGGGAAGGAAAGGTAAAAGAGGGGGGGGTAAGGAAAGGTAGAGGAGGTGGAGGGAGGAAAGGTAGGGGATATGGAGGGAGAAAAGGTAGAGAGGGTGGGGGAAGGGGAAGGAAATGTAGAGGAGGTTGGGGAAAGAAAGGTAAAGGAGGTGGAGGGAGGAAAGGCAGAGGATATGGAGGAAGAAAAGGTAGAGGAGGTGGGGGAAAGAAAGGTAGAGGAGGTGGGGGAAGGAAAGGTAGAGGAGGTGGAGGGAGCAAAGGTAGAGGAGGTGGAGGGAGCAAAGGTAGAGGAGGTGGAGGGAGCAAAGGTAGAGGAGGTGGAGGGAGCAAAGGTAGAGGAGGTGGAGGGAGCAAAGGTAGAGGAGGTGGAGGAAGGAAAGGTAGAAGAAATGAAGGAGAAAAGGGGTCGTGGAGAGAAGGAAAGTGAGGGAGTATGAGAAAGAAAGTTGGGTGTGGGGAGGAGAAGGGATGTTAGAAGGAAGTTAGGAGGTGAAAGGAAAAAAAAAAAACTGTGGGATTGGAAACTGTTGGAGTGGGAAGGAGGAAGGAAGCAGGGAAGGAGGAAGCAGGGGAGGAGGAAGGAAGCAGGGGAGGAGGAAGAGGAAAAAGTAGTGAGTTACCGTAGGAGGGGAAGGAGATGGAAAGAAAGAAAAGTGAAGATTGGGTAAGACACTGGAAGGTAGGGATGGGGAATTTGGATTCGGAGGAGATGAGGGGGGCGGGGGCGATGGAGAAAAGAGGATGAAACGAGAGGTAAATTAGGGAAAAATAAAGGGAAGGAAGGAGAGAGAGAGAGAGAGAGAGAGAGAGAATATTAGGAGGTCCAAGAACAAAGACGGATTAGTATGTGGATGTGGGTGGAAGGAAAGAGGGAAGGAAGAAGTGAGGAGGGAGGGAGAGAGGGAAGAAGGAAGTGGTATAGAAGAGTGCAAAAAGAGAGGGAGAAAGTGTGAAAGGATGGGATGGAAGAGATATCAGATGAATGGAAGAAGAAAGAGGATTTAGAGGAAGAGAGAAAGAAGAAGGGAGAGGGAAAGTAGACAGAGTACTGCAGAAAGATGAGAGGATGTGGAGGGGGATGAGTGTAAGAAGCGCTTTTTAAGAAGGAAGGAAGGAAGGAAGGAACTAACAAACGAACGAAAGAAGGAAGGAAGGAAGATTGAAGTGGCTGTATAGTAAGCTGACCCGAGGTGATGTGGGGTGATTTGTCTGCTCTACAGTCTATGCCACTATCCGCACCCTCCACATCCCCATCAACACGCTCCACATCCCCACCCACACCCTCTACGTCCTCCACATCCCTCGCATACCACCACAGTCACATCTTCCACACTACCATTTACATCCCCTATGCCACTATCCTCACCCTCCACATCCCCATCCACACTCTCCATATCCCTCGCATATTTACCATACTGCCATAAACACAGCCATCCACCTCTTCCAAATATCTTTCATACTGGCTTTTACACACTACACTCCCATCCACACCCCCTACGCCTTCCACATCAACACTACCCACACCTCTCCACATCCACCTCTCACCCATACCATCCCATTCAAAACCATCCACACCATGAACATCCACACCTCAGTCCACATCAGTACGGTACCATCCACACACCTCTCCACACCATCATCCACAATGCTATCCACATTCCAACCTACCATCCACGCTCCTCCACAGCGTCCGTATGGAGAAGGACCAATGTCTTGCGTCATAACCCGTGTCGAGCAACCATCCATCTTGCCTACGGTTGTGTGTGTGTGTGTGTGTGTGTGAGAGAGAGAGAGAGAGAGAGAGAGAGAGAGAGGGGGGGGAGGGGAGGTGTATGCAGGTAAGTAAGGGAGGAGAGAGGGAGGGAGGTAGGTTGGTAGGACAGAGGCTCTAAAATCCGCACTAAGGATCAAAGTTACACACTAAACACTGCCACCGCCACCCCTCCGACACCACAAGTTTCATAAAGCCAGTGTTGGTTCTCTCTCTCTCTCTCTCTCTCTCTCTCTCTCTCTCTCTCTCTCATTCTGTGTGTGTGTGTGTGTGTGTGTGTGTGTGTGTGTTGAGATCTGCTTTTATTCATACTGTCTGTCTGTTTACCCCCCCTCTCTCTCTCTCTCTCTCTCTCTCTCTCTCTCTCTCTCTCTAATCCCCCCTACTCATAACCCACCCCAGCATCTGTGCAAGAGTCTCACAATGTCTCAACTTGCAGGCCAGTCACGACGCACGCTTTGTGAGGCTTCCACACTTTGCTCACACCTCACATAACCCCCTCTCCCCTACCCCCTTCCCCCCCACCCATCCGCCCCTCCAATCCCTCCTACCCCTCACCTATCCCCCCTCCGTCACCCCCTACCCCTCACCACTCTCCTCCCTCCCTTCTAAGAATCCACATATCCCCCTACTCTACATGTGTCTCCCCCAATCTCCCCTATCCTTCGACGTTACTTACACACACACACACACACACACACACACACACACACTCCTCACATAACTCCCCCGCCCTCACCCTCACCCCGTCTGTCTCCTCATTCTTCCCCCTCACACCTCCCAACCCCTACTACAGTACATCACCCCTCATCTAAACCTTTCCCACACCTCCCTTCCCCCACACCTACCTCTCTAGGCCCGTCGCATCACCTCCCCCCATCATTCTCACACACCCCTACCGCCTTGCAGACTCATCACATCCCCCCCCCCCTCTCTCTCTCTCTCTTGCTCGCACTGGTTACAGGTTAAGGGATTAGAAGTTTGGTGAGGGAGGGAGCAGTTAGCAGAGGGAGCCAGGGAGAGAGGGAGGGAAGAAATGAGGGAGGGAGAGAAGGAGATAAGAGGGCAGGGAGGAAAGGATGGGAAGAGGGAGAGGAAATGGGAAGAAAGGAGAAAGAGGGAGGGTAAGAAGTGAGAGAAGGGAAGAGAGGGGAGGAGGAATGGAAGGAGCTAGAGAGAGAGAGAGAGAGGAAAAGATTACGTACGAGACGAGAGGGGGAGGAAAGTAGGAATACGGCAAAGGAAGAAAGGAAGTGGAGGGAGGGAAGAGGAAGAAATTGGACGAGGAAGACGCAGAGGGGAAATAGTAACGAAGTAGATATATGCCGACAGATTATACCAAATTATTAACAAAATTAGCAAGAGGGACCGTGGAGAAATATAATACGGTTTTCTTTTCTTCTTCATCTTCTTCTCTCTCTCTCTCTCTCTCTCTCTCTCTCTCTCTCTCTCTCTCTCTCATGAGCATATTTGCCTACTGGACCCCCCCCTCCCTCACTTCCTGCAATCTTGGCAACCTTGCAGTGATCACTGAAATGGACGAATTATGTACACAAGCTGAAATGAGAGAGAGAGAGAGAGAGAGAGACAGAGAGAGCGAGAGAGAGAGAAGGAGTAGGCAAGTAGGGAAGATTATGTTTATTCTCCAGTACAACACACCTAAAGAGAGCCCAACCCATATCGAGACCATTGTTCGCTCACAGTAGAGGCAATTCTATTATTTGATATGTGTTTTGTGCCCCATACGCGTAGGAGGACTGATAGGCCTCAGGGATCGGACTGCCTACTGTGTGTCCAGAGTCGTATACATAGAACAAAGTAAATTAATAAATGCATAAATAAATAAATAAACGTATGCAAAATTATTCATTCAGCCAGGGCACGTTTTCTTCAGCTTCCTTTCTTTAAACTAGTCAAAGGGGAAGGTAATCAAAAACTTCCACAAAATTCGCTTCACCGTGCAAACTTCCCCAGACATCAAAGCCACACAAAGTACCTCTAGAATCTCTCCTAATCAGCCAGAAGAAGGAAAAAAAAAAAAAAAACTATCAGGAGCACCTTGGTATGAAGAACGGCACTAATCCCTTCAAACTGATAATGTATTTTGCATTTTCATCTTGCCATCTTCAGACGCTCTTACTCAGCCTCAAAGTACCTCCAACGCCTCCTCCAAACGGCCCTAAAAAGCTATTATAATCGGGTTAATCTGAGGGTGTGCACTTAAGGAGATGAGGAGAAGCCTGCCCGCCCCATCCCTGCAGGAGATGCCGTGATATTGTGTCGCTCTGATAAATGGTGCCCGCTGCAGTATGAAGACGGAGGGAGGGGCTGGAGAGAGGGAGGAGGAGGAGAAAAGAGGGATGGAGGGAGGAGGAGGAAAGCAAACGAGGGAGGGAGACAAGGAAAGACTGGGAGTAGGAGGAGGAAACAACAAGAGAGTAAAAGGTGGGTCAAACAGAGAGGGAGGATGGACGCACGGAGGAAGGAATGTGAAGGAGGGAAAGAAGGAAAGAGAAGGAGTGAAAGAGAGAGGACTAAGGGCGGAAAAAGGAAAGGCAGACTGAGTAGCGAGTGGGAGAGAGGAAGGAGAGAGACAGGGGGAGGAAGGTAAGGAAGAAGTGGAGAGAATATCATGGAAGAAGAGCATAGTGAGAGGCAAGGAGACATCTTATATATTTTCATCGTCTTGCAAAAATGAACAAAAGCCAACTGAGGAATTTAGGGAGGCTCTCAGAATTGTGTGTCCTTCTGTCTGTCGTCTTTGTCAGGGTGAGGAGGAGTGAGGCTGGGTGAGGCTAAGTGAGACAGAGTGAGCCAGAGTGAGAAAAAGTAAGACAAGATTAAGAAGAGTGAGGCAGAGTGTGGCAGAGTGAGACAGGGTGTCAGAGTGTGCCAGGGTGATGAAGAGTAAGGCAGGATGAGGCAGAATGAGGAAAGGTGAGGCAGCGTTGGGAAGGGTAGAGAGGGAGCGAAGGGCATATGCAAAAACAGCGTAGCCTACCCTAGCTAGATTAGGCACAACAGGTGAGGCAGGCTTGGTTGGACTGAGCCTGGTTTAGGTGAGGCGGGGAAGTAAGGCAGAAGGGCGAGGCAGAGTAAGGCATGTGAGGCCGGGAAGACAGACAGTAAAATGAGGCAATGAGAGACGGGGTAAGGTATAGAGAGCAACAAGGCAGGGAGAGGCAGTGTGTAGAGACATGGAACGAAAGAGAGAGAACCACCACATTAAAGACCTCTCTCTCTCTCTCTCTCTCTCTCTCTCTCTCTCTCTCTCTCTCTCTCTCTCTCTCTCTGAATGTGTGTTTTGTACGTAGGTATTCGTGAATTTGTGTGCGCCTGTGTGTATGTGTATTTATACATGTACGTATTCTATGTGTTTGCTTGTGTGTATGTGTGTGCAAGTACGCGCGCGTGTGCGTGTGTTTCGCCTAGCCTCGGCCCCTATCCTTCCCTCCCTCCGTCTGGGGCTGATTTCCCTGGAGGGGGAGAAAGCCAGGTGGAGGAGAGGCGAGGGAAGGATGGAGAGAAGGAGGTATTGGGGGGGGAGGAGGAGGAGGAGGAGGAGGTCAGTTACTACAGATACACAGACCACATAGACTTACGTTAGCAGCGAAGCGATCTCCACATAACAGTGGCAGTAACATGAAAGAGACTGACCAGGCACTAAAGAAACACGGAAAATATAAAGAAACACGGAAAATATAAAGAAAAGAGAAAGAGAAGTGAAACAGAAAGAGATAAAGAAGAAAAGAAGTGACACTGAAAGAGAAGAAAAGGAAGGGAATAAGTGACACGGAAAGAGGTGAAGGGAAAAAGCGACACAGAAAGAGAAGAGGAAGGGATGAAGTGACACAGAAAGACAAGTACCACAACGGAAGGAGAGCCAAAGAAAAGAGCTGAAGTGCAACATACTGACAAGTGCTACACAAGAACTGCTACAGAAAAAAGATGTGCTACAGATATATAAACGGTGGCAAGAAAAGCTAACACAAAGAGAAGTGCCACAAAGAGGGGGGTGCCAAAGAAAAGTGCCAAAGAGGAAAGTGCCGGGGAGAAAAATGTACCACAGAAAGAGGAGGATGGAGAATTCGTGAAAATGTTGGAAGTGGAAAGCCTGAATAAGGAAGTAGGAGGAAGGACGGAAAGAAGAAAGGAAGGAAAGAAAGATGGATGGACGGAAAGAACGAAGGAAGGAAGGCTAGAGGGGAAAAAGAATGAAGACTGATGGGAAGTAAGGAAGAAAGAATAATGAAGGAGGAAAGAAAGGAGGGAAAGAACGAAGGAAAATTAAGCAAAGATGGATGATGAGAGATAGAGAAGATAGAAGAGAGAAGGAAGGAGGGAAGGAAGAAGAGAATGAAGGAACAAATGAAAGATTGAAGGAAAGAAGGCAAGAGAATGAATGAATGATGGAGAAAAAAGAGGAAAAAGGTGAAAAAGGCTGGGAAGGAGTGACAAAAACGAATGAAGATTGATGTAAAGTGTCGACCAAATACAAATGAATGAAGAAACGTAATTCATGGAGAGAGAATGAAAGGAGGAAAGAGAGAGAAAACGAAGGAAGGAGAGATGGAGGGAGGGAAGGAGAATGGGGAGGAGGAAGGAGAAGGGAAAGAAGAAGAAAAAAAAAAAAGAGGATTCTGGAGGAAAAGCTGGGTTGGAAATGTATGAGAGAGAGAGAGAGAGAGAGAGAGAGAGAGAGAGAGAGAGAGAGAGAGAGAGAGAGAGAGAGAGAGAGAGAGAGAATGATAAAATGAAGCACACGAGGGCAGGTATAGAAGCAGAGAATTCACAAAGAAAAATTTAATATAGGTATGTAAACAAGTAGAAGACGAGAAGATGAAGCTGAGAAGGAGAGGAAAAATAGAGAGGAAAGGAGATGAAGGAAGGATAAAAACAAGAGTAGATCAAAGAGGATGAGGAAGAATGCAGAAGAGGAAGAGGAAGAATGTAGTGTCTATGAAAGTCAAGAGGAAGGAAATTGATCAAAGTACGAGAAACAAAAGATAAAATGTGAAAAAGAAAAATATGGAATGAATGAAGGAAGAAATGAACAAATTAAGGGAAGAGGAAGAAAGGAAGGTAGGCAGAAAGAGAGAGAGAGAGGATGCAAAGGAAAGGAAGTAATGGAAGAAGGAAAGATGGCATAAGATAATGAAGGAAAGGAAGAAGAAAGGGAGGAAAAGGAAAGAAAGAATGATGACGAGAAAGAAAAGGGAAAAACTGCTGAAAGACTGGGGAGGAGGAGGAGGAGGAAATGGTAATGAAAATTAAATGGAAGGGAAGCGATGAAAGAAAATGGTGAGCAGGAAGGACGGGTGAATAAGAATGAGAGAGAGAGAGAGAGAGAGAGAGAGAGAGCCTAGGTAATGAGATAAAGAAAGGATGAAAAGCGGGTCACGAGAGAGAAAAGAAGAGAGAGAAATGGAGGAGGACAAGGATGGTGAATATGTAAGCGAAGAAAGATAAAGCAGGGAGAGAGAGAGAGAGAGAGAGAGAGAGAGAGAGAGAGAGGAAAGTGAATGGACGGAAAATGAGAGGCTAATGTAATAAACAGGGGGAGAGAAGGGGAAGAAGAGACAGGGAAATACAGGAAGATAACGAAGGAAGGAGAAGAACAGAGAAGAATTGAAGATGGAAAACAGGTGTGCGAGAGAGAGAGAGAGAGAGAGGAAATCAAGCAGCAAATGGTGGAAGACATCAAAACGAATAATAAAAATATATAGAACTATAAGAAAAAGAAGGAGAGAGGGAAGAGACGATGATAAAAGATTATATGAGGAAGGAAACGAGAGAAGAAGACACATAAAAACCACATGAAGGCTTACTAGAAGAAAGAATGATCGTGACTTGGAAGAGGAGGAAGAAGAAGAAAGAAGAATGAGGAGGAGGAGGAGGAAAAGACATGGAAGAGTAGAGAAGAAAACTAGAAAGGGGGACAAAGTGGACGCGGAAAAAGAACAAAAGAGGGTGAGGAAGAAATTATTTTTAAATGCAAATGAGAAAGAACCTGCAAACTCGTTCCTTGCAAAAAGAAAGTTGAACAAAATTTGCAAGTCAAAATTCAAGGACCACACATTTTGAGATGCCTGGATACATTGTATTTTAAAAGACCTGAGGTCATAGGCAGGGGGAATTACAGACTAAAGAGAGCAAAGGCGAAGATGACCAGTTAGTATAATAAACACTGAGAATACTGGAAATGCCGTTTTTATACCAGATAACCCTTGCATTATGAGGAATGGGCAGAAAAGAGATGACAGAATACACAGCCAGACGGGTGCTGAGCGCTTGCCATTACGGGATCAAGGCATAAGTGAAATACAGAGGAAGAACGAAAAGCGAAAAACGAAGAAGGGATATGAAAGCAACACGATAAAAGGAAATACACAACAAAATGGGAAGAAACTAAAGAACAATGAGAAAATGTCCTAAACTAAATGTATACAAAAAAAAAAAAAAACTACAAAAACAAGAAAACAGGAAGCAAAGACGGAAAGCAGGGGAGACTAAGGCAAAAGCTGGACAAAAGAGAAGAAAGGAGTGAAAAGTCACGCAAAATCCGGCACAGCTTAAAGCCCCCCACTCATTTTCAGGCAAGAGGCAGTGTGAGAGGCAGGCAGAGTGAGGCAGGGTGGAAATGAGAGAGAGAGAGAGAGAGAGAGAGAGAGAGAGAGAGAGAGAGGTTGATGATGAAGTGAACCTGAGAATGAAGACACAAAGTGAGGTTAGGAAATGAGAGACAGACAGACAGACAGACAGACATAGAGAGAATCAACCACATCAATGAGCAGGAGAGAAGCTGTCAAAGGAATACTGCTCGCGACTGTATCTATTAACAACTAACATTAATTATGCCGCGGTAATGATATGGTATTTGATGATTAAATTACTGGCTCCTTCTGACCTTTCGCAGCTACGCTAATAACAGTTATGGCTCGTTATGCTGGGAACGAAAACAGAATGAACAAAGGAGATGTATTGCTGAAAAAATCCCCGAACTTTCACCTTTAAAAGTATTATCGAAAAATAAAAACGTAAAACTGTGCTCTTTTTATTTTAACTTGACATAAAATTGCCATGTCTTTATCTTGAATGTTGAACTGTAACAACAGATTAGCACTAGAATATGGTGTTAATCACGAGGAAGTGTTATGGAAAGGATGCAGAGCGGTAGCTTTTTTTTTTTTTTTTTCTTTTTTTTTGTCACTGAGCTACGTGAAATAAGCTTCAAAGGGACGAATATCTGTGCCAAGTTAGAGTAAAATGTGTGTAATAAAAAATATGATAAGTCCAGTGTAAACAATAAAAGAGGGCAATGACTAGGTGATAATGTAATTATGTATTGCTCCAATTAAAACCCAGCAAAATTAAATACCCTGCTCTGATTAACACCCACTCCATTAAAACCCTACCTACTCACATCTTTAAACCTAGATTAATATAATGACGGGTTGTAAATGTATATATATATATATCAGCTCCCATTAAAACTTTGCAAATTCAGATATACATTACTCAATCAATCAATCAATCAATCATTTCCTGTGGCACCCCACGGGATGCATAGGGCCTCAATGAACTCTCTCCACCAATATTTGTCTCTTGCCATCTCCTTCAGGTCCCACCAACATTCCTCTCCTGCTTCTTTTTTCATTGTCCTCAACCAGGTTTCCCTCGGCCTACCTCTACCTCTTCTTCCTCTGGCACATCCTATTGTAAACTACCTTCTCTTCTGTATATGTGCCCCAGCCACTTCCAGCGAGACAGTCTCACATATTCATTAACTGGTTCCACTCTCGTAATATCCCTTACTCTTGCATTTGTAACTCTATCTTGCCACTTTACCCCCAAGAATCCTTTTCAGTATTTTATTCTCAAATCCTAATACTTTCTGATCTGTTGCAATTGTACTGTACCATGACTCATGCCCGTAAATTAAAATTGGTCTAACCATGGACTTGTAAATTTTCACTTTAGTATGTACCGAAAGCATATTATTATTCCAAACAGATTTCAACATTCCAACAGCTCGCCAAGCCTGTATAATCCACTCCTCAATTTCATTATTTAATGATCCATTAGATGATACAATCGTTCCCAGAAATTTAAAGTTTTCTACATTCTTCACCACATTATTCCCAATTACACAATCGATTTGGTTCTCCACGTTCATATTAATAATTTCAGTCTTTCCACAATTTATTACCAATCCCACTTTTTCTCCTTCCTCCACCAGACAATCAAGCACCCTCTGCATCTCGTAAATACTTCCGCAAATCATACAATATCATCAGCATAGTTCAAATCCATCAGCTTCATATTTTCTTTCCAGTTAATTCCTGCACCTGTTCTCCTTACAACCTTTTTCATAACATAATCCATAACCAAAACAACAACAATGGCGAATGAACTCCTCCTTGAATCACTTCTGACCTAACTTAAAATGGATCACTCAAAGAACCACCCACCATTACCTTACAAAAAGTACCTTCATGCAGGCTTCTAATAATATGTACAAACTTTTCTGGTATACCATAGAATATCATAATTTTCAACACAGCTCCACGTGAAACACTCAATAACCTATGGAAATTTAAAAAACATTTCCCTTTAGTTAAAATCCTTCTCGTTTTCTATGTATGTAAACAAACAGCAACTTCTAATAATATTTACAAACTTTTCTGGTATACCATAGAATATCATAATTTTCAACATAGCTCCACGTGAAACACTCAATAACCTATGGAAATTTAAAAACATTTCCCTTTAGTTAAAATCCTTCTCGTTTTCTATGTATATAAACAAACAGCAACTTACCTTGGTTTGTTCTCTCTGCTCCTTTCTTCGTCTTTCTCTTCGCTTTACGGGTGTTATCTTAAGCTTCCTCCCGCCTACACTTCCTCTGCCTCTTTGCCAACACTCTGGAAACCATGGAGTCGTCCGATGTTATTGAAGACGGCTAGGAAACTTGAAATTTTGCCACAAACACCGTTACATCACCTCACAAAATGTTATCCGACGCCTGAGAAGCAGTGTTGCCAGGTGCCAGCCCTAAAATATCTGCAGTTTCGGTCAAAATTTTTTTGTAGATTTAGGAAAATTTCTGTAGACCATAAATGGCCATCATGACATGAAAATACACAAATAATGGTGATTACAATATGATATGACTTGATAATCGCAGGATAAATTTAATACGCAAAGCAAAATATGACACTTAACTTGGCCAGTGAAAATCTAAACCATTACAAAATTTATGGAGCCATACACACAAAAAATCCATGTAAGCATAAATATTTCATGATAAACCCGTAATCATTTCAACGTATAAATGAAAATGTACACACTTGGCTTGAGTGAAAATCTCAATCAATACACAATCCACGAAACAAAAGAATAAAATCTTTAAACATAAATTAGGTATTTGGTGACTAATAACAGTGATAATTTTAATGTACCCCTCAGAATATAAACACAACTTGACGTGAGTCTCGATCAATAAAAAAAGCTAGGGAAACAAAAATTTCATTAGTAAATATGCGAGTATATTAGATATTTGGTAATTAATACCCTTGCAAGTACTGTATAACAATAATAAAAAATAAAGTTCTCTTTACTTTCTCTATTTCAAAAAGACAACTCTCGACTCTATTATTTTTTTCAACTCTTCTACTCATTATTCACATCAGTCACTACCTCGAGTCAAACACTGTGTACTAATATTTAGTTTCAGATTGATTAAAATCACGATTCACGTGTATTTTGACTTTAAAAATCCTATCAGATTTCTGTAAACTTTTCTGTAGATTTCCGAAATTTCTGTAAATTTTGCCTAAAAATGTGTTTTTCTGGATGAACATCAAAAATATCTGTAGAAATATAGATATTTCTGTAGATCTGGCAACACTGCTGAGGAGCATGGAGAACATAATATGGATGCGGCTATGTAACTTGTTTATAGATTAACCTCTTTTTGGATTTACATAGACAAATAGATAGACAGACAGATGTAGATAAACACAGCTATTATGATGAAATATACTACTCATTTAAAAATGCGATTCGTCATTAATCGTACCAGAACTACTATACAAAACTATCCATCAACAAAAATAATGACGATGAATTAGGTGGAGCTTATGGAAATACTAATGTTTTATTGACACATCAAGTTTTTAGTTCATTGCAGCACCGCGTAAATTTTTCAACACTACGATTTTGGAATTAGTAGAGTAGTTTGGCAAATTAAGGGAAATTCTTCTCTTTTACTGAGTCTGACATATTTCCCTTAGTCTGACATAAACATAGTATCTTACAGCCATTAACATACCTCAGTCCCCTCCGTATCCAGAGAAAGGAGGATGGTGAAGGGAGGAAGAAGGACAACTTTAGCCCGCAGTCTACTGGGTATACGTTCAGCTGAGGATGGGGTTGCAGCTATTATTACTGCAATTAAATTATCCTGAATGTCTACACCTGGCCAGAACTGAGTTCAGTTTAACAGTAGACGTGAGTAGCATCCACTTTCACCTCGGATTTTTCAGAGAGAGAGAGAGAGAGAGTAAAAGAAGTAAAAGAAACAGTGACGGTGTAAAGAGCAGGACTGAGTGAAAGGCATCAGTGAATCAATGAAAATCAAGAGAGTGAATGAAAAACAAGAGCGAATGACAGACGAGAGTGAGAGTGAAAACCGAGAGTGAGTGAGTGAGCTGGGCCTTATGAGAGAGATTTGGGGAGCAGAGGGATTTTAAAGATATTATTCCCCCGAGCTAGACCTAGATAGATCATACAGCCCTGCTAAGGTTACAGCAGAGCGCTACCCCTCCCAGCAAAGGCAGCTACCCAGGAGGAGCGCGAACTATCTACCTCTCAATCTCCAGTACAGCGCTTTACCACTGAGCCACCCCGCTCCCCAAGCAGAGGCGAAAATAAAATAAAGCGAGGAGATGGAGGAGGAGGAGGAGGTGAGTGGAAGAGACAGTAGGAAAGGAAAACAAAAGACGAGATAAACGAGAGAGAGAGAGAGAGGTGAGTAATGGTGTGTGACCCAGGCTGTTTCCCTACCTTGTTACACACTCTGTCTTCCTGTCATTCTCTCTCTCTCTCTCTCTCTCTCTCTCTCTCTCTCTCTCTCTCTCTCTCTCTCTCTCTCTCTCTCTCAACATACCTTTCAAATTCTATCCCACTCTCCCTGCCTCCCTCACTTGCTTTATGCCCTCCCCACTCACTGACACTACTCTCTCTCTCTCTCTCTCTCTCTCTCTCTCTCTCTCTCTCAAAAACTCTACCCAGTCGGTCTCTGTGCCTGTCTTTTTCTTTCTCTTTATATCTGCCTGTGTTTCTGCCTATCTCTCCATGTGTTTGTCTGTCTCAGTGTCTGTCTGTCTGTCCCTTGCTGCCATTACGTCTCTGTCTTTCTCTCCCCGTGTCTGCTTGTCTGCCCGTTTGTCTGCCTCTTTCCTCTTTGTATATCTCCATATCTATCTATCTCACTATCTATCTATCGCTGTTGTATATATATTTAGGTGCTACACGATTTTCTTTTTTTGCTGTGAAAAATCTTATCATACAATCTGATTTACGTCTTTTTCTCACAAACATGAAGATAAAGACAAAGAATATGACTGATGAAGATGGCGACGAAGATGAAGATGGAGATGATGGTGATGATGATGATGATGATGATATTTCTTTTAAGGCAAACTATTTAATTCCTCCCAGTAACTTTTTCATCCATTCTTGCGATATGTCATTCCCAGCTCTTCGCTCTTCCTTTTTACTCGCCAACTTCCCTCTCTCATCATATTATCCCTAAGTCGTCTCTCTCTCTCTCTCTCTCTCTCTCTCTCTCTCTCTCTCTCTCTCTCTCTCTGTCAATCAGCCTCTTTTGGCATCCTCACTCCTTTCATTGCCAATCCATCTTGATTTATTGATTATTTTTGTCAACCTAACTGGCATATGTCACCAGTTTTTCCTCTCCATTTTGCTTTATCAACTAACTCTTCTTCAATCTCATTCTGTCACCGTCTCAATCTCCTCCATTCTTTTCCCAATCTGTTTCACTGACTTTTCTACTCCCTTCATTGCCAGTCCATCTTATTTGTGTTCACTTAATGTTTTTTTCTGTCAACGTTCTTACTTCGTGTATTTTTTGTTTTTACATTAACTTTTTCGTCTTCAAAATACAGGATGGCTTCTTCCACTCTGCCAGGTCCTTTCTAGTGTGTTGTTGGGACGGCTTAGTCAGCATTATCAATGTCTAACGTGTATCATTTATTCATTTCTTACTCCCACTGTCACATCCAAGCCCACGCCAGCAGACTGAGCAGGAAATTTCTAGAGCAGCGCTATTTACGGGTCACCCCGAATTTCTTCCTCTTTTACGGTTGCCCTTTACTGCCAATTCATCGTGATTTATTGCTAATTTTTGTCCTCCTGGTCTGATTCCGTAGTCGTTCTTATTTTTTCATGCCTAGACAATATTTCTAGTGATTTTTTTTCCTTCCCTTGACTTGATCCGTCGCCATTCTTGCCTACTCGAAGCTAATCCAAAATTTTTGCTCACTCACATTGCTTCTCAATCTTAGCTTCCTCTCTCTCTCTCTCTCTCTCTCTCTCTCTCTCTCTCTCTCTCTCTCTACCTCTCCTCCATCTTCTCCTCTCTCCCTCACTGTCTCTCCTTCTCCCCCTCCCCCCAGCGAGTGGACCCTCATATGACACGTCTCGTCTCTCCTGATTTACACCGATCAGGTCGTCTCTCTCTGGCCCTGTTGCCACTCAGACTCACTGTGTTCCTGTGGCCTGTCCTGCAGATTGTCTGATTGTGGTGGAGATTGTCTGATTGTGGTGGGGACTGACTGTTGTGGAGATTGTCTGATTGAGGTGGAGTCAGACTGTTGTGGAGATTGTCTGATTGTGGTGGAGATTGTCTGATTAGGGTGGAGAAATCTGATTGTCTGATAACATATGACAAGCCCGAAAAACGTCTGAGTGGCCCAAGGAACGTTTGACTGACCAGAATAACGTCGGGTTGACCTGAGGGACGTTTGACTGGTCCAAAGAAATTTAGAGTGGCCCGAAAAACGTTTGGCTGGCCTGGGAAACGTTTGACAGGCCAGAAAAAAACGTTTAACATGCCTGGGAACATCTGATTTGTTTTTATTTCGTCTCAATGTCGTACAGAACAAGAGGATGGCCTGAGAATCGACCGAATATCCAGGAAAACATGTGATGGGCCACAAGACCGTCCGATTTGTCTGAAGGCCTGGCTTTCCCACGGACCGTCTGATTGTCCGTGAAATGATCTGGTTAGGCGGTGACGAGGGAGGGCCGTCTGTGATTGGCCAGGTGGACTGATGGGGCTTCTGATTGGCGGACCCAGAACGTGATCTGATCGCTTTCCGAGCTCATGGAGAAGCGCACATTATAAAACGAAAAAGAGAAAGAAAAAAAAAATGAAAAGAAAGACGATGACCAGGGCATCTAGAATTGATTGGAAATTGATTATGGTTTTGTTTTGTTCACCTTGATTGGCGCGGACAGGTATTAAAGGATTTTAGTCTTTGGTTCCATCTCTTTTGCGCTAGATTACTCCAATAAAAAAAATACCAAAATTGAATAAAAAATAAAGAAATTAAACAAACTCATATTAACACAAATAAACAACACACAGACACATGAAAGATATTCCACCCTACATATCAACAGCTACACACACACACACACACACACACACACACACACACACACACACACACACACACACACACAGGTGGTGCCAATTTCCCGATATGTTTACCTGTCCACAAGAGCGGGTACAGGGAGCCTGTGTGTGTGTGTGTGTGTGTGTGTGTGTGTGTGCCAGTTCTGTGTCCATGGAGGCGTCCACGATAGGGCCTCACCCTCAACACACACACACACAGACACAGACACACACACACACACACACACACACACACACACACACACACACACACACTAATACCTGAATACACACAAGGCAACACTGGGTACACACACAAACAATAGGACCCCGCCAGGTGCTCTGATGGCTCCCTTACATCTGGTACACATACACACAAACACACACACAGCCCTCCCTCCACATACACAGCCCTCCCTCCACATACATAGCCCTCCCTCCACACACACACACACACACACACACACACACATGCATACACCTATTACATATTCACACACAGACACGCACGCACGCAAGCACGCACACACGCACGCACACACGCACGCACACACACACGCACACACACACACACACACACACACACACACACACACACACACACACACACATCAAAGGCCAAGGTCTAGATGGTTCTCCAGTCGTCCGAAATTACTTAAAGTCTTGGTACTTCTGCTTCGGAATGGCTCTGTGTGTGTGTGTGTGTGTGTGTGTGTGTGTGTGTGTGTGTGTGTGTGTGTGTGCGTGCGACGTTAAGGTGTGTGAGAGGTGATGGAGTGGGTTTAGTACCTCTGGAGATGACAGGGCGGGTAGTTGCAGAGAGAGAGAGAGAGAGAGAGAGAGTGTGTGTGTGTGTGTGTGTGTGTGTGTGTGTGTGTGTTCCTATGTATGTACGTGTAGGGTCTTTTGTGTTTGGTGCACGTTCTCCCATTTTTATGTAAATTTCGTCACTAATATAGTTTTTTTAACTGATTTCAAATTTGAACTTTTTTGGGGGAGGGGAGAAATAATTCTAAAAAGTTAGGCTAGGCTGGTTTGGATTAGGTTAGTTAACAATAATTAGGTTAGCTAAAAATAATTAATAATATTTATGCACAAACACAAACGATCCAAAATCTAAGTTATGCCGCCGTAAGCCTTCGATGAACATTTGCACTGGTGGTGGATCTGTTCAGTGGTGCTGCTCTGAACGCGGCTGTAACGAGTGGATTTATGTCAGGAGAAAATCGTGGTTTGAGGATGGCACGCTTCCGTTATCCACCATAGCTGTATTCATCTAGGCATGGAGCAAGGAGACGAATGCTATACTTAAATCTGTCTAATGCCAGACGCCTCAATCCCGTAAAGGGTGGCCACAAACAAATCGCCTCATGTCGCCCTGTCTAACGCCATTTTACTGCCCTGCTCCCAGCTCACCCCCCCCCTCCCGTCTTTCATAATATCCTCCTCTAATTATTAACTATCATACCCTAACGTAACCCAATCCAACTTTTTAACATATAATTTCTCCCAACAAATATTTTCAAGTTTGAAATCGGCTTAAAAACTATATTAATGACGATATTTACATAAATATGGGAGAACGTGCACCAAACACAATACCTCCTACGTATGTATATATGCATGTATATAAGTGTTCATGTACGTATGTATATATGTATGTATGTATGTATGCACTGTATGTACGTATGAATGCATGTATGTATGTACTGCGTGTGCTGGGACCTCTCGCTATCTGACCAGTTCTCTCTCTCTCTCTCTCTCTCTCTCTCTCCCTCTCTCTCAACCTGTGTAATCCAGTCTCCCGGTACTCAAATCATGCCAGTGTGGGAGAAAAGGAAGTACGAAAGACGCAAAAGAGATAAAATGCGAAAAAAAATAAAATAAAACACACGCATAGATCAAACATGAGTCACGGATGAAAGAAAATGCACAGGTTAAAGAAATGGCTCAGGCAGTATTAATGGATCAGACACTACTTACAGTCACACTACAAACACAATAAAATATGGCTCAAACACACACACACACACACACACACACACACACACACACACACACAAAAGGATCACTGGCAAAAGAGGTGTTTGACAGTAGCGGGTGTGTTCACGGCTAGAGGGATCAGAGAATGGCTTCAGCTTCACCATAATATTTTGAGAGGGACACACAGCGATGAGGCTGTTGTACTCTCTCTCTCTCTCTCTCTCTCTCTCTCTCTCTCTCACACACACACACACACACACACACACACACACACACACACACAATCTCAATATCACACGTATTCTGTTTCCCCGATTCGTAGCTGTCTATCTGTCTTTATTTGTCTATCTGCTTGTCACACACACACACACACACACACACACACACACACACACACACACACACACACACACACACACACACAGATCCCCCTACCCCCCCCACATACACTCTCTGAAAAAGTAACCCACCGGGAGGAAAGACCCGCCACCAAATCCCAAGAAAAGAAGAAAGTCAAGGAAGGGATCTTGCACACCTCACTGGAGTCCATTTTCAAGAAGGAAGAGCCGACTAACCCCTCCCCCCCCTCTCTCTCTCTCTCTCTCTCTCTCTCTCTCTCTCGTCCTTGACCCACTCCAACACCACACAAACAATAATAATATCCCCGTCCTTGGCTTCCACATATAAACACCAGCACAAAACAAGAAAACCTCGACCCCTGTCACCCGGTCACTCGCACTGTCGTTCTCCTGTCAGGCTTTAATGAAAAACTTATTATTTTTTTTTTTCATCTTCCTCTTTTTCTGAACTAAAGCAACGCACGCTCCCACGCAAACAGACTTTTTCAGTCGCAGGATTTCCGTCACCGTTATAATATAGATTGACTGACACCAGAACGTAATGGAGTGAATCGAGTCCAAATGGATATTATATGTGTGTCCTCTCTTTGCTGGGAACGGGAAAAAAAAAAAAAGTCTACACATGCTTCGATGGTCAATGCCTTCGAAAATGTAAAGGGGAACAATATTTGCACATTCAATTGGCTGCCTCCTCACCATATCTGCAGCGTTTACATAAATGCTGCACAACACTGTACACCGCTGCGCTCATCAAAGGGTACAGTACAGTGTGTGTGTGTGCAGGAGGACTGTGTTTATCAGGGTGTACGATATAGTGTGTGTGCAGGAGGATTGTGTGTTTATCAGAGTGTACAGTACAGTGTGTGTGCAGGACAGCGTGTGTTCATCAGAGGGCAGGGTAAGTGTCAGGCGGCCATTTAGCCTGTCAGACAACACGGCGGGCAGTGTCACAGTGCCGGCTGACACTGGCGTTTAATCTCGCACCCATGAGACGAGACACCCACCCATGATTAACTTCTCCACCTCTCTTTCTCTCGTTACTTCTCCCCCTCCCATCCCTCTCCACCCACCTCCACCCACCTTGTCTGATTAACTTCTCCATTTCACTTCCTTTCGTTTCTTTCCACTTCCAACCCTTCATCCACCCAAACCCACCCCACCCATCTCCCACCCACCATCCACCCCAGCCCACCCTCACCCACCCCGCACCCTGCCTGGCACGGACAGTGGCACTTTCATTTTGTGTGTTACTTTGTTGTTGCTTTTGTTTGCATGTACTGGTTTATGATGTATGTATGTATGCATGTATGTATGTATATGAATGTATGTCTGTATGTATGTATGTATGTTTTTCGTTTGTGTTTTTCGTATGTATTTTTCTATGTACTTACTGTATATTTTTCGTGCTGCCTCATTCAGTTTATCAATTTTTAGCATCTTTCACTCCATTAGCACCCTCCTTCCCCCTTCTCTCTCTCTCTCTCTCTCTCTCTCTCTCTCTCCTCCATAATCAAGCCACATCACCATGCAAAAAGGAAAAAAATATAAAGCTCCACCGGGAAACGAAAATTTTGAGACATTCATTTTTTTCATTCATTGCCAGACGCCATGTATCCCAAACGGGGTGGCCAAGGGCTTAGAGTTAATTGTTTTACAGGGAGGGGCACTAATCCTCCACCAACCCCACTTGACACGTAGGGATGCCAACAGCATCTGGTGTTCCCAGGCGGTCACCCATCCAAGTACTAACCAGACCCAACGTTGCTTAACTTCGCTGATCGGACGGGAAGCGGTGTACTCAACGTGGTATGGCCGTGTGAAAATCTTGAGTAAGGGAAGGTGTGTCGAGGGATGAAGAGTCGTTACTGAGTAGGAACAGAAACGCCTTGGGGTCCTTTTTCGATCCAGACCACCCCTCACAGGATGCAGCGTCAGAAAACAATGTACTGTATATGATCTTATTTTGGTTGAGGTACATTGTTTTTTTTTTTCTTTTTTTTTTTCTTTTTTTATATATATCGGTGGATCTTGTGAAAAAATCATGACACCCCTTCCCCTCGAGGACTGTTCTTCTCTTAGCCTATATAATTCCTACCATCAGATTTTTTTCTCTCTCTCATGCAACACCTCTCTCCCTAAATTGGATATAAAAAAAAAAATCAGTAGCCCTTTTAGCACCATGATTTTTAAATGTTTTGTTAAAGTAGGACGATTTTCCATTTTTTTTTTTTTCCATAGTGAATGGGATTACTTTCTTTATTGCTGATTTATTTTTTTCCCGACATTCAAATCCCTCTGCTCCGGGTGGGAATCCCTCTCGCAGCCAATCCAGCTTGAGTGTTAAGCTGAGTAAGAAAAAAAAAAGAAAGAAAAAGGACAGGAGAAAACAGAAGAAAAGAAAAAAACATGAATCAGGTTAACTTTGCCCTCTGACTCCCCCGTCTCTCTCTCTCTCTCTCTCTCTCTCTCTCTCCCTTTTTCACGACCTGATCTAGCCTATCCTGACATGCTAGACTTTAGGAGAGGGGTCAGGGTTAGGTGAACAGATGGCAGGGCAATCTCCATATATATTAAAGAGAGTGAGAGAGAGTGAGAGATAGTGAGAGAGACTGGAGTAATTAATGCTGAAACTGAGGGGCTGAGCCAGCATATTAATGAGGGGGGGGTGGAAATTCTTATAGTCAGCAATTAGGAAAACGGTTTTGGTTAGGTTTAAGAAAGGGATGGGTGAGGGACGTGGGGAAGGGGGAGGCGGGGATGATGGGAAGGGTAGGGGAGGTGAAGATCGGGGAGAGAGATGAGGGAAGAGGGGAGAATGACAGGGTTGTGTGTAGGGGGAGGTCTGGATGATAGGAGGATTAGGGGAGATGAAAATACGGGGTAGGATAGGATTTGTGAAGGAAAGCGATGAGGGCAGGGATGGGAAGGTGTGGATGATGGGGGCATGGAGAGGTGGAGTTGATGCCAGGGAGGAATAATAATAATAATAATAGTACAGATGATGATAATAATGACAATATCATTATTGTTAACTATCATTAACATTATTAGTAAGAGAGAGAGAGAGAGAGAGAGAGAGAGAGAGACAGACAGACAGACTGACACACACACACACACACACACACACACACACACACACACACACACACACACACACACACACACACACACAAGCAGAGAGAAATCATTTGGTGGAGTTAAGAGAGGCGTTATATTTTGTCCACCCTTTATCATAACAAATCCATCTCTCATACACACAACATGGAAAGTCATAACGTTACATTTATATCGACGATGACGCTGATGGGAAAAGCCTGTGTGTGTGTGTGTGTGTGTGTGTGTGTGTGTGTGTGTGTGTGTGTGTGTGTGTGTGTGTGTGTGGAAAATGGATTCGCTTCATCAGTGACGGAATTATGGAAGCATCTCATCTTTTGGAGGGGAATCAGCAATGCAAATCTTTACCGAATCTGTATCACATCTGTCTCTTAATATCAGCAGTCGTCTCTGTACCACACCACTCACACGGTTCTCTGTCACGTCTCTGTCACTCCTATCTTTTAAATGATATATATACAGAATCGATTAGACAGATCTCTTTTAGTTCTGTACCACTTCAGTCTTTTAAAATTAAGTTATCTCTGTACGGGACCATTTACACAGATCTCTATCCAATTTCTATCTCTTCTATATCTCTAAATTAGCAGTTATGTCCGTGGCTCACTTTGCACTACAAGAACTAATGTTATGCCAATGATAAGCCTCTATTTACGTGTGAATAAATTGGTCTATATCCCTAAAATCAGGAGGAAGAGAGAAGGAAGGAGGAGGAGAACCGAGGAGGAAGAAGAAAAGAGGAGAAGGAGGATCGAAGAGGATAAGGAAAAAGGAGAATCGACGAGGAAGAAGAAAAAGTTGAAGAACCGAAGAGGAAGAAGGAGGAGGAGGAAGAGAACTGAAGAGGAAGAAGAAAAAGGGGGAGGAGAACCGAATAGAAAGAAGAAAAAAGGAGGAGGAGAACCGAAGAGGAAGAAGAAAAAAGGTGGAGGAGAACCGAAGAGGAAGAAAAAAAAAGGAGGAGGAGAACCGTAGAGGAAGAAGAAAATGGAGGAAGAGAACCGAAGAGGAAGATTTAAAAAAAAAAAAAGAGGAGGAAAACCGAAGAGGAAGAAGAGGAAAATAAGATGAGGGGGAGAGGGAGCAGAAGAGGAGGAAGAAAAACGGGAGGAGGACAAGTTATAAAAAATGGGGAAGGTCAAGTTCAGTGGGGCAAAAAAATGATAATTATCAGAACTCTTCGTCTCTGTTAGGACCCCCTGACTGAGAGGAGAGGACGAGAGGAGAAGAAATGAAGACGAGAAGAAAGGAATAAAAAAGGGAAACGAGAGATGAAAAAAGAAAGCAGGAGAGAGAAAAGTGTAAGGAAGAAAAAAAGCGCTGAAGAGGAAATGAGAGGAGGAGGGGATAAAAAGAGAGACAACGAGAGATGAAAGAAGAGAGCTGAACAGAAAAGAGTAAAGACGAAAAGAGCACTGATAAAAAGAGAAGAGAGAAAGACAAAGGAAAAGATGAGAAGCAAAGACAGATGAGAAGGGAAGTGAAAGGGAAGTGAGAGGAAAACGAATGGAGGGAAAAAGGTAGAGATGGGACGAAAGGAAGAGAGGAAAAGGGAAAGATGACAATGAAGGGAAAGGGAATGGAAAAGAAAGAATGATGATGGAAATGACTGAGAGTTTAGAGAAGCGAAAAGGATAGAATGGAAGGGAATGGGATGAGAAATGAAGGAAAGGGAGGGAAAGGGAAGGAAACAAAAGAAAACTGAATAGAAATGAGCAGAAGGAGAGAGAGAGAGAGAGAGAGAGAGAGAGAGGCCAAAATGCTGAAAATATATAAGTGAAATGTATATACTGTACTCAAAAAAAAAAAATAATAATAATAATAAGTAGGAAATCAATAAAACATAATAAGTCAAGAACAGCTACTAAAAACATCCAATCAAAAGTGACACCAGAAAATGAAAAAATGAAAAATGGTTGAAAGATCCGTAACATAAATGTGTCCCCCCTCCTCCCACACACACTTCGCACTGAATAATATTACGCATTCATTCGCTATTCATCACCGCCACGCCTATATTAACTAATTATGTAGATCCAGAGGCAAAATATTGGACGGCATTTTGTTGCATTATAAAGACCATAAATTTTGCGCCCTTTTTTTTTCGGTCATATATTTTGGGTGGCTCCGTTTTCTTTTCGGCGGGTGGATGGGGGACTTGTTTGAAAGGTTGATACTTCCATGCTTTTCCTTTGTCTAGCCTTTTCGTCCTTCGCGCTTTATTCTTTCAAGTAATGGGTGTTCATGATGATAATACTAATAATGATGATGTTGGTGATGGTGGTAGTGGTGATATAAATGATGATGACGGTGACGATGATGATGATGATGATGATGATGATGATGATGATGATGATGATGAGCTCCAGTCATTCAACGGCTGAGTCCAATCTTCACCAATTACTCAGACCCTAATCTGTTATCTGTCTTATTAATATGAAATTATTATTACCCGTAGTAGTAGTAATAATAGTAGTAGTAGTAGCATCAGTAGTAGTAGTAGTAGTAGTAGTAGTATCAATAAAATAGCAAACAATATCACAACACTAACAATGCCTCTGCCACCATTCCACCTTTCAGCACTACGTCCCACAACTGACACCAAATTTCACTGGCGGTAACTGACGGGCGCAATACACCTTGTCAACAACACCCCCTCTCCCACTACACCACCACACCACACCACAGCACACCACACCACATAGCACCATACCACACTATATCATGCATCCACTTTCCGTTCCACCACCTCCTTACACATCACCAACCCACAACACCATTCATTATCAACACCACACATACACCATCCATACCACACATCTACACCATATTTGCACTATCTCACACCACACAAAGCCACATATTCTTATTATACCACCCTATACCGAACCATACCACAGTACAACATACCACACCTTGTCAGCCCCCTCTCCACACTACACCACACCTCCCAGCATAACACACACACACACACACACACACACACACACACACACACACACACAGTAAAAATGAACTGTGATATGTTTCCCTCACCAAACACGAGGGACCTCTCATTCCACGACCCATCTCCCAATTCACCTTTCTAAACCCGACGATATTTAGAAGTTTAGGTCTTACTATGAAAACTAGGGACGCGAAGGGGTAAGAAGGCCCCTAATTTTGACGTTTATTTACAGAACACCGGTAGATGTGACCCGCCTGCATGCCACGTAACAAGGTGTATTCAGTAATGATTTATAGGGGTCAGATACGTTTTATCATTATCACGTGCTTTGGAAATTATCGTCAAATCTGAGGGACTTTTCACACTTTCCTGGACTTAGTTTTAATAATATGATCCTCAGAACTAGAAACAGAAAATGGGATGTTTTTGTTGCCACAGTCCCATCTGAAACGTGAACCGGGTGGACTGTAAGTTGAAGTTGTCCTCTTCCCACAGTTCACCATCATCCTTCCAGGGGATCGGGAGTTGAAGGATATTTGCATGACTTCACGGCAGACCCTCACGGCTATATCAGTGCCACCACGTGAAGGCGACCCTCTCCAGCACCAGATAAACGGTCAAAAATGAGCTACAGAGGTAATGCACAAATACGGAACGTGGCCGAACAGTGCTTAGGGTTTCCAAGGAAAGGTCTGATCTCAATAACTTTTTTAAAGAATATGGACGTACTTTAAAATTATTGTCCCCTCTAATGCCATGACACCAAGCTTGAATGAGACAGCCCTGGCATGTGTTCGGTGAGGGCGGTGGGTATTGGCGCCAGGGGGGTGATGTGAAAAGGCGTGTGTCATGGTAAATGTTACACGCAGGAGTGCTTGACTTCGGGGAGCGGACTGCCAATAAATAAATGAATAAGTAAATAAATATATGAATAAATACTAAGCTAGCAGTTATACACTCCAGCGCCCTGTTTCTGTCATTTTATATACACCTACACCAGGAGC